>NC_136065.1:529185781-529623368 GCF_964261635.1 Lissotriton helveticus | reverse complement strand
GCATTTCTTATCCATTTATTTATCATGGGCCTCACCTGTGGATCTGTCAGGAAGAGCTTCTCGAACCTGTTGATGAATGGAGGTCAAACTGTCAGGTAACTGTGTCAAATAATCATTCAACAGAATACAAGGTACATCATGTATGGGGCGTGGCTTAGGAACTCCCCAAATGTTCATCGGTCTTCTAAATACCATCTCATATGGTGTAAGACCTGATCGTGAGTGTGGTACTGATCTTATGGATAACAGTACCAAAGGCAATGCATCCGTCCACTTTAGGGACGTGGAAGCCAGTATTTTCGCCAGCTTCAATTTTAAGGTAGCATTATACCTTTCCACCAATCCTGCTGATTGTGGGTGGAAAACTGCATGGAATTTCTGTTTGATCCCTAATCCTTTCAGGGCATAATCAACAACTTGACCTATAAAATGAGGTCCGATGTCACTACACAAAGTTTTGCAAACACCATATCTAGGGAAAAATTCCTTCAGAAGCACCTTTGCTGTGGAAAGAGCAGTATTATCCTTTGTAGGGTACGCCTCTATCCATTTACTGAAGGCACATACCACCACTAGGACATATTTTAGATCGTTGTAGCGTTCAAGTTGGATGTAATCCCATCTGCAAAACTTCAAAAGGTGCGGTAGGTGTAGCAAACCCTCCTGTAGGAGTTTGTGTTCCTTTTCCACGATTGTACTGCCAACAGATCACACAGGACTGTACCACTCTTTTAGCTGTGCTGGCAATTTCAGGATGCTCCCAGACTTGTGTAAGCAATTTAGTACTTGCTAGAGCTCCAACATGTGCCAGCCCATGTGCCATTTGAACCATAGTTTGTAAATAGGCTGCAGGCAATTTCCATTTATTCATTTCTTTGTTACGTCAACAACCCTCATCATCTAACATTCCTTCTTTGGACCGCTGCTCAAGTACTTCCACAGAGGCAGATCTCTGTATATCCAATACTTCCTCTCTAGCATCATGCCAATGCTCAGCTTGTGATTTTACTATGCACATAGGTGTAGTGCTTCTCTGTATTGCAGTTTCATGAGCTAAACGATCTGCAAAGGCATTTACTTGTCCTATTTTGTCAGTGATTATCTTGTGTGCGCTACACTTCATAATGGCAACTTTTCTTCGGATATGTAATTGTACTCAAGAGATTATGTACTAATTCTCCATGCATTATCTGCATCCCATGGGATGTAAGAAAGCCTCTTTCCTTCCAGAATAGGCCAAAATCATGAACCACTCCAAAAGCTCACACGCTCGTGTCTAAGCTATTAGTTCAGCTGCTTGAGCCGACTTCTGTGGTATGCGAGCTGTTTCCACTACTGTTTCAAGTGTCGTAATTGCATATGCGGCTGAGGTTGTGCCATCTGGTAACTTCAAACAGGACCCATCAACTCACAGCTCGCCATCGACATCTGGAAGGGGCGCATCTTGCAAATCAATGCAACCCATTGTCTGTTCCTCAGTAAGGTATATACAATCGTGAGGCTCCTTTGATTGAGACTGAGTCACAGGATATGGCAACAAAGTGGATGGGTTTAGTGTAGCACACCTCTTCAATCTAATATGAGGTGCTAATAGTGTCATTTCGTATCCTGTCAGGTGAGCACTAGTTAAATGCTGAGTTTTAGTCTGATTCAAAAGGGCATCCACTGCATGGGGTACTAGCACCAACAGTTTGTGTGACAAAACTATCCCTTCGCTCTGACGTATAGACATGGCTGCCGCTGCAACTGAACGGAAACATCCAGGCAACGCACGAGCAATAGGATCAAGAACTGCAGAAAAATATGCACAGGGACGCTGCTTGTCAATGTGTGTCTGTACTAAAACTGACAATGCACATTCATCTTTCTTGTGTATATAGAGTGTAAAGGCCTTCGTGTAATCTGGTGTGCCTAACACTGGTGCAGAGCAAAGAGCTTGTTTCAACTGGCAAAAAGAATTTTGACATTCATCTGTCCAAGGAAGAGGAATCGGAGTGTTCTTAGTCAAAAGTGCTAGCACTGGTTTAAGAATGTGTGAAAAACCGAATATCCATTGCCTACAAAATGAAGTTAACCCAATAAATGCACGAACATCTTTCTGTGTGGAAGGTACTGGAGTGTCTAGAATTGCTTGAATGCGATCTGATGTCAGTGCACATCCCTCTTTAGACAGAGGCTGACCTATATAGGTTACCTTCGGTCTACAATATTGCAATTTCTTCCGTGATACTTTATGGTGATGTGTTGCAAGAAAAGAAAGTAAGGACAAAGTACATTTTTCACACTGCTCAGGTGTATCAGCTGCCAAAAAGATGTCATCGACATATTGTATGAGAGACACTCCTTCAGGCTAAATAAAAGAATCAAGTTGTCTTTCTAAGGCTTGACTATAGATACTCAGACTCTCAGTGTACCCCTGAGGAACTCTACAAAATCTGTATGATCTATTATTCAAAGTGAAACCGAACACACATTGGCTATCAGGATGAATAGGAATCGAGAACAAAGCGTCTTCAGATCCACTAATGAAAATGTAGTTGCAGTTGGAGGGACCAAGGAAAGCAGTGTTGTTATGTCAGATACTACAGGATACTGTGGTACAACAATCTTGTTGACTTCTCTCAAATCAATAATAAATCTATAAATCTTAGTGTTAGCATCTTTTTTCAGAATGGGAAGAATTGGACTATTTATTTACATTATAAGGAACTTCTTCCACCACTCCCACCTTAATCAGATCTTGTACAATACGTGTAAGTGATTCTTCTCCTTCTCGAGAAATCTAATACTGAAGCAATCTCGGCAGTATAGAACCCTCCTTGACACTAATATGTACTGGTGGAATAATCATTTGTCCTACATCGGTGACTGAAGTACCCCACAAAGTACTAGGGAGTGAAGCTAGTGCAATATCCTTTTTAACAATACAGGTTCTCTCAATCATGGGGTGGGTGTCATTTAAAATAACCCGTACTCCTTTCGGAGAACATCGTATTGTGGCCCTGAAATATTTGAGCATGTCAAGACCCACAATGTTGTCTGGTGTATTCCGAGAAAGCAAAAATGGACATGGAGCAGTAAACGTATCAACATGGAGTGCAAGTGGTTGTGACAATGGGCTAAGGGGGGATGTTCCATTGAAACCTATCGATGTAATAGTTAAGCCAGACAGGGGAGCCCTTGGAATCAAGTGTTTAGTCAAGGCGCTACAAGTAGTTCCTGTATCAACCAAAAACTTATCAGTAGAACCCAAAAGATGTACTGTAACATGGGGACCCTTCTGATCTCCTGGAACTTCAACTGATTCCTTATCCCATCCTAGACAATCCTATGCATGAGCAGAATCTTGCAAATTAGACGGCTCATAGTCGGACATCTGATATTGATTCCGTCTGTCAAAAGTATTAGCCCCCTCTTGTCCACGTGTATTAGCATCAAACCTAGCACGATCATTCGTGTTTCCTCTAGGCCCTGAATATCCTGAACGATTTCTCATTTGTTCCTGACCACGTGAACCCTGCTGAGCACGTAGCACTGGACAATAAGAAATCCAATGTCCAAATTGTCTGCAATACGCACACAGATCAACAGACAAATCTACACGAGGATAGGGAGGAAAAGACGAACCATAAGATACACGTCCACCTCAATTATTACCTCTAGAAGGTGGGCCATAAGCTTGAGCCATCATAACCTTTGTTTTTAACGCTTTAGATTTTTTATCCTCCTTACTTTTCGCTTCTAATTCCTGTTGTTCACAATAATGAGCCATAGTTAGGAGAGAAACCGGAGAGGAGGTAGTCCATGAACTTTTGCTGGCCTTTAAGCGACTAGCTATTTCCGGCAAAAGGTTTGTGACATATTTATTGACAAGCAGAGGCGTACCGGTGTCATCTGTCAAAGACTGGCCACTATAATCATGGAATGCTTCTTCAAAGCATGTGAAGAAATCTGAAACTGATTCATCTACCTTTTGTTTGCAAGGCGCTAACATAGCCCAATCTATCTTTTTCCATTCCAAGGAGTGGAAAACCAATTAGAAATAAAATACCCTTTCGCGTCAGTAGAAGTCTTATCATCACTTGTGCCTGTTCCTTTAGGAGGAACATATAAAGGCGCGGCTTCCCGCATAGGTTTCACATTTACAACATTCTTATCAGTCAGTCGATAACTTTATTTCGGTCTCAACGGACCATAAAAGCACATTATAAAATACATACATACGACAACCATGAAGTTAATAAATAACATAGAAAAATACAAAGACATGAGGGGGCGCTAGGTGGCGCACTTGCAAATGGCCGCATGTGAGTGAGGCTCTCTCCGCCCGGCGGCCTTTATCCTGTAGCTAACAACCCATGTGTACGACATGCTGAGGCAGTTGCAGCACTGTGACCCGCGGGGGCCTGGGTTATCACTGGGACTGTTTAGCTACTACAGATTAGAGAGTGTTGAAGTGGAAAATGACTGGATGGGTACAAATACACCCTCTGCTGTTCCTGGTATACCAACTAGGACAACCGTATGTAACACATTACATTGCAACAAATGATATGCTGCGATGACCTATGGACCTATGGACACTGTGATTAACACTGTAAACTCTAAAGTTGTTCTTACTTATATTCTCATGACAACCAACACAGAAATTCTAAAGTTTAATGTTTCATTTAACGCGGCCGGCCCGATGCGGTTGTAGGCGGCTTGCTGTGTATGTTTATGATGCTTAAGATGTGATTTGATTGGCTGCTAAATGTGCTGCCGTCCATGATATGGTTGTAGGCAACATGCCGTGTATAATGATACATGTGAATAATAAAGATTTTTTGAAACTTAAAAAAAAAAACAATACAAAGACATCATATATTTAACATTATTGATAAGTTAAAACTAGACATTTAGCCATCCCATTTCAATAAAGTTATCTGCATATAGGAGGCTAATTCAGGGACTGTCCATAGCCTTCTCCAATACATGAGTGGCCTCAATGGGAAGTAGCCCTAGATCCATACGAAGGGGCACTAACGGTGTACTAGGTGGAAGGCCCACCAAATTCCTCATGAATATATGCTCTACCTTCCTGAGGTTGGCAGGTCTATAGTGATCCCAAAATTCAGCCCCATAGAAGGAGGCCGCCCTGGCCTGTACTTTATAAATTTCAATAACAGGGGCAGCTGGTTTAAACTCAGACCCTCTGTGCATTTTCAGTATCCCCCCCGCTACTTGGGTTATCTTTAGGGATGCCTTTACTAATTGGGTACCCCATTCCAGATGTTCAGAGAGAGTGATGCCCAAGTCGTCCTGAGGGGGTTGAAGATCATACATTTTAGTTGTATTTAAATTGATCTCCAAACCTCTCATTTTACAGAATTTGGCAAAGCCATCCAGGGTACGTTGGATGCCCGTTGATTTCTTGGACAACAAAATCACTTTTTCATGTTTTGTATAATAATTACAACATGTGTTCTTATTGTATTTTTGTAATATCCTTTATGGCTTGCCTTAAAAACCAAATAAAGATGAATTTAAATGAATTTATATGTTTCGTTAGTCTGAATCTAAAAATGATAGTTTTTTTTATGTGGTTAGAAATATTATTGTATTTTAGAGATTTTATTCACATTATTGTTGACATATGTATTTTTTTTATTATGGCCACGATATTAAGGTTGTTGATAGTTTTATGCTGACATAGTAGCATCTCTGTATTGTTTATCTTCATGTTGTGCCATAGAAGCATTATTTAAGGACTGTTCCTGCTACTCCTCAGAAATAACAAAAAAGGCGAAATACAGAAAGCTTTTTGCTAGAATACCTTTACAGTGAAAGCCTTTCATAACTCAAAAAGACACTTTTTTGCAGGTAGGGTTCTCAATCACATTGTTCTTACCTACTTATTTTACTCGATATATTGATGGTTTTTTTTGGAGGTTCAAGATAATGCTATGCATTAACATCAAACATTTCCATTCTCTCTGATTGTGAAAGTTTTTATTTAGTTATTGAAAGAATGCTTCTTGCCTTGAGGTTTTTTTGAGGGAATATAGGTGTTGTTTATCAAAGTACCTCCCGTAAGGTCCATTGCTGTAAAGAGCTTAGGCATCACGCTCCACTCGGACCTGTCCTTAAAAACCCAGGTGGGCGCTGTGGTCTCAGCAAGTTTTTTCCAAATGAGGAAAATAAAAAAGATTGCTCATCTTTTCACCCAGTCTGCCTTAATCCAGGTTACTATTGCTCTGGTTATGTCCCGCCTGGACTATTCCAACAGCGTCTATTTGGGACTTCCAGTGGGCCTGTCGAAGAGACTTCAACTTGTCCAGAATCAGGCGGCGAGACTCATCCTACAACAGCCAAAATGGTCTTCTATTAAACCTGGACTAGAAAAGCTACACTGGCTTCCGATCTCCCAGCGCATAGCCTTTAAAGCAGGGTGTATCACCTTCAAGGCCATACAAGATAAAGGCCCTGCCTTTATTCGTTGCCTGATCTCTAAATATATACCCACCAGAAGCTTGCGCTCTGCGCAAAAATCCCTACTGGAGGTGTCTCGCTTCAAAAGGAAGCGACAGGGAGGTTGCTGTTTTCGCCATCTAGCAGCCTCACTTTGGAACTCCATCCCCTTATCGATTAGGCAGAGTGAGGATTTACTCACCTTTCGTAAGGGATTAAAAACTTGGTTGTTCGCCCAAGCCTACCATTAGCCATTGTCAGCTCAGTGTTATGTTAGACGGATTCTTCACCTTTCCTATAGCGCCATGAAGCCCACGGGCGTACGAGCGCTCTACAAATTGATTTTAACATAACATAACATAACAAAGTATTTTTACTGCATGAACTTGTGTGTGGCCTGTGCAGGTCAGAGCCGTGAGGCGGGGTTGGTGGAAAGGCAACAGATGATGACGAGGGAAAATATTCAAAAAAAGAAAAACACTTACTTGGCACTCGCCATATTGCCATTCAGAAATGCGGAGACCGCAAGATAAGTGGTTATCTTTTTCTAATTCTTATTTTCCCTCATCGTGGTCTGTCAACCCCCCCTCACCCTGCTCCACTGCCCCACCTCTCTTACCTGCAAGGACTGCTCCTGCATGAACTGTAAGCAGATCTTATGCATCAGTGTTTCATACCTCTGATGAGGAAATATAAATGACCTGAACCGTCCCCATTACACTAAGTGCAGGAGCACCTCCATCATTTAAGTCAAGTAAAAAGGAATATTTAGTGCAATATTGATGATACATTGTATGGCCCAATTCACAAAGAAATTAGTAGATCTACAAAGCAAGGAGCTCATACGGGTTTTGAGAGACATATTTTTGGCATTCACAAGTTTCCTGGCAGGGACAGCTTTTAGGGCACTAGGTGATTACCTAGAGTGGCACACTGTCCTGGGAAGGGGTGGGGAGTCTGTGTTTAGCAATAAGTTAGGATTTAAAAGCACATGATGCAGAGTTCCCTGTGCATTCAGCTTTCAGTCAGCAATAAAACTATCATGATAACTCTTGTGATTAATGTTCCTGCCAGAGAGAAGGATTGGAGTAGTGTCTAGTTGACTCAGGCATAAAATAGCAAAAGGGTTAATATACCTGCTGCTAAGAACAGATCTGTATTTTATGTTGATAGCTGATTGGATTATTAAATCCAGCCTCTACCGGTGCTTTAAAACACATTGAGTGTATGTGGTAGAAGTGCTATGGAGAGATGCCCGGTGGTAGTGAGCGAATCAGAGGAGGAAGTGATGGGTGGGCACCAAAAAGATTGTTGCACCGGGCACCACCAGCTCTACAGCTTGCCTTGTTTCCTGGGTTACATCTGGAAACCTGAAACAGGTGCATATTTCCATGTTTGAATTTTTTGTGAATTGATAATTGTAACAGAGTGAAATCACTTCAGCGCTGACAATTCCAAATAGTACATAATAATGCACGTCAATTTATCATTGCATCTTTGCAAGCACATTTATTTCTACACAGCTAAAAAAAAATCCATGTAAATAGCTGCCTCTTCTTGCCCCTTTGGGTGGATGTAATCACACAACAATCTCGATTTATCAGTGCAAAACCAACTTTTCTTAAATAGAAAAGTTATTTTCCCCTCATCAAGAAGGGAAATTTGCATGTGTATTTATGAATTAGACATGCAAACAGCTTTGAATATATTCCCCTTACACAAAACTTGGAGGCAGATTTACTAACCTTTGTGACAGTTTGCGACTCAAAGATGACACAACTACGATGATAAATGTTTATTTGGAATTTACCTTCTGGCGCAAAACTTTGGTTGCTCTAGAAAGTACCCCTGAAGTAATGCAAAGTAGCACAGGTGGTTGAAGTGGGCGGGATCGGCAGAGCACGGTATGCCACTACTTCTATAATTCCCTAGATTCCGTTCCCCAATGTTTTTTGGGAACTTGCATCTCAGGACGGCTGAAATCGGCATGGCCTGTAGATAAGACTCAGCGTTCGTGGCGTTCAGTGGGGGGCAGAGAAGTAAAAGGACTCGGGCATATTAGCAAGAACCTCATTAAAGTTATCGCAGTTTTAGGAACTAAACCTGGCCTTCTATTGGAATTCTATAACGCATATTAGCAAGCCCATTATTGCCTTTTTAGCGGCAGTTTCCTGCTGCTAAAACAGCAATAATTTTAACGAGGTTCTTGCTAATATGCCCCTCTCTCTTTTCCTTCTTTACAAGAGAATACAACGACAGTGTCCACTTCTGCTCTGCCATTTCAGCTTCCCCACCGACACTCTTTCATTCTTATTTTTATTCTCTTTCTTTCTTTCTATGCAGCTCCTCCTCTCTTACTAAAAACCGTGACCTATAAGAACCGGGTCTCACCCTCTTTCCTCTCCTTTCGTTTATTTGTTCCCCTGTGAAATGGATCCAAAAAAGAAAAACACTTTTGCTGTAAATGTATTATTTTTCTGACATTTTTCTATTCCAAGTGCACACTCGGGAATAAAGGTTAAATATAGGAAAAATGTATAAATAACTAAATAAAGTAAGACAGAGTGGTAGCAAAGTGGCCAGATTGATTTCATTCAGACCCAAACACATTAGCGCCACTTTTACAGAGTTTGCCAGTGAAGCACTACTTTTGTTTTCTTGTCTTTCTTTGATCAGCATTGTTTTCCCCAGGCGGGGAACTAGTGCACCAATCCTGAAGGTACTGTAGCCCCTGGATTGGAAAACAAAATGTGTTCTGCGGCTCTGTGTTCAGGGATGTGGTCTTTTTACCATACTGCTTATGTTTTGTAAGGATATAAGCAATGGACATTGAAATAGGTCCATTCAGGGTCCTGTAGTAATGTCCTTAACTTTTCAGGCAAAAGCACCTACTGATTTCTGAATAGCGAGTGATTTCTGAATAGTGAGTGTAAAGGTAACCATGTTGTTCCTGCTTACATTTCATATGGTTTACTTCATTTTGCATTCCCTATGAGTGTTTGCTTTGTCCAGGATGTTGTTACTTTTTTTGTAGGCAGCAAATTGCTCTTCTCTAGTGCATAATTTAAATTGAGCTACATCCAGGTGTTTATAGCAGGGTACAATTGGGTTGTAGTGTAAGGCAGTGCGAGTTTCTCTCAGTGAGGCAGTATGGTGTTCATTGTGGGGGAGGATGTGGCACTATGCTCAGAGCTGTTGTGGAAAGAAGGGGGTTCCCCAAAGGGTTTTAGTGATATGGGCAGGCAGAAGGGGAGAAACAACTTAGAGAGAAAACAAAAGAACAACCCTGCCCTTGATATATTAAGGTCCCAGGTGGGATCCAATTGATACTGGGGGAGTAGTGTATCTAGGAATCAGAACTGCACAGAAAACATTACTAAGGCCCATGGAACAAACCTTACATCTCCATGTTGTAAATATTAGGAACCTCGCCATGTTGTAAATATTAGGACTATATTAGGGAATGAAAGCTGTATGTAAGAAAGTGGGAATGAACACAATGACTTGAAGGAATGTGAAAGAATGAATGTTGTATAACACTTTGCTGGGTAGGACTCGCTACAGGTTTAGAATTTTGTTTCTCCATTTTATCTTTTCCTTTTTATCAGGTATATCTGATGATGTATATACTATGTGTATCCAAAAAAAATGTAAATAGCTTTTTGTACATTGCCAATTTGATACGTAAAACCAAAATAAACTAATAAATAATACACATACTAAAAAGCCTAAACTCTCCTGATGTTCATGTACATTGACTTGCCTTATATTCTGTGCAGTTCTGATTCCTAGATACACTACTCCCCCAGTATCAATTGGATCCCACCTGGGACCTTAATATATCAAGGGCAGGGTTGTTCTTTTGTTTTCTCTCTAAACTATGCTCAGAGCTGCCAAATTTGGAACCGGGGGAACCAGGTTCTGCCTTCAGGACCAGTCCACCTGACCACTCTCTTGAGGGAGCCCATTCACGTGCTAGACATTTGAAGGCCCGTAAGACCTTAGAAGCCAGGGTGTCTCAGCAACAGCAGATGGACCCTAGCGATGGCAAGTGTGAGTTAACCTTTAAGGCTCGTCTACCCCAATCCATACTGAAGTTCACATCCAGTCTTGCGGGCAGGCCTACGAAGCAGCACACCCTAGAGCAACAGTGACTGTCACTGAGGTCACAGGACCCTTGAGAAGGGCCAGCTCTAGGGTGGTGTGACTGGTGTGACCGCACTAGACGCTGGCTTTGGGTGGGGGTATCGTGTTTGCAAGTATATTATGGGTTTTAAAGCACTTGCTGCCTCCTTCCTGACCTCTAGCAATTTTCAGCAACAATAAAAATGTCATAGTGACTCTGGTGATTAATGTTCTTCCTAGAGAAAGAGAACAGAGTTTTGTATAGTGGAGGTTTAGACTCATGGAAATGTGCCTGCTGCAAAGAACATGTACCATGCAGATCACAAAGTACACATAAGGGCCGATTCCGATCCGGTAAAAAGCGCTCCAAATTGCCGTTCGGAGCGCTTTTCCTGTACGAATCGTACCCTGCAACGTCCCCCGTACGAACGACGAAGTACGATCCGTACCAGGAGCTGGACTCCGCACGAATCGTACAGGGACCGTACGAATCAAATGCCCGTACAAATCTCCCTCGGAACCCGCTGTACGCGACATCTGTACGGTTCGCGGCTGCTTTTCCCGAACCTGCAAGTACGATTCATGTTGGGTACGCACCGTATGACCCTTTTTCTACAGGAGCTGAAAACAGCTGTAAAAGCAGAGTTCGGCCCGAAACAGGTACGGAACGCCCCCCCCCGGTACGGTGCGTACCCCCCATGATCGCAGGGGTACGATGCATACCCCTGCGATCACGGGGTGTACGCACCGTACCCCGCGAACTTGGGGTGTATGCACCGTACCCCATGTATGCTGGGTGTACGGTGCGTACCCCATGTCCGATAGGTGTACGGTGCGTACCCCCCATGATCACAGGGGTACGCACCGTACCCCAGCGATCATGGGGGGGTACGCACCATACGGTGTGTATGTGAATGTGCGCTTTTCTGTACGAATCGCCCTTACCTGACGTGGACCGTACAAATCACGTCCTAATACCCCGGTCCGGATTGTACTCGTCGAGTCGTACGGTGTGTGTATGAGTCGTACGGATACGGCTCCGGATGCGATTCGTTCGTAGGAGAATTTTACCGGATCGGAATCGACCCCATAATGTAAATAGGTCAGTGGGTTACTGCATTTGTCAGACAGATCCTTTTGTTACTTGCAGTTTATAAGTTAAGATCTTAACATAGAACAGTGAGTTATTAACTGACATCTAAAAGCTGCATACACACTGCAAGGTGTAAATTGGAGCATTATGTGTTTTCCCCCAGTCTTTGATTATCTTAATGTTGCAAAAAGTGTTCTTTTGGATAGCAATCAATTCTGATTATTAAAGAGAACTCCCCAGCCATGGTATTACATTTTAAATTCTGAGTTTGTGTTTCTCCAGACAAATCACCATTCATCTACTCAGCCTACTAGTATGGTTATCACGTGACTCCTACACCTTGTCGTACTTAGTCTTATGTAACATTTTCTATACTGTGATTTACACTTATAATTGATTTTCTCTGTGTAATGTTTGTGAGTATGAGTGGTGCTGTAAATCAAATTAAATGCATCTGAGTGAGAGTGTGCTTATGGAGACTTGAGGGTCACTATTAAAGGGTGGTAGTGAGGGAATCCACAACGGAGGTGGTCAATGGTGGGCACTAACAAACATTGTTGCATAGGGCACCACCAGTATTTAGGCCGCCCATGCCCTTGAGGCCAGACTGTCTCACTCATTGGTACCTCCTTTGTCATTGTTTCAGCAGTAGTAGCTGCATCTTACCAGGGTTCGGCAATGCAGGATTTGCACGCACACCAAATTAAGCTCTCAAACTGAAGTGCTGATGACAGAAACTCCATGGCTCGGATACAAATGACTTGTGCTTCCACTTTTAAGCGTATTCAGGACATTCTGTGATTGGAAACATTTTCCCCTTTGTAAATGTATTTTAATGTCAATAACTCATGTTAAGCCTTAAATAATCATGTGTGACCATTGGTTGAATTAAATAACATAGTAAGCTGCCAAACAAATCCTAAATATTGGGATGTTTTGCGCATTCTGGTCACACCTCTGACTCTGTCCACTGATCCAATCCTTGGGTTATTCCAGCCCTCTGATTCTCCGCCCACAGTTCCCCTAATTTTTTTTTACCACTTCGACTACTGAGTAGCACTACCAACGTTTTGTTCTGCATTAGGCCATGTAAGCATACTACGGGTGCTACAGGGCATTCCTTCCACAACCACCTCCGGTTTTTGACGTAAGGGCCTTGCTCAAAAAGTGTTGCCTCTTTGAAGCTGGCGTTAAATAGTAGATTTATTCTATTTCTCCAAGCTTTTCTGAATTCACATATGTGCTGCACTATACAGCACACACCTGGAGCAGAAACAATTTTAAAGTTAGTCTAAGTATAGAAATGTGAACTTCCACTATAAAACCTAAGCTAGTTATCACACACCCATGTGCCAAGAACCCTGTCTGGGCACCATTCCGATAGAAGAGAGCAGGAGCGCCATATTTTAGTAGCTTTGCCTCTTTCCTACTTTCCCTCTGACCTAATGCAGCACAGTAACTTTGATTGCTGCGGTTGTGTTCCATCACAACTTAATTTGCCCCTTGGTGTGTATTTTGAATGTTAAAGCTTTCCATCCCAGACTCATAAGAAATCTTTTTGTGATGCCTCTAATAAATTTCAATGCAGAAATTAGAAAAAACGAAACAATAGTTTCCAATTGTCTTTCCATAAGCAGTCAAAAAAAATGGAGGGTATCTTCTCCCAATAAGTTGCGGAGGGCTCTCTAAATTAGACATGGCGTGCTCTTCTTCTCTCCTAGTGTGTCGGATAATTTCCAGAACAGTTACTGTATTCAATACCTTACAACAGGATGTATTGTAATCTGTGCTGCAGCCATCTTTTCAGGCAAAAAATCCAATGAACAAAGACCCTGGGCACGCGCATGCAGAGCTCTTGTCATATTGCCGATTAAGCTTGACGTCTTGGGGCCTGGAGTACGGTCGGAACCTACTCCTGTGCCAGCTCTGAGCTGTGAACACAGCCATGGTGTACACTATTTCACACAGTGGAATTTCCATCCCAGACAAGATAATGAAGCAACCCGCCGATTTGAAAGGAATTCGTGTGATTGCCTGTTGAGTGAGCGAGAAACAGGTAAAACGGAATATATGAAGTTGAAACAGAAAGTTTTAAATTGTACCAAAGAAAACTGACATTATGTGAACTCAGGTTTGCAAGAGCCTCGGTTTAATTTCGTTTCTAAAATTGACTGTTTCTTTCTCCTGGTTGCTCTGGCACACATTCAAGAACAGATGTTCGACCTGTTTGACTCTTCAAAGATCAATTGAGGCACCCTGAAGTTTATCCACCAAAACAACTGATTGATATTAATGTTATTCATGTAATTTCCGAACAAAATGTATGTGGTTCATCTCAAGCAGACCCAAATGAATATACAACTTGGAAATACAAATAGTACTCCAGTGAAAAGCTAATTCCACAAATCATGTTGTTACTGTGCATCTGCTACAATTATGTGCTTCAGGTGCACCGGAGGTGACAGTAGGAAACAACGCTTAGCAATTGTGAAGAGATGCGTGGTCATGTTAGGTTTTATGTTATTTCTGAAACCTAACACCACCCTGCAAAGTCTTTGAGCTTCTCTGACTTAACAGCACCCTTCAAAGTCCTTATTTTATTATTTACCTTAAGTGTAAATTTGAAATGTGTTTGTAACTTTTCACTGTAACTTTCTTCAGCAAGAAATTGTTCTGCTCTTTTGGTCAGATTTAGTGAAGTGTCTCAACACATTTTTGAGTTGTGGAAACATTTCTTCCTTTTTTAGGGCTCGGACTCCTCCCCAGTGAAACTGGGAGGAGTTTCGAGAACTAATGTTAAAGGAGAAAAAAAAGAAGTATCTCCTAGGGCCTTGGTGAGAGGAATTCCACACATTCCTTAGCGTTTTCTGTCATCTGGTCAGTGATTCGTCTTCCCTGTGCTGTGTATGTAGTAGCCTTGAAGTGATAGGCTGTAAGTAATTTACGCGTGCCCGATGTGGCATTTTGTGTGCGAGAACGAGCATGGCAGAGTGATTAATCTTAATTACGAGCTGTCAGAGTGCCCGTGTAATGCAAGCCAGATGGTGCGAGCGCGTACACCATTGCATGCAACAGAACAGTGACACGGTAAGCTCGCAGATGTCCTCCCTCTCTCCTCAGCGCCCCTCCCACCCCCTCTGAGTCGGGAAGCATGGCCTGTGTGTACTGGGTGTACGCAGGGGCGCCGAGGGACCCCCCCCCCCCACGTCCTCCTTTTCAAATTCCTTTCTAGCTGAGCGGAGCCTGCGACTGCGGACTGCGAGCATGAGCTGCTCCTCCCGGCCCCAGCCCCTCCTCTCCTGTGAACTCTGGAGTCTGCAGATTGCACCGGCGGCCGTCCCCAGCAACTTTAAAGGTGAGTGTTGTGTCCTCATGAAACGTAACTGGTGCTCTGTAAAGCGCTCTGATACCCGATTCGGGTCAAGTTAGCGCTATTTAAAACTCGGCAAAAAAAAAACGGACGTCAGTGATTTCTTGTAGAGAAGCGAAGACTTCACACGAAAACCTACAAGCCACTGCAGAACTCCAGTCCTGGTGGAGAAACTCTGCACCCTCCTCCCCACAACAGACACACCCGGTCTTCCTTCAGCCCCAGTCTATGTATTAGGGAGTCCAATATACACTGAGTGTGGCCGTAGTAGATTAGACGCCACTGACTGCTTGGGCGGGAGCACATCCGTTTGTGGACAGCAATGGGCCAATATTTCATCTGTCAAGGGACCTAAACCTGCCCCCACGCTGATGCTGCGGAGTTACCTCTAAATGCATTTTGGGTTTTGCCGCCTTGTATAATAGGGTAATACAGTTTCTGTAGAATGCGTTGTTTACAGCAATTTTTAAAGGTTCCTGTGAGGTTCGGTGTCAGTTGTGTGCTCGCCGTGTGGAGCGAGTGAAGTGAGCACGCCCAACTCCTATATTTCGAGGGGCCGAATGAAATCCATTGCAGCGCTATCTCTACCTCTATTATTCCCCGAACTCGTGCCAACCGAGAGTGTCGTACCTCTTGGGGTTCCATTACAGCGCAGCAAGAATCTACTAAATGCAGTATTCTCTAATGACTCGAGGCGTGCATTCCTCCCCTGGGCCAAGGTAATTAATTTTATAGAACCTTGTTACGCTGTAACGCTTTAATAACATGCCGGTAGTTTCATGCATTTGGGGCGCCCTGGGCAAATGTATTTATGGGGTCCTTGTGCGGAAAGTTGGAGTTCTGATAGTTTCAAGATTTATCAAGTTCTTTGCAGAAACAGAAGTGTGAAATCGAGCCGGAGGGAAGTGTGCAGGCCCACCCAGTTGGAAAATATTTCTTGACAACAGGAATTTTTATTGCATTTATATTCTAATGAGAAACAGATTTTTACCTTGTAATGTGACAGAGGTAGCTGCACTTTTCTGAGAGGAATAGAATTCGGGCCTTGTTCACATTGAAAACGGAATAAATCCCTTCTGCCTGGAACAAAGTAAACGTTTCAGAGCGATATTTGTCTTTTATTAATAAGCGCTGGTGGGCAGATAGTTATCCAGGCCCTGTGTGTTTCATCATTTGCGCTTCATTCACAGATTAATGATCGGAGTGGGCATTTCAGCTGCATTTGAATTCCATTTGATTATGTACATATAATGTGCATTTAGGCGACTTTTAACAAATCTCTGTTGGTAGGTTCATTTGCTAATTGTGTCGCTTGTGTGCCTTTTGGTTTGTATGTCTTGCACTTATTTTGTGCTCTTTGGAGTTTATTTAATTTACTTGTATATCTGTTAACTAGTTTCTGTCTCCTCTTTGGTATTATGTAGTACGTTTGAGTTTTTGGTGCATGGGTGTTGTCATTTGGGTAGATGTGTACAGTTTCGTTTGTACGTATAGCATTTATTGTGTTTGCTGCTTATCTTTATATTACAGACGGTACATGTGTGTATGTTTGTGCCAGTTGTCCTTTATACCATTTAATATGTATGTGACATTTAGCGTGTTGGAGTGTGTGACGATTTCTTTATTGGGCCTGCCGTTAGTTTATAATTTTATGTCCACGCTCTGCTTGCTGCTGAGTGTGTGTGTGTGTGGTATTTCGAGTAGAGTAGTGAGTAGTGAGTAGTGAGTAGAGTAGTGAGTAGTGAGTAGAGTAGTGAGTAGAGTAGTGAGTAGAGAAGTGAGTAGTGAGTAGAGTAGTGAGTAGTGAGTAGAGTAGTGAGTAGTGAGTAGAGTAGTGAGTAGAGTAGTGAGTAGAGTAGGGCGTGGAGTAGTGAGTAGAGTAGTGAGTAGTGAGTGCAGAGTAGTGAGTAGTGAGTGCAGAGTAGTGAGTAGTGAGTGCAGAGTAGTGAGTAGTGAGTGCAGAGTAGTGAGTAGTGAGTGCAGAGTAGTGAGTGCAGAGTAGTGAGTAGTGAGTAGAGTAGTGAGTAGTGAGTAGAGTAGTGAGTAGTGAGTAGAGTAGTGAGTAGAGTAGTGAGTAGAGTAGTGACTAGTGAGTAGAGTAGTGAGTAGAGTAGTGAGTAGAGTAGTGAGTAGAGTAGTGAGTAGAGTAGTGAGTAGAGTAGTGAGTAGTGAGTGCAGAGTAGTGAGTAGTGAGTGCAGAGTAGTGAGTAGTGAGTGCAGAGTAGTGAGTGCAGAGTAGTGAATAGTGAGTAGAGTAGTGAGTAGTGAGTGCAGAGTAGTGAGTGCAGAGTAGTGAGTAGTGAGTGCAGAGTAGTGAGTAGTGAGTGCAGAGTAGTGAGTGCAGAGTAGTGAGTAGTGAGTGCAGAGTAGTGAGTAGTGAGTGCAGAGTAGTGAGTGCAGAGTAGTGAGTAGTGAGTAGTGAGTGCAGAGTAGTGAGTAGTGAGTGCAGAGTAGTGAGTAGTGAGTAGTGAGTAGTGAGTAGTGAGTAGTGAGTAGAGTAGTGAGTAGTGAGTAGAGTAGTGAGTAGTGAGTAGAGTAGTGAGTAGTGAGTAGTGAGTAGAGTAGTGACTAGTGAGTAGAGTAGTGAGTAGAGTAGTGAGTAGAGTAGTGAGTAGTGAGTGCAGAGTAGTGAGTAGTGAGTGCAGAGTAGTGAGTAGTGAGTGCAGAGTAGTGAGTGCAGAGTAGTGAATAGTGAGTAGAGTAGTGAGTAGTGAGTGCAGAGTAGGGAGTAGTGTGTGCAGAGTAGTGAGTAGTGAGTGCAGAGTAGTGAATAGTGAGTAGAGTAGTGAGTATTGAGTGCAGAGTAGTGAGTGCAGAGTAGTGAGTAGTGAGTGCAGAGTAGTGAGTAGTGAGTGCAGAGTAGTGAGTAGTGAGTGCAGAGTAGTGAGTGCAGAGTAGTGAGTAGTGAGTAGTGAGTGCAGAGTAGTGAGTAGTGAGTGCAGAGTAGTGAGTAGTGAGTAGTGAGTAGTGAGTAGTGAGTAGTGAGTAGAGTAGTGAGTAGTGAGTAGAGTAGTGACTAGTGAGTAGAGTAGTGAGTAGAGTAGTGAGTAGAGTAGTGAGTAGAGTAGTGAGTAGTGAGTGCAGAGTAGTGAGTAGTGAGTGCAGAGTAGTGAGTAGTGAGTGCAGAGTAGTGAGTAGTGAGTGCAGAGTAGTGAATAGTGAGTAGAGTAGTGAATAGTGAGTAGAGTAGTGAGTAGTGAGTAGAGTAGTGAATAGTGAGTAGAGTAGTGAGTAGAGTAGTGAGTAGTGAGTGCAGAGTAGTGAGTAGTGAGTGCAGAGTAGTGAGTAGTGAGTGCAGAGTAGTGAGTGCAGAGTAGTGAATAGTGAGTAGAGTAGTGAGTAGTGAGTGCAGAGTAGGGAGTAGTGTGTGCAGAGTAGTGAGTAGTGAGTGCAGAGTAGTGAATAGTGAGTAGAGTAGTGAGTAGTGAGTGCAGAGTAGTGAGTGCAGAGTAGTGAATAGTGAGTAGAGTAGTGAGTAGTGAGTGCAGAGTAGTGAGTAGTGAGTGCAGAGTAGTGAGTAGTGAGTGCAGAGAAGTGAGTAGTGAGTGCAGAGTAGTGAGTAGTGAGTGCAGAGTAGTGAATAGTGAGTAGAGTAGTGAATAGTGAGTAGAGTAGTGAATAGTGAGTAGAGTAGTGAGTAGTGAGTAGAGTAGTGAATAGTGAGTAGAGTAGTGAGTAGTGAGTAGAGTAGTGAATAGTGAGTAGAGTAGTGAGTAGAGTAGTGAGTAGAGTAGTGAGTAGAGTAGTGAGTAGTGAGTAGAGTAGTGAGTAGAGTAGTGAGTAGTGAGTAGAGTAGTGACTAGTGAGTAGAGTAGTGAGTAGAGTAGTGAGTAGAGTAGTGAGTAGAGTAGTGAGTAGAGTAGTGAGTGCAGAGTAGTGAGTAGTGAGTGCAGAGTAGTGAGTAGTGAGTGCAGAGTAGTGAGTGCAGAGTAGTGAATAGTGAGTAGAGTAGTGAGTAGTGAGTGCAGAGTAGGGAGTAGTGTGTGCAGAGTAGTGAGTAGTGAGTGCAGAGTAGTGAGTAGTGAGTGCAGAGTAGTGAGTAGTGAGTGCAGAGTAGTGAATAGTGAGTAGAGTAGTGAGTAGTGAGTGCAGAGTAGTGAGTGCAGAGTAGTGAGTAGTGAGTGCAGAGTAGTGAGTAGTGAGTGCAGAGTAGTGAGTAGTGAGTGCAGAGTAGTGAGTGCAGAGTAGTGAGTAGTGAGTAGTGAGTGCAGAGTAGTGAGTAGTGAGTGCAGAGTAGTGAGTAGTGAGTAGTGAGTAGTGAGTAGAGTAGTGAGTAGTGAGTAGAGTAGTGAGTAGTGAGTAGAGTAGTTAGTAGTGAGTAGAGTAGTGACTAGTGAGTAGAGTAGTGAGTAGAGTAGTGAGCAGAGTAGTGAGTAGTGAGTGCAGAGTAGTGAGTAGTGAGTGCAGAGTAGTGAGTAGTGAGTGCAGAGTAGTGAGTAGTGAGTGCAGAGTAGTGAATAGTGAGTAGAGTAGTGAATAGTGAGTAGAGTAGTGAGTAGTGAGTAGAGTAGTGAATAGTGAGTAGAGTAGTGAGTAGTGAGTAGAGTAGTGAATAGTGAGTAGAGTAGTGAGTAGAGTAGTGAGTAGAGTAGTGAGTAGAGTAGTGAGTGCAGAGTAGAGTAGTGAGTAGGACATCACAGGCAGCAGCTGTGCAAGCTTCTTACACTCACAAGGAGACCACAGGCAGCTGAGGTGCAATCTTCTCACACTCACAAGAACGACATCACAGGCAGCAGCAGTGCAAGCTTCTTACACTCACAAGAAGGACATCACAGGCAGCACCAGTGCAAAGTTCTTACACTCACAAGGAGACATGCCAGCAGAGGTGCAAGCTTCTCACACTCAGAAGAAGGACATCACAGGCAGTAACGGTGCAATATTCTCACACTCACAAGGAGATCACTGGCAGTACACACCACATGAACACACTCCACAACACATAGCAACAATACATTGGCATTTATAATGCCATTAGCTCAAACTCAAATAAATCCGAGCCCGATTGCATTTCTAATGCTTGTTTTTAAATGAATTGACCACCCACTTGATTTTGGAGCAGATCCAACCTTCTTATTTGTGCTTTTGTTTTCCCCAGTGCATAAAATGGGGTATTTCAATTATGTGCCAGTAAGGATTCGGGCCTCATTGAAAGTTTGTCAGGTTGCTGGCTGTCAGCCAGGCTGACAGAGGTTCTTAACTCCACCACCCTGTCAGAGTACCACTAACATATTTAGAGATCACCGCTGACATGACGGATGTCTCGTGCCATCAAAGGATCTGAAGGCACTGCAAGTTTGCTGGGCGGCTGCCAGCTTTCATGCGATAGCTCAGCAAACCTTTAGTTTTACAAAAAAAATCTCCTAAATAAACCAAACACAAATTACTCTGATATTGCGGTATATTTCTCCCCGAGTGTCAGGGTAATTACTTCTGTTTGCGACCACCAGACTTTCCCTGGCGGTCCCGAATAGAAGAATATTTACAAATGACTAAACAAGGAGGATGTTTTGATATACATACACTGACGGTCCAATTAATGTGTGCTATGGTTGTAAGGTTTCTGCCAGTGGCGCCATGGGGACCACCTCTATCAGAATCAACATGGTCCACCCACTCTAAATAGAATGGACAGATCATCAGCTGACCTCCCTGCCATCTTCCTTTCTGTCTCTCTGTTCAATCCTATCTTACCAATTATCTTTCTTCTCCAATTCCACTTCATCATCCCTCTCACACCCAACCCATGTTTTGTCTTCTAACATTTCTGTCCTTCCTACTTCTACTTTTTTCTACTTCTATTCCATTTTCTTTCCATTCTCTATCTCTGGTATCCTTTTTCTCATTTTCCAACTCCTCCAATCTGCCTTTTCCAGTCCCTGTCCCTAGTCTGTTTTTTCTCCTGTGTGATTCCTATTTTTCAAGTCGTTTTTCTCCACTAACATCCATTCTTCTATGATGCTTTCCTTAGTCGGATTACTCTCCCTTGCTACCATTTCCCTTTTATTTTCCGTCTCCATTATACCTAATCTCACTAATCTATCACATCCCTAGCTCTCCAATTTTTCTGACATCTATTGCCTAGTTCCTCTACACTATCTCCTGTTTCTTAAACTTCATTGCTTTCACCTCTAGTCTTCCTCCCTTTTCACCTCCTTTGCCTTCTTCTTTTGATCTCCTTTTCTCTTCTTGTGATGGTCTTTTTATTCTGTTTGCTCCCACTAGTTTTCTTTTATGTACCCCACCCTTCTTTCTCTTTCTCCCTCCTCAATCTCCTGCTGTACTAGTTTCCAATGGTAAACAACCGTTTCAAAGCATCTTTTACCACAAACTACCTTTACAACGCATTTTTTACAACACAGGATCCTTTACAACGAATGCCTTTACAACGCATGATATTACATCGCAGATGCCTTTACAAAGCATGCCATTACAACGTAAGTATAGGTAAGTATATGATTATAATACAAATTGTATTTAATTTTTTTTAAATAATTAAATATTAATTTGTTAATTATATTTAAAAAAATAACATTTATAAAAAATATTAATTTAAGTAATTTTATTAATAATTACAATTTTTACCCCTACACTATCCAGCACTTACCCTACTATTTCACCCCCCCTGGAGTTAGAATAGTAATTTTTACCCCTACACTATCCAGCACTTACCCTACTATTTCACCCCCCTGGAGTTAGAATAGTAATTTTTACCCCTACACTATCCAGCACTTACCCTACTATTACACCCCCCTGGAGTTAGAATAGTAATTTCTACCCCTACACTATCCAGCACTTACCCTACTATTTCACCCCTCTGTAGTTAGAATAGTAATTGTTACCCCTACACTATCCAGCACTTACCCTACTATTACACCCCCCTGGAGTTAGAATAGTAATTTTTACCCCTACACTATCCAGCACTTACCCTACTATTACACCCCCCTGGAGTTAGAATAGTAATTTTACCCCTACACTATCCAGCACTTACCCTACTATTTCACCCCCCTGGAGTTAGAATAGTAATTTTTACCCCTACACTATCCAGCACTTACCCTACTATTACACTCCCCTGGAGTTAGAATAGTTATTTTTACCCCTACACTATCCAGCACTTACCCTACTATTTCACCCCCCTGGAGTTAGAATAGTAATTTTTACCCCTACACTATCCAGCACTTACACTACTATTTCACCCCTTTGGAGTTAGAATATTGTTTTAAAACACCTTCATTATTTTATAAAAATATATTTATACATATTAAAAAATAAGATAAATAAAGTAAAATAATAATTAAATTAAATTAAATTAATTTTAATTAATTACATTTTTAAATAATATTATATACTTACCTATACTTACGTTGTAATGGCATGCGTAGTAAAGGCATCTGGGATGTAATATCATGCGTTGTAAAGGCATTCGTTGTAAAGGATCCTGCGTTGTAATAAATGCATTGTAAAGGTAGTCGTTGTAAAAGTCCATGTGATGATGATACATGGAGATATAGAAAACATCTTTTAACGCCTTAACTGCTTCGAACGTTCAGCGCCAGTGCTGAACGCTCGAAGAAACGGGTGGGGCCACGTCGGCCGTTGGACGTGCACAGCACCAGGGAGGTAGCTCGCGCGACGTCCAACGGCCGACAGAAGCACTAAAGGGGTTAAATGATATCTTTTATCCTCTTTATTTTGTGATTTTGGTTGATGCTTGCTAGAGCGGGGCCTCATTGACTGGAGCTGTTGCCGGTTGAGGTGAGGTCTAGTCCTTGTACTCTACGGGTGAGCATTTGAGTTTTCATACCATTGTATTGATTTCTCCATGGATAGAGCTGACTTAGAGATGTGAATTATTCGATTAAGAGGTTCAAAGGTGTTATCACTGAAGTTGTAACCTTTTGTTTTTTACAGATGTCTTATATATCTTGTATATACAGAGGATCTGTACAAGACATCAAGGGCTATATTAAAGTCCAATTTGTATGTATATTTAAATTATAAATTGTTTTTCACGTTAAAAGTATTACAGTATCAAAGAAGTTTATAGTGAGGTCCTGGAGAAAGCCGCGGACAGTTGTTCAATAGGCTGAAACATGCCGACCGTTTAGAAGCAGTGAATTCTTTGAACTGCTATTTTTTCAGCAATGGTTTTACCTAGGAATGTAATTGATGTTTCAGACAAGATGAAATTATCTTTCTCTCCCAAATCCTATTTTAATTACGCACTTTAATTTTTGCACTGTACTTCCTTCTTTGGAAATATCCCTACGGGTCAGATATAATTTCTAACCTTCTTCTATGCTCTCTCTTTTCCTCTGAAAGACCCAATAGAGGATACAAATCATTCAGTATTCATCTATGCACAAGAGGACTGATGAGAGGTTGGTTGGGACAATGATCACTTTAATGGTATTCCAATAATCCTGAAAGGTCTTTTTGCCTTCTTAGAAAACTCTTCTTAAGCAGCCGTAGACCATGGATTATACGTATGTTTATGTGATGAATAGAATACGGGGATTTCATCTGTGTTGAGTCCATAAAAGTCCCTCGGACCCTGTTTCTTGTGTTTTTTGTTCAAATATTTTCAAAGAAAAATTCCCATTCTCAGATTGAATGATAAACTATTCCAATAGTCCAATACATTTTATAGTGTTGCTAAATTTGTGAACTATGACAGCCTTTTTATTTAAATCTTCAATCAAGAGAGACTTTATACTATCCAATGCATTTTGAAATTTACATCATTTTCGTGGATGGCCCTATATTTAATGGTCCTACATTGACATATACAAATCTAAAAACACACACAGCTCAATATAACATATTTATAAGCTCACTTTCACATTAAAGTGTCTAAATACCATCTGCTTCAAAAACTCAATATACTCATGTAAGGCCTTTATCTTTATCTCATGGTAAATGCTTTACCTCTTCTTCCCTATACATTTGTACCCATCTATTCACCCTGGAAGTTAATCAACATCTCCTACCCTCTATGCTGAGTGAAATGCCTGTATGTCTAGAGTCGTTTACCTTACAGGTTCAGCAGACATTTACAGTACCTATCTATGATGCAATCAAATCCTCCATCCCATATTTGTTGTTGTAAATGTGTCACTTTTATTTTTTGAAACCTTATTTTAATTTTTATGTCAAACATACAGCATGCCTGCAAGTAGTTCAGATTTACACGTTGTAGAAACAGTGAAAAAAATAAGACACCTGGGTCAGGTTGACCGGATGCCGAGCATATGACACAATTTCAAGGTAACCCCCACAATTCGTAATACATTACCACAACAGTACAAATTCTGCTGTGCAGAGGTAGAATCTAGGCTATACAGCAATAGTTCAGAATAGCTGATATGGATGAACGTCTTACATTTACTCTGAAGCTTACTAAATCACAGGTTTCCCCATCCAACAAGGATCTGTGCATAGTCCACAAACCATTGAGTCCAATCTACCCACATGGTCATACTTTTAGCGTCCTCCCCAGCTAGCCCTTCTGCCTCGACCCTAGTCGAGTAAGCCTGATAGTGTCCCCAGATATCCCTTGGAAGGCTACAAATCGGGAGTAGCTCATGGTAGGTATCAGACTAACCCCCAGATTCATCATTGTCCCGTTTTGCGAGTCCTTAATAGCGATTATTAAGGAATCGCTATTAAAGACTCGCAAAACGGGATTCATGTAGAAATCACAATTTTATTTGCGATTTCTACAGCTTCCTTATTTGCAATTAGCAAAGTCATTCCTTATTTGCGATTAGCAATTTGCTAATCGCAAATAAGGATGCGATTTCAAGGGTGCCAGGGGTGTCCAAAGGACACCCTGTAGCACCCCTGAAATGTAAATGTAGACTGATGTTGCGCACACACATGTCCAAAGGACATGTGTGTGTGTAACATACCACTTAGAAAAATGCACTAAAGTGCATTTTTCTAATTTTTCGCTCTTTACCACCAAGTCAGACTTCGCGGTAAATAGCGGCCAAAAATAGTAAATTCGCAATTCAAAAATGGTTAATGAATTGCATTTAAGGAATCTCAAATAGAGATTCCTTAAATGCAATTCCTTGCAATTTAGCGATTTTGCAATTTGCGATTTTTGCATTTGGAATGAGGAATCCCAAATGCAAAAATTGCGCTCGCAAAGGGCCAGATTTTCAGAATCTGGCCCTTTGCGAGCCGAATTCCCGTTGATGAATCTGGTTGTAAATCTTTAACACTCATTTTTTTTTTTTTATTTATTTATTGATTTTTATGACAGCAGGTAGTTAAAACAAACAACCAGTTCCAAAAGGAAAAAAATACGAATAGATGAATATCCACAGAACAGAAACAATCATTACAACAAGCATATTATATCCAGTTAGAAATAGGTGCCCAAAGCTTTTGGCCAAAAGTTTTCTTTCTCTTTCCCTTTAAGTTGTATATTGCTTTCTCCAGTTGATAGATATTTAGTAATTTGATTTGCCATTGATAAAACGTGGGGGGATCTACATCTAACCAGTGAGAAGTTATACAGTATCTGAAAACCGACATTGCAATAAACAAAAAGCCTTCTTCTATATCTGTTCTGATAACATTTTGATCAAATTGAATGCCTAAAATTACTAAATCGGCAGACAATACCAATGATTTACTTAAGATATTATTTAAAAAAAATTGTATATCATCAATAAATTGAGCTAATCTGGTGCATTGAAAAAACATGTGGATAGAGTCTGCACCAAGAAAACCGCATCTGTTACATTTAATGCCTCTGTTGGCTTTCCATTTCAATAACTTCGCCGGGCTATAGTACAAATCAAATATACTCATAAAATGTTGGCTTTTGAGTGAACCATTACACAGAACCATATTTGCCAATTCTAATGATCTAAATATGTCAACATTTTCCAATCCTAATTCTATTTGCCACCTATTTTCGAACGTTTCTACATTATCTTCTATTCGGTTTAACATTGTCTGATATATTACCCCCATTTTTTTCTCTTTCTGCAACATTCCAGGACCTCATATTCATTCATTTTACTAGTATTTAAGAGATTTTTTCTCTCTAGAAAACTATGGATTTGGAGGTATTTAAAAAAATCTCCTTTAATAAGTCCAAATTTTTGTTGCAGGTATACATATGAAACAAAATTTTCATCCTGATAAAGATCTCCTAATAAATATATCTTGGCTCTATGCCAGCGTTGCATCACAGAGTCTCTAAATATTACAGGGAGCATAGGATTATTAAGCAAAGGTGTATAGTAGTTTAATTCATCACAGCAGCAAAACCTTTTCCTGAATTGTTCCCAATTATAATTTTGAATTTCGTTTTTTTATAATAACTTAGTTCAATAAACCTAACTAAACATTGTCTTGCTTCAGGGCCGAGGATCATCTCGTAAATTGAGGGGCACATTGAATCATCAATAACAAAATCATGGAAAATTAAAGTACCCATTAATCTGAGCGATACTGCCCAATAATAGAGCCGAAAATTTGGCATCCCCCAGCCTCCCCTTAATCTCGGAAGTGTGCACCATTTGAGGGCTCTTCTAGCTCTCCTATAGCCCCACAAGAACCTAGAAATAATCCTATCAAGTCTAGTAAAAAAATTAGAAGGAAACAATAACGGTATAGTGCGAAAAAGATAAAAAAAATTGGGGAATATAATCATCTTTACTACATTAGTACGACCATAAAGAGATAAATGCAAATTATTTAACCTTTCCAGGGACCTAGCGGTGGAGGCAAGTAAAGGATCTAAATTAAGCCCCAGTATATCGTCTACCCTAGGTGATAATTTAACTCCTAAATATACAGCCGTAGATGATAATGCCACTTCATCCGGTATCATTGTAGTAGAATGAATCACTTGTGTTTTGGAAATATTTAATTTGTATCCCGAAAATTTCCCGAATTCATGTGCTAATTCGACAATTTTAGGAAGTGCCCTTTTTATGTCTGAAGTTACAATCGCGACATCGTCAGCATAGGCAAATATTTTATACGATTCGTGATAAATTGTAACAGGCGGAATGCCAGTTTCTTTAATAAATCTTTGTAAAAGCGGATCTATATATAATGCGAACAACAAGGGGGAACAAGGACAGCCTTGCCTTGTCCCCCTTGTGATCGAAAAAGATTCAGATGTCTCGTTAGCCACCCTTATTACGGCTTCAGGATTACTATACATCCCTCGTATTGCTCTTAGAAACTCCGGAGGGAAGCCTCTCCAGGCCAGCACAGACCAGAGGAACCCCCAGTCGACCCTGTCAAATGCCTTTTCGGCATCCAACAGGGCCACACCGACTGGGAAACCTGTGGCCTGCGCCCAGTCAAGGAGAGTAATGACTCTTCTAACATGATCTGTTGTGTCCCTTTTTTTGATGAAGCCGTGTTGTATTTTGGAGACCAATCTTGGCATAATGTCATTCATTCTATTAGCTAAAATCTTGGAGAAT
This sequence comes from Lissotriton helveticus, assembly GCF_964261635.1. Lineage (NCBI taxonomy): Eukaryota > Metazoa > Chordata > Amphibia > Caudata > Salamandridae > Lissotriton > Lissotriton helveticus. The sequence continues at coordinate 529,595,872 of NC_136065.1, read as the reverse complement.
ATCTTGCTGTCTGCAGTAATAAGAGAGATTGGTCTATATGATCCCAAATCCGTTGCTTCTTTCCCTTTCTTTTGAAATACAACTATAGTTGCCAGTGACCAAGAAGGAGGAGGTTTGCCTGAGAATGCCTGCTGAAAAATCTTTATAAGTTCTGGTTTAAGCATATTCCGAAAGGTCAGATAGAATTCTAAAGGAATATTATCGGGTCCCATCGCCTTGCCCGAAGCTAGCCCAAGAATAGCCGTTTCAATTTCTTCCCATGTAACTGGGTCAACTAACACATTTTTTTCTATTTCCGTTAAGGGGAGATTATCCATATTCATCAGGTAACTTGCAGCATTACTATCAGTACTAGTCCCATCATTCGATTTATTATATAAGAGTTGATAAAATTCACGAAAAGCATTCAGTATACCTGATCTAGATGTTTGAGTGGTTCCTTCTAAATCAGTAATTTTTGTTATGTCGTTAAAAACCCCTTTCTGCCTCAGCCTTTGCGCCAGAATTCTACCTGTTTGCTCATTCAGTTCATAACATTCCTTTTTAAATTGCTTGTGCTTCAGTGCAACCTGGTCAGTCAGAAATGAATATACAGTGGAGCGTTCGCTAATCAACAGACGTTGTGCTTCCTCAATATCCAAACCAGTTTTAAAGCTATCGGCTAACTTTAATTCTGCCTGTATTACCTTCTCTAATGCAAGTTTAAACTCGTTCTGTTTCTTTGTCCAATGAAAACTAGCATAGCTCTTACTTCCCCCCCTTATTACAGATTTAAAGGCACCCCAAACAATCTGAATAGAAGTAGTTTCGTTATTAAATAAGAAAAATTCATCAATAATTTTAGCCATATGGGAAAGATAATCTTGGTTTAACAGCAGATCTCTTTGAAACGACCACTGCCTATGCCGTAATCGTTCCTCTGAGGTTAATAATAATTCTAACATTATAGGGTTGTGATCAGAAACAACCTGCGGTAAGATTTCAATTTTTATTTTCTCCATCAAAGTATTAGAAATTAAAAAATAATCTAAACGAACGAGCTTTCGATGTGGAGCAGAGAAAAATGTAACACCAGGATCAGTTGGTCTTAATTTATTCCACACATCTGTTAGCCCATTTCCTAAAATTAGTTCACGGAGAGCTTTGAAAGTCTTGATCTTTCGACCTTTATAATTCCATGTATTCCTAATGTCGAAATCTGCATCAATTTGGATATTGAGGTCGCCACAAAGGATAATCGGTTGAGGCCAAGTAGCCAGCTCAAGATTAATTATATTTAATACTTCATTATCATCTAAATTCTGGCCATACACTGAGCAGACAGTGTACTTCTTTCCTTCTATAACAACTTCGGCTAGCCCCCATCTTCCCCATTTATCAGCTATAGTTCTAGTACATTTTCCAAGTTTAGATTTCATAAGAATGGCGATACCTCTCTTAACGCCGGACTGTTTAGAGCAAATTAAAAGTTCCAGACCCAATTTTTTTAGTATATTCCGCTTATCCCAAGAGACATGTATCTCTTGCAAACACAGTATGTCGATTTGAAGTATCTGAATTAATTTGTGTAGTGCCCCTACCTTCTTATAATTATTCAGACCATTAATATTTAGAGTACATATTTTTATTTTTTTATCCATCTTATGTCTTTCATCATTACCATCGGTAAAATTTCAAAATTCTGGTTCTTAATCACCCTTTGCCTTATAACTACCAAATTCGTCTGTTCTACTGGATATGCTACAAAAACTACTGCTGTCTTACACCCTAAAACCCACCACTAACCCAGCCACTGCCGAACCTTGGACAGTGGACAACCCCCCTCCCCCCTCCCCAACACATGAGGCTCAGGAACTCTCAGTTCCTGTAAAGTATGGAGTACCGTGTCCCCCCTGACCTCGAGAACCCTAGAAGGGAAAAAAAAGAAAAAGCCTAAAGTGTTATAAGGGCAGAAATAATGATCATACGTGCACTAACTCATACTTTTAGCTCAGACAGAATCTAAGAAGTCCTTAGCTTTAACTTCTGATAAGAAAAATTTGGTCTGCCCTTTCCAAATAACTTTCAGTTTGGCCAGATTTTGTAGGTAAACAGCTGCCCCTTTCTTCTGAAAATCAGAAATTAGTTGTCTAAGATGCCAGCGTTTGGCAACTGTTGCCTGACAATAGTCCGGCCTAACGAAAAACGTGTATTGCTTAGCCACTGCTTTTTTATCGGGTCTGGCTAAAGCATAAATCTCCTCTCTAGCGAGGAAGTTATTAAAGCCCACTAAATTCGCCCGAGGATATTCGTCCCCACCCTGACGGGTTTTCTTAATAGAAAAAGGGAAACGATGTGCCCTTTGTACTTCTTTCGCCCAGTCCCAAGACGTTACCAGTCTTCTTTACATGTTTGCCAGTCTTCTTTAGAGGCAAGATGGCGACCGTGACACGGGCTGTGTGAGCAGCTCAATCCTCTGCTCCGCGTTCTCTGGACGGGGAATAGCCTACGGTCAGAGCCCTGCTTGCGGATGAAAATTGTTGCAGAACCGAGGATTGCCCGATGAGAATATTGCAGTCTTTTCGACTGTAATTGCTGCATTGCTACACTGTTTCTTCGGGAGCCGGCTGACTGACAAGACGGACTGCCGCTTTCGCCTGTGATTCCCTACGGAGCAGTGAATGCTGTTTGGTTTACTCCTCCCCTTGCGGCGCACCCCGCTGTGGCGGTTCCCGGTGATTTTGGCTGGGCTCCAGAGTGCTGTTTTGCGAGGCAGCGGGAGAACTGGCGTGAGGAGAATGCCACCTAAACCTCAAACGAAGGTCACTACTCGAGGAGCTAAAGCGAAACAACCGACCCCTGAAGAGCCATTTAATCAAGGTATGAACGCTGTAAACTTGGAAGGCTATGAAGCTGAGACTGTTAATGGCGGTAGTGGTAGCGCGAGGGGTGACCAATCCTCCAAAAAAGCTGCGTCACAACGCAATACCAAACAAGGAACTTTGCTTTTCGAAAGAAAAATTACAAAACGATTACCCTCTGTGACCCAAAATGAGTCTGTTCATTGTGCCGCATCAAGTTTGGAGTTTTTTTCGGGTCCGGTTCAGCAGGATGAAATCCCGGGGATAGCTAACGCTGTCAGGGGGATTGTGGGTGATGTAGTCCAGAATGGAACGATGTGTATTTCAGTTGGAGTAGACAGTCCTGGCCTTTTAATTCAAGAACCACAGGTCGATATGGTCGACATGGTTAATATCCCTACTAACGCTGTTACTGGCACCAGCTCAGGTAATGATCTACCCGGTCTACAAGAAGTAGGGGAAGTAGTGGAAAACTTCTTTTCTTTGTCAGATCACACCTCCGATGACAGCATGAGTTTGAGCAAAGACTGGGCTGACTACGCTGCCGAAAGCAGTTCGGGTGCTGAAGAGGCATTAAGAACCAAATCAGCTTCATCCAATAGTAAGGCATCGACTGTTAAAAGATGGAAAAAAAGAGGCTCACGGCACTCTACCGCGAAATACTGTGAAAGGGTGGACCCAAAAGTGAATAGTGGGACTACGCCAAACGTCGATCAGGACGATGGTGCAGATAGTATTGTGACCGTAACTACAATGAGTCTTGAGGGCGGAGACAATGGGAATACTCTAGAAACAAATTCAGAAGTCACTCTAACTATGATCTATAACACAATGATGGCTCATCGCGCTGAGAGTAAAGCGGAAAATTTGGGTATTCATGCTACTTGTTCGAAAATGAAGAATGCCATCCGCCGTGCAACTAAATCTGGGACTGAAACAGCAAATAGAGTGACTGAAACGGAAGCTAGGATATCAGCCCTGGAGGACGAATCAACTTTGCAGAAACAAGAACTTGAGACTGTTAAAGCTCATAGGGACGATCTCTCATACAAATTATCGGGCTTAGAAAATCAGGCCCGTAGAAATAATTTACGTTTTCTAGGTATCCCCGAAAAAAGCGAAGGGGCCAATGTCAGGCAATTTGTAGTAGATTTACTTATAGAGGCTTTCCCGGAGGTAACGACTTGGGACTGGGCGAAAGAAGTACAAAGGGTAAATCTTTAACACTCAAATCTCATTTTCACCTACTAACATTTTCTTAGGATCTCTATCATCCTCCTGGCCCCTTACATCACCCAGCAGTAGACACATTGATTTATTATTAGCAATAGCCCTCCACTAAATAACTTCCAATTGGAAACAGGCGGACAAGCTCACATTCAGAGCATGGTGGAATGCTGTTTGCTTTCATCACAGACTAGACACTAGTTATGTTACCCCCATATCTCTATTGATTAAAAGAGATCGTTTGTGGCCCCCTTTATCCACTTATTTAACTCACGTTGCCTCAGCTAATGATATACCGGTTAACTCTTCTGATGAAGTCTGGAAACCTCCTTGATGCACTTGTTGTCTTTATATTTTACTTACTTATGCTCTCATGGTTACTCCTTTTGTTGTATTGCTTATTACAGATACTATGTATATTTTAAAATGCCCCTATTTTATGCTTATAGAGATTGAGTTCAGGTGTTATTTCTAAATTTGATGTCATAATTATTACATTGTTTTCCTACCCCTCATTTCTTCTTTCCTTCCTAATTCCCTTCTCCGTATCTCCTTTCCTTTTCCTTCTCTTATAAATTGTTATTTGCTAAAGATTCTAATCTTAATATGCTGTATCTCATTATTTATGAAGTTTTCCTGTGTTTATTCAGTTTTTCTCACTAAACGTAAACTTTAAAAATAAGACTGTGTGCTTCAGTATGGCATAGCATGAGCCAATCCCTTAGAGTTGTGATCAAGCCACGGTCATAGCTTATTATTATCCTGCCCCTCCTGAGCAGCAAGCAAATAGCCACCAGTCGCTGATGGCACCCTGGACCTCCACATTGTATCCCATTGTATGCCAGTGTCGCCAAAAGGGGCTCAGGCTCCACTGACTACCCAATGATCACTTTTAGTTCCTTGAACCTGGCCTGCCCAAAAAATTGCATTTCAGAGCAAAACCAAGCTAGATGCACAAGTCTTGCCTCCACCTCATAATCCTCCATTATCTCAGTCCATATCTGAACAGGCGGACTGGTATGTAGTGCACCGTGTTTACGTATTTCAAATGCAAGAGCATATGTCTACTATTCAGTGAGATGGATTTTGGTACTGAGCAACAATACTCCATTATTTATCACTAATAGAAATACCAAGGTTGTTCTGCCATTCAAGCCTGACCTATGAGACTCCAGACCTTCACACATTCCTGTGCAAACACAATAAGCTTTGCCACTATTTGGCATGGTACTGCAATTGGTAGAAGAGAGGATAACACCAGCATCTCTGGGGGTTCCAGGAAGTCATCCTCCAACAGATGGTGGGTCACTCCGCTCTCGAATCATTTCCAAACTACACACTGAGCCATTGCAGGAGAAGTCCCCTGAAGTCTGTAGACCCAGCTCCCTCAGCGCCTTCACAGCTCCTCGTTCTTGACCCATAGGGAACAATAAGCAACAAGCAAATGGGAAATGGAGGGAGTATAGGAGGGACCCAGCCTGTGGCTCCAGGAGGTGCTGCCAAGAGTAAATCATTGTGTTCAGGGAGTCAAAGATGTCATGACGCTGTACTGGTCTCCCCAAACCATCTGGACAAGCGTTCGTGGGGCCACTGCATCCTTCTCCAGCCAGAAATGGAGTAGATCCTGAGGACCATGTATCTAGTAATGAGCAAACTTCTACTTCGCTGCCATTTAACACGTTTCCAGATCAGGGACATTAAGTCTCCCCACATTATAAGGTACGGTCAAGGTCTCCAAGCACAATGGTGGCTGTTTTCCAGTCCATTTTAGGTGGACCATAAGGGCCTGAAGGCATTCAAACACTAATCTGGATAATGGGAGATTCATGAACAAGAATAAGAACCGAGGTAACACCACCACTTTCATTCAATGATAGGTATGTGGCCAGCAAGTGATAGCTGCAATCTAACCCAGCAATCTACTGCCTCCCATAGCTTCTGCACTGCTCTGCTGTAGTTGTCTAGAATCACCACAGCTGGATCTGAGTGAACCTGTACCGCCAGATAGTGCACTGATTCCATCTTCCACTGCAGCTGGTAATCTAACTGCGCCGGCATCATGGCAGTGGTGCCCAAGAATATTATTGACTTATTCCAGTTTTTACGAAGATTGGAGTGTCCCCCAAATAACACCACCTCCCATGGAACGAAGCAAGGTTATGCTCCGAGTTACGTACATAAAGCAAAGTGCAGTCAACATGCATTAAGACGATTCAATTGTAATTTGGGAATGGCTGTACATCACCAATGAGGGTCCAGGGCAAGCACTCAGATCCAGCACAGCCACAAGGACCCTCTTAAAATACTCCATCATATTCGTCACCTGTGATAGTTAGTTTCGGGTCCATGTGTGTTGTTCAGCTGCTCTCAGGCTACCAGAGTAAGAGGGAGCCGGCTCGTGGCACCAACCAGGCAACCCTCACAAAGGACAAGGCCTAAATGGAGTAGCCACAGGAATCACTCAAAATGGAAAGCCGAATCACCTAACCAGGCTGGCACAGTCCTATCCCTCCATATCCTGCACACTACCTGGATTTCCATTGTCAGACCGTGTCAGACCATGTGGGGCAGCATCATGCTCCGGCTGCCTACCTGTGCTTCAGGCACTGCTGCACCTGCTTCAGGTCGCCAAAGATCATTGCCTTGCTATCCACCAAGCCTCGCAGGGTACAACATGCTGTATTCCATTTAAAGCTCAAGTAAGCTTTGCTTGCCTAGAATGACTTGTCGCCACACTTCCTGTTGCATAAAATCTGGATACAGAGACAGTTCAAAGACCTTGTGATGGATTACTTTTAGGTCTCATGCCCTACAACGTGAAGCATCACGATCCCTGTAATTCAACAATCTTGCTATGATGGGGTGAGGATTGGCCCTTGCGACGAGGCATGGGGCAAGAACACGTGGGCACGTTCCACAACGAAGATGTTGGAGAAAGTCTCTTACTCCAGAAGGTTCATCAAGAGCTCTTCTACATAACTTTCCATATTATCTATGTTGGTAGACTCAGCGACGCTTAAAATTCTGGGGGTGTTCCTGCATGAGCGTGCTTCAAGGTCATGTGTCTTTGAATGCAGTGCAAGCAGGAGCTTATCTATCCTTGTTTGAGACACATACACTGTGACTTGTTTGTCTTCGGCTTCCAAGACTCACTACTCTCCCATGTCAAGGTATTCAGCATGTTTGTCCAGCTCTTCTGAGGTTAATGCAGTGATTTTGCCATCTATTTTCATGCGACTGTGCTGCGTGGCCGCTAGGATCTGCTATAGTTCCATGCTAACCTCTGTGTCAGTTCTTTGTGCATGGATCCTAGTGCAGTTTCACCATCATCTCAGGCTTCAGGAGTTTTCCAGAGATCAAACTATAGCTTGGGATGAGACTTATCTGTTTTGCTCATACTAATAATTAGTACCTGCAGTGCCCCACGGAGGGTGCCACCACCTAAACAGGCTCTCCTGTATCAGTCTGTATAATGACCTCCTCAAGGAATATAGTTTTATTATGCATGTTTAATTAAAACCGTTGCATACATTAAAACATAATAGAAAACATCTTGTTCATGTACATTTAAAAATGCTGATAAAAAGCCCACATATTTAACATCAGTTACACATTAAAAAAAGGAAAAAAAAAAGGGGAGGAGGAGAACATTTGCCACAATTATTAGACCTTTTCCAATGTACCATCTAACATTTTTCCAAGAGATCGCAGTGTTGTTATAAAGAGGACCGTGGCCAACATAGGGAGACTCAGTGTCATTGCCTTAACACATATTTTCCGTCGACAACTTGCAAAACTTCGTCGGGAAAAACCCCTACAGAATGATTATGATGAAAATCACTGAGGCAAGCCTGCATTTTTTTTTTTTTTTTACCACTTGTTACTATTTTAAATTTAAAGAAAAGAAGAAGAGTTTTTAGGGTGTTGGCTCCATTGATAACTCTTCTCCCACTTATTCTATTTGGTGGATTAATTTGGCAAAGCTTCTGTTGTTAAGTGTTCCAAGGGCAACATGCTTGAATTTTTCAATCTCTTAGCTGTTATGCCGAAAAAATGTGTGAGTCGACAATTTAGCTGCACTCTCTCTGGATTGAAACACCGCAGTGCCGCTTGTCAGCAGGTCTTAACTACATACTGTCTGAACACAGGTTTTAAAAGGCTTATTCTTATGTCCCTTAGGTTTTTGCAGGTGCAGATAACGTGTAATAGGTCCTCCACTCCGCAGCCACAGAGGCGACAAGGCTGGTCACCACCTGTTCTCTCCCAAGGGGGAAGAAACTGATTAATTGCACCAATCCCCAAGCGGAGTTTAAAGATTTTTTCCTTGGTGATTGTTTTTATTCCGATTGTATTCTCTACAGCTGTTGCACCTTTGCCCTTCATTGCTGTGCTACTGTATGTTATTGTTGGGTAAAGTTTTACTTGCAGGACTTTTATTAAAGGGTCTAGTGCAGGAGCTTCTTTAGAGGTTTTATAGCCAAATATATCATTACCCCTTTCCTCCTCAAGGATTCTATCTGTAGTTTAAAAGAGTTGTCTTGATCTAGTATTAATCCTAGATATTTGTTGCTGGGTGCTTGGTCTAAGCAATGACCGTCCAGGATCCAGTTGAACCTTTTCTTCCTATGATGATTTACTGCCATTATTTTTGTCTTGCTGTAATTTATTTTCAAGGCGTTCTGTTCTGAAAAGCTGTGAGTCACATTCAGGAGATGTTGTAACCCAACGGGGGATCGGCTAATCAGAACTAAATCGTCGGCATATATCAGGTTTGATAAGGATATATTTCCTAGTTATGTTGCATGATTTTTGCACTTGTCCAGTTCCCCTGGTAAGTCCGCAAGGTAAAGATTAAAAAGCGACGGGGCTAGGACGCATCCTTGTTTTAACCCTTTTGAGGTAGGGATTTCTTTTGATACGTGAGTCCCTGTACCAAACTTTATCCTCATCCAAGTGTTTGTATGCAGGTTCCTAAAAGCTGGTCCAAAAGCAGGGGTGGTATTCCCCTACCATGTAGTTTTTGCCAAAGCTTTGTTCTCTCCACATGGTCAAAGGCGGATGTAAAATCTATGAAGCAGAGAAACAGGGGATATTTCCACTGTTTTGCTGTGTGGATTAGTAAAGTTAGAACCATAATGTTTGTTGTTGTCCCTTGACCTTACCAGAACCCGGTTTGTGTTGGTGAAATGATGTGGTTATCTGAAGCCCAAGTTGTTAGGTCATTTAAAATAAGCCGCGCAAAATAATTGGCATCGATGTCTATGAGGGCTAGCAATCAGTAGTTTTTTGGCTCAGACCTCTTGCCCTGTTTGTAAATTGCAAAAAACACAGTTGATGGACAGAATGTAGAACAATGTCATACATTCACCCCAGTACAAGGATCTGGGCCTAAATCCATCGTTTTTTTGCACTCCACACCACCCTGGGTTAGACACTGGCTATCTGCAAATCAGCTCTGACTCTGTGCCTCATGGGAACAGTCCAGTCCAAACTACCAAGCCATGTCTTTCCCAGACCGGAATCAAGCATCCAAGGACCGGTTTCTGGCTATCAGCCTTCATCAGCCTGGATAGCTTAACTCAAGTGGTGTGGAGAGCCTGAAACTCACGTCTGAACACACCCAGCCCACTCGGGGTGAAAATTGCAAAAAACACAGTTGATGGACAGAATGTAGAACAATATCATACATTCACCCCAGTACAAGGATCTGGGCCTAAATCCGTTGTTTTTTTGCACTCCACACCACCCTGGGTTAGACACTGGCTATATGCAAATCAGCTCTGACCCTGTGCCTCATGGGAACAGTCCAGTCCGAACTACCAAGCCATGTCTTTCCCAGACCGGAATCAAGCATCCAAGGACCGGTTTCTGGCTATCAGCCTTCATCAGCCTGGATAGCTTGGCTCCAGTGGTGTGGAGAGCCTGGGACTCATGTCTGAGCATACCCAGCCCACTCGGGGTGAAAATTGCAAAAAACACAGTTGATGGACAGAATGTAGAACAATGTCATACATTCACCCCAGTACAAGGATCTGGGCCTAAATCCATCGTTTTTTTGCACTCCACACCACCCTGGGTTAGACACTGGCTGTATGCAAATCAGCTCTGACCCTGTGCCTCATGGGAACAGTCCAGTCCGAACTACCAAGCCATGTCTTTCCCAGACCAGAATCAAGCATCCAGGTACCGGTTCCTGGCTATCAGCCTTCATCAGCCTGGATAGCTTGACTCCAGTGGTGTGGAGAGCCTGGGACTCACATCTGAGCATACCCAGCCCACTGGGGGTGACAATTGCAAAAAACACAGTTGATGGACAGAATGTAGAACAATGTCATACATTCCCCCCAGTACAAGGATCTGGGCTTAAATCCATCGTTTTTTTGCACTCCACACCACCCTGAGTTAGACACTGGCTCTATGCAAATCAGATCTGACCCTGTGCCCCATGGGAACAGTCCAGTCCGAACTACCAAGCCATGTCTTTCCCAGACCGGAATCAAGCATCCAAGGACCGGTTTCTGGCTATCAGACTTCATCAGCCTGGATAGTTTGACTCCAGTGGTGTGGAGAGCCTGAAACTCACGTCTGAGCATACCCAGCCCACTCGGGGTGAAAATTGCAAAAAACACAGTTGATGGACAGAATGTAGAACAATGTCATACATTCACCCCAGTACAAGGATCTGGGCCTAAATCCATCGTTTTTTTGCACTCCACACCACCCTGGGTTAGACACTGGCTGTATGCAAATCAGCTCTGACCCTGTGCCTCATGGGAACAGTCCAGTCCGAACTACCAAGCCATGTCTTTCCCAGACCGGAATCAAGCATCCAAGTACCGGTTTCTGGCTATCAGCCTTCATCAGCCTGGATAGCTTGACTCCAGTGGTGTGGAGAGCCTGGGACTCACGTCTGAGCATACCCAGCCCACTCGGGGTGAAAATTGCAAAAAACACAGTTGATGGACAGAATGTAGAACAATGTCATATATTCCCCCCAGTACAAGGATCTGGGCTTAAATCCATCGTTTTTTTGCACTCCACACCACCCTGGGTTAGACACTGGCTATATGCAAATCAGCTCTGACCCTGTGCCTCATGGGAACAGTCCAGTCCGAACTACCAAGCTATGTCTTTCCCAGACCGGAATCAAGGTTCCAAGGACCGGTTTTTGGCTATCAGCCTTCATCGGCCTGGATAGCTTGACTCCAGTGGTGTGGAGAGCCTGAAACTCACGTCTGAGCAAACCCAGCCCACTCGGGGTGAAAATTGCAAAAAACACAGTTGATGGACAGAATGTAGAACAATGTCATACATTCACCCCAGTACAAGGATCTGGGCCTGAATCCATCGTTTTTTGCACTCCACACCACCCTGGGTTAGACACTGGCTATATGCAAATCAGCTCTGACCCTGTGCCTCATGGGAACAGTCCAGTCCGAACTACCAAGCCATGTCTTTCCCAGACCGGAATCAAGCATCCAAGGACCGGTTTCTGGCTATCAGCCTTCATCAGCCTGGATAGCTTGGCTCCAGTGGTGTGGAGAGCCTGGGACTCACTTCTGAGCATACCCAGCCCACTCGGGGTGAAAATTGCAAAAAAAACAGATGATGGACAGAATGTAGAACAATGTCATACATTCACCCCAGTACAAGGATCTGGGCCTAAATCCATCGTTTCTTTGCACTCCACACCACCCTGGGTTAGACACTGGCTATCTGCAAATCAGCTCTGACCCTGTGCCTCATGGGAACAGTCCAGTCCAAACTACCAAGCCATGTCTTTCCCAGACCGGAATCAAGCATCCAAGGACCGGTTTCTGGCTATCAGCCTTCATCAGCCTGGATAGCTTAACTCCAGTGGTGTGGAGAGCCTGAAACTCACGTCTGAGCATACCCAGCCCACTCGGGGTGAAAATTGCAAAAAACACAGTTGATGGACAGAATGTAGAACAATGTCATACATTCACCCCAGTACAAGGATCTGGGCCTAAATCCATCGTTTTTTGCACTCCACACCACCCTGGGTTAGACACTGGCTGTATGCAAATCAGCTCTGACCCTGTGCCTCATGGGAACAGTCCAGTCCGAACTACCAAGCCATGTCTTTCCCAGACCGGAATCAAGCATCAAAGGACCGGTTTCTGGCTATCAGCCTTCATCAGTCTGGATAGCTTGACTCCAGTGGCGTGGAGAGCCTGGGACTCACGTCTGAGCATACCCAGCCCACTCGGGGTGAAAATTGCAAAAAACACAGTTGATGGACAGAATGTAGAACAATGTCATACATTCACCCCAGTACAAGGATCTGGGCCTAAATCCATCATTTTTTTACACTCCACACCACCCTGGGTTAGACACTGGCAATATGCAAATCAGCTCTGACCCTGTGCCTCATGGGAACAGTCCAGTCCGAACTACCAAGCCATGTCTTTCCAAGACCGGAATCAAGCCTACAAGGACCGGTTTCTGGCTATCAGCCTTCATCAGCCTGGATAGCTTGACTCCAGTGGTGTGGAGAGCCTGGGACTCGCGTCTGAGCATACCCAGCCCACTCGGGGTGAAAATTGCAAAAAACACAGTTGATGGACAGAATGTAGAACAATGTCATACATTCACCCCAGTACAAAGATCTGGGCTTAAATCCATAGTTTTTTTGCACTCCACACCACCCTGAGTTAGACACTGGCTCTATGCAAATCAGATCTGACCCTGTGCCCCATGGGAACAGTCCAGTCCGAACTACTAAGCCATGTCTTTCCCAGACCGGAATCAAGCATCCAAGGACCGGTTTCTGGCTATCAGCCTTCATCAGCCTGGATAGCTTGACTCCAGTGGTGTGGAGAGCCTGAAACTCACGTCTGAGCATACCCAGCCCACTCGGGGTGAAAATTGCAAAAAACACAGTTGATGGACAGAATGTAGAACAATGTCATACATTCACCCCAGTACAAGGATCTGGGCCTAAATCCATTGTTTTTTTGCACTCCACACCACCCTGGGTTAGACACTGGCTATATGCAAATCAGCTCTGACCCTGTGCCTCATGGGAACAGTCCAGTCCGAACTACCAAGCTATGCCTTTCCCAGACCGGAATCAAGGTTCCAAGGACCGGTTTCTGGCTATCAGCCTTCATCGGCCTGGATAGCTTGACTCCAGTGGTGTGGAGAGCCTGAAACTCACGTCTGAGCATACCCAGCCCACTCGGGGTGAAAATTGCATAAAACACAGTTGATAGACAGAATGTAGAACCATATCATACATTCACCCCAGTACAAGGATCTGGGCCTGAATCCATCGTTTTTTTGCACTCCACACCACCCTGGGTTAGACACTGGCTGTATGCAAATCAGCTCTGACCCTGTGCCTCATGGGAACAGTCCAGTCCGAACTACCAAGTTATGTCTTTCCCAGACCAGAATCAAGCATCCAAGTACCGGTTTCTGGCTATCAGCCTTCATCAGCCTGGATAGCTTGACTCCAGTGGTGTGGAGAGCCTGGGACTCACGTCTGAGCATACCCAGCCCACTCGGGGTGAAAATTGCAAAAAACACAGTTGATGGACAGAATGTAGAACAATGTCATACATTCACCCCTGTACAAGGATCTGGGCCTAAATCCATCATTTTTTTACACTCCACACCACCCTGGGTTAGACACTGGCAATATGCAAATCAGCTCTGACCCTGTGCGTCATGGGAACAGTCCAGTCCGAACTACCAAGCCATGTCTTTCCAAGACCGGAATCAAGCCTCCAAGGACCGGTTTCTGGCTATCAGCCTTCATCAGCCTGGATAGCTTGACTCCAGTGGTGTGGAGAGCCTTGGACTCACGTCTGAGCATACCCAGCCCACTCGGGGTGACAATTGCAAAAAACACAGTTGATGGACAGAATGTAGAACAATGTCATACATTCCCCACAGTACAAGGATCTGGGCTTAAATCCATCGTTTTTTTGCACTCCACACCACCCTGAGTTAGACACTGGCTCTATGCAAATCAGATCTGACCCTGTGCCCCATGGGAACAGTCCAGTCCGAACTACCAAGCCATGTCTTTCCCAGACCGGAATCAAGCATCCAAGGACCGGTTTCTGGCTATCAGACTTCATCAGCCTGGATAGTTTGACTCCAGTGGTGTGGAGAGCCTGAAACTCACGTCTGAGCATACCCAGCCCACTCGGGGTGAAAATTGCAAAAAACACAGTTGATGGACAGAATGTAGAACAATGTCATACATTCACCCCAGTACAAGGATCTGGGCCTAAATCCATCGTTTTTTTGCACTCCACACCACCCTGGGTTAGACACTGGCTGTATGCAAATCAGCTCTGACCCTGTGCCTCATGGGAACAGTCCAGTCCGAACTACCAAGCCATGTCTTTCCCAGACCGGAATCAAGCATCCAAGTACCGGTTTCTGGCTATCAGCCTTCATCAGCCTGGATAGCTTGACTCCAGTGGTGTGGAGAGCCTGGGACTCACGTCTGAGCATACCCAGCCCACTCGGGGTGAAAATTGCAAAAAACACAGTTGATGGACAGAATGTAGAACAATGTCATATATTCCCCCCAGTACAAGGATCTGGGCTTAAATCCATCGTTTTTTTGCACTCCACACCACCCTGGGTTAGACACTGGCTATATGCAAATCAGCTCTGACCCTGTGCCTCATGGGAACAGTCCAGTCCGAACTACCAAGCTATGTCTTTCCCAGACCGGAATCAAGGTTCCAAGGACCGGTTTCTGGCTATCAGCCTTCATCGGCCTGGATAGCTTGACTCCAGTGGTGTGGAGAGCCTGAAACTCACGTCTGAGCATACCCAGCCCACTCGGGGTGAAAATTGCAAAAAACACAGTTGATGGACAGAATGTAGAACAATGTCATACATTCACCCCAGTACAAGGATCTGGGCCTGAATCCATCGTTTTTTGCACTCCACACCACCCTGGGTTAGACACTGGCTATATGCAAATCAGCTCTGACCCTGTGCCTCATGGGAACAGTCCAGTCCGAACTACCAAGCCATGTCTTTCCCAGACAGGAATCAAGCATCCAAGGACCGATTTCTGGCTATCAGCCTTCATCAGCCTGGATAGCTTGGCTCCAGTGGTGTGGAGAGCCTGGGACTCACTTCTGAGCATACCCAGCCCACTCGGGGTGAAAATTGCAAAAAAAACAGATGATGGACAGAATGTAGAACAATGTCATACATTCACCCCAGTACAAGGATCTGGGCCTAAATCCATCGTTTCTTTGCACTCCACACCACCCTGGGTTAGACACTGGCTATCTGCAAATCAGCTCTGACCCTGTGCCTCATGGGAACAGTCCAGTCCAAACTACCAAGCCATGTCTTTCCCAGACCGGAATCAAGCATCCAAGGACCGGTTTCTGGCTATCAGCCTTCATCAGCCTGGATAGCTTAACTCCAGTGGTGTGGAGAGCCTGAAACTCACGTCTGAGCATACCCAGCCCACTCGGGGTGAAAATTGCAAAAAACACAGTTGATGGACAGAATGTAGAACAATGTCATACATTCACCCCAGTACAAGGATCTGGGCCTAAATCCATCGTTTTTTGCACTCCACACCACCCTGGGTTAGACACTGGCTGTATGCAAATCAGCTCTGACCCTGTGCCTCATGGGAACAGTCCAGTCCGAACTACCAAGCCATGTCTTTCCCAGACCGGAATCAAGCATCAAAGGACCGGTTTCTGGCTATCAGCCTTCATCAGTCTGGATAGCTTGACTCCAGTGGTGTGGAGAGCCTGGGACTCACGTCTGAGCATACCCAGCCCACTCGGGGTGAAAATTGCAAAAAACACAGTTGATGGACAGAATGTAGAACAATGTCATACATTCACCCCAGTACAAGGATCTGGGCCTAAATCCATCATTTTTTTACACTCCACACCACCCTGGGTTAGACACTGGCAATATGCAAATCAGCTCTGACCCTGTGCCTCATGGGAACAGTCCAGTCCGAACTACCAAGCCATGTCTTTCCAAGACCGGAATCAAGCCTACAAGGACCGGTTTCTGGCTATCAGCCTTCATCAGCCTGGATAGCTTGACTCCAGTGGTGTGGAGAGCCTGGGACTCGCGTCTGAGCATACCCAGCCCACTCGGGGTGAAAATTGCAAAAAACACAGTTGATGGACAGAATGTAGAACAATGTCATACATTCACCCCAGTACAAGGATCTGGGCTTAAATCCATCGTTTTTTTGCACTCCACACCACCCTGAGTTAGACACTGGCTCTATGCAAATCAGATCTGACCCTGTGCCCCATGGGAACAGTCCAGTCCGAACTACCAAGCCATGTCTTTCCCAGACCGGAATCAAGCATCCAAGGACCGGTTTCTGGCTATCAGCCTTCATCAGCCTGGATAGCTTGACTCCAGTGGTGTGGAGAGCCTGAAACTCACGTCTGAGCATACCCAGCCCACTCGGGGTGAAAATTGCAAAAAAACACAGTTGATGGACAGAATGTAGAACAATGTCATACATTCACCCCAGTACAAGGATCTGGGCCTAAATCCATTGTTGTTTTGCACTCCACACCACCCTGGGTTAGACACTGGCTATATGCAAATCAGCTCTGACCCTGTGCCTCATGGGAACAGTCCAGTCCGAACTACCAAGCTATGTCTTTCCCAGACCGGAATCAAGGTTCCAAGGACCGGTTTCTGGCTATCAGCCTTCATCGGCCTGGATAGCTTGACTCCAGTGGTGTGGAGAGCCTGAAACTCACGTCTGAGCATACCCAGCCCACTCGGGGTGAAAATTGCATAAAACACAGTTGATGGACAGAATGTAGAACCATATCATACATTCACCCCAGTACAAGGATCTGGGCCTGAATCCATCGTTTTTTGCACTCCACACCACCCTGGGTTAGACACTGGCTATCTGCAAATCAGCTCTGACCCTGTGCCTCATGGGAACAGTCCAGTCCAAACTACCAAGCCATGTCTTTCCCAGACCGGAATCAAGCATCCAAGGACCGGTTTCTGGCTATCAGCCTTCATCAGCCTGGATAGCTTAACTCCAGTGGTGTGGAGAGCCTGAAACTCACGTCTGAGCATACCCAGCCCACTCGGGGTGAAAATTGCAAAAAACACAGTTGATGGACAGAATGTAGAACAATGTCATACATTCACCCCAGTACAAGGATCTGGGCCTAAATCCATCGTTTTTTGCACTCCACACCACCCTGGGTTAGACACTGGCTGTATGCAAATCAGCTCTGACCCTGTGCCTCATGGGAACAGTCCAGTCCGAACTACCAAGCCATGTCTTTCCCAGACCGGAATCAAGCATCAAAGGACCGGTTTCTGGCTATCAGCCTTCATCAGTCTGGATAGCTTGACTCCAGTGGTGTGGAGAGCCTGGGACTCACGTCTGAGCATACCCAGCCCACTCGGGGTGAAAATTGCAAAAAACACAGTTGATGGACAGAATGTAGAACAATGTCATACATTCACCCCAGTACAAGGATCTGGGCCTAAATCCATCATTTTTTTACACTCCACACCACCCTGGGTTAGACACTGGCAATATGCAAATCAGCTCTGACCCTGTGCCTCATGGGAACAGTCCAGTCCGAACTACCAAGCCATGTCTTTCCAAGACCGGAATCAAGCCTCCAAGAACCGGTTTCTGGCTATCAGCCTTCATCAGCCTGGATAGCTTGACTCCAGTGGTGTGGAGAGCCTGGGACTCGCGTCTGAGCATACCCAGCCCACTCGGGGTGAAAATTGCAAAAAACACATTTGATGGACAGAATGTAGAACAATGTCATACATTCACCCCAGTACAAGGATCTGGGCTTAAATCCATTGTTTTTTTGCACTCCACACCACCCTGGGTTAGACACTGGCTATATGCAAATCAGCTCTGACCCTGTGCCTCATGGGAACAGTCCAGTCCGAACTACCAAGCTATGTCTTTCCCAGACCGGAATCAAGCATCCAAGGACCGGTTTCTGGCTATCAGCCTTCATTGGCCTGGATAGCTTGACTCCAGTGGTGTTTAGAGCCTGAAACTCACGTCTGAGCATACCCAGCCCACTCGGGGTGAAAATTGCAAAAAACACAGTTGATGGACAGAATGTAGAACAATGTCATACATTCACCCCAGTACAAGGATCTGGGCCTAAATCCATCGGTTTTTTGCACTCCACACCACCCTGGGTTAGACACTGGCTATCTGCAAATCAGCTCTGACTCTGTGCCTCATGGGAACAGTCCAGTCCAAACTACCAAGCCATGTCTTTCCCAGACCGGAATCAAGCATCCAAGGACCGGTTTCTGGCTATCAGCCTGGATAGCTTAACTCCAGTGGTGTGGAGAGCCTGAAACTCACGTCCGAGCATACCCAGCCCACTCGGGGTGAAAATTGCAAAAAACACAGTTGTTGGACAGAATGTAGAACAATATCATACATTCACCCCAGTACAAGGATCTGGGCCTGAATCCATCGTTTTTTTGCACTCCACACCACCCTGGGTTAGACACTGGCTATATGCAAATCAGCTCTGACCCTGTGCCTCATGGGAACAGTCCAGTCCGAACTACCAAGCTATGTCTTTCCCAGACCGGAATCAAGCATCCAAGGACCGGTTTCTGGCTATCAGCCTTCATCGGCCTGGATAGCTTGACTCCAGTGGTGTGGAGAGCCTGAAACTCACGTCTGAGCATACCCAGCCCACTCGGGGTGAAAATTGCAAAAAACACAGTTGATGGACAGAATGTAGAACAATGTCATACATTCACCCCAGTACAAGGATCTGGGCCTAAATCCATCGTTTTTTTGCACTCCACACCACCCTGGGTTAGACACTGGCTATCTGCAAATCAGCTCTGACCCTGTGCCTCATGGGAACAGTCCAGTCCGAACTACCAAGCTATGTCTTTCCCAGACCGGAATCAAGGTTCCAAGGACCGGTTTCTGGCTATCAGCCTTCATCGGCCTGGATAGCTTGACTCCAGTGGTGTGGAGAGCCTGAAACTCACGTCTGAGCATACCCAGCCCACTCGGGGTGAAAATTGCAAAAAACACAGTTGATGGACAGAATGTAGAACAATGTCATACATTCACCCCAGTACAAGGATCTGGGCCTGAATCCATCGTTTTTTGCACTCCACACCACCCTGGGTTAGACACTGGCTATATGCAAATCAGCTCTGACCCTGTGCCTCATGGGAACAGTCCAGTCCGAACTACCAAGCCATGTCTTTCCCAGACCGGAATCAAGCATCCAAGGACCGGTTTCTGGCTATCAGCCTTCATCAGCCTGGATAGCTTGGCTCCAGTGGTGTGGAGAGCCTGGGACTCACTTCTGAGCATACCCAGCCCACTCGGGGTGAAAATTGCAAAAAAAACAGATGATGGACAGAATGTAGAACAATGTCATACATTCACCCCAGTACAAGGATCTGGGCCTAAATCCATCGTTTCTTTGCACTCCACACCACCCTGGGTTAGACACTGGCTATCTGCAAATCAGCTCTGACCCTGTGCCTCATGGGAACAGTCCAGTCCAAACTACCAAGCCATGTCTTTCCCAGACCGGAATCAAGCATCCAAGGACCGGTTTCTGGCTATCAGCCTTCATCAGCCTGGATAGCTCAACTCCAGTGGTGTGGAGAGCCTGAAACTCACGTCTGAGCATACCCAGCCCACTCGGGGTGAAAATTGCAAAAAACACAGTTGATGGACAGAATGTAGAACAATGTCATACATTCACCCCAGTACAAGGATCTGGGCCTAAATCCATCGTTTTTTGCACTCCACACCACCCTGGGTTAGACACTGGCTGTATGCAAATCAGCTCTGACCCTGTGCCTCATGGGAACAGTCCAGTCCGAACTACCAAGCCATGTCTTTCCCAGACCGGAATCAAGCATCAAAGGACCGGTTTCTGGCTATCAGCCTTCATCAGTCTGGATAGCTTGACTCCAGTGGTGTGGAGAGCCTGGGACTCACGTCTGAGCATACCCAGCCCACTCGGGGTGAAAATTGCAAAAAACACAGTTGATGGACAGAATGTAGAACAATGTCATACATTCACCCCAGTACAAGGATCTGGGCCTAAATCCATCATTTTTTTACACTCCACACCACCCTGGGTTAGACACTGGCAATATGCAAATCAGCTCTGACCCTGTGCCTCATGGGAACAGTCCAGTCCGAACTACCAAGCCATGTCTTTCCAAGACCGGAATCAAGCCTACAAGGACCGGTTTCTGGCTATCAGCCTTCATCAGCCTGGATAGCTTGACTCCAGTGGTGTGGAGAGCCTGGGACTCGCGTCTGAGCATACCCAGCCCACTCGGGGTGAAAATTGCAAAAAACACAGTTGATGGACAGAATGTAGAACAATGTCATACATTCACCCCAGTACAAGGATCTGGGCTTAAATCCATCGTTTTTTTGCACTCCACACCACCCTGAGTTAGACACTGGCTCTATGCAAATCAGATCTGACCCTGTGCCCCATGGGAACAGTCCAGTCCGAACTACCAAGCCATGTCTTTCCCAGACCGGAATCAAGCATCCAAGGACCGGTTTCTGGCTATCAGCCTTCATCAGCCTGGATAGCTTGACTCCAGTGGTGTGGAGAGCCTGAAACTCACGTCTGAGCATACCCAGCCCACTCGGGGTGAAAATTGCAAAAAACACAGTTGATGGACAGAATGTAGAACAATGTCATACATTCACCCCAGTACAAGGATCTGGGCCTAAATACATTGTTTTTTTGCACTCCACACCACCCTGGGTTAGACACTGGCTATATGCAAATCAGCTCTGACCCTGTGCCTCATGGGAACAGTCCAGTCCGAACTACCAAGCTATGTCTTTCCCAGACCGGAATCAAGGTTCCAAGGACCGGTTTCTGGCTATCAGCCTTCATCGGCCTGGATAGCTTGACTCCAGTGGTGTGGAGAGCCTGAAACTTACGTCTGAGCATACCCAGCCCACTCGGGGTGAAAATTGCATAAAACACAGTTGATGGACAGAATGTAGAACCATATCATACATTCACCCCAGTACAAGGATCTGGGCCTGAATCCATCGTTTTTTGCACTCCACACCACCCTGGGTTAGACACTGGCTATATGCAAATCAGCTCTGACCCTGTGCCTCATGGGAACAGTCCAGTCCGAACTACCAAGCCATGTCTTTCCCAGACCGGAATCAAGCATCCAAGGACCGGTTTCTGGCTATCAGCCTTCATCAGCCTGGATAGCTTTGCTCCAGTGGTGTGGAGAGCCTGGGACTCACTTCTGAGCATACCCAGCCCACTCGGGGTGAAAATTGCAAAAAAAACAGTTGATGGACAGAATGTAGAACAATGTCATACATTCACCCCAGTACAAGGATCTGGGCCTAAATCCATCGTTTCTTTGCACTCCACACCACCCTGGGTTAGACACTGGCTATCTGCAAATCAGCTCTGACCCTGTGCCTCATGGGAACAGTCCAGTCCAAACTACCAAGCCATGTCTTTCCCAGACCGGAATCAAGCATCCAAGGACCGGTTTCTGGCTATCAGCCTTCATCAGCCTGGATAGCTTAACTCCAGTGGTGTGGAGAGCCTGAAACTCACGTCTGAGCATACCCAGCCCACTCGGGGTGAAAATTGCAAAAAACACAGTTGATGGACAGAATGTAGAACAATGTCATACATTCACCCCAGTACAAGGATCTGGGCCTAAATCCATCGTTTTTTGCACTCCACACCACCCTGGGTTAGACACTGGCTGTATGCAAATCAGCTCTGACCCTGTGCCTCATGGGAACAGTCCAGTCTGAACTACCAAGCCATGTCTTTCCCAGACCGGAATCAAGCATCAAAGGACCGGTTTCTGGCTATCAGCCTTCATCAGTCTGGATAGCTTGACTCCAGTGGTGTGGAGAGCCTGGGACTCACGTCTGAGCATACCCAGCCCACTCGGGGTGAAAATTGCAAAAAACACAGTTGATGGACAGAATGTAGAACAATGTCATACATTCACCCCAGTACAAGGATCTGGGCCTAAATCCATCATTTTTTTACACTCCACACCACCCTGGGTTAGACACTGGCAATATGCAAATCAGCTCTGACACTGTGCCTCATGGGAACAGTCCAGTCCGAACTACCAAGCCATGTCTTTCCAAGACCGGAATCAAGCCTCCAAGAACCGGTTTCTGGCTATCAGCCTTCATCAGCCTGGATAGCTTGACTCCAGTGGTGTGGAGAGCCTGGGACTCGCGTCTGAGCATACCCAGCCCACTCGGGGTGAAAATTGCAAAAAACACAGTTGATGGACAGAATGTAGAACAATGTCATACATTCACCCCAGTACAAGGATCTGGGCTTAAATCCATTGTTTTTTTGCACTCCACACCACCCTGGGTTAGACACTGGCTATATGCAAATCAGCTCTGACCCTGTGCCTCATGGGAACAGTCCAGTCCGAACTACCAAGCTATGTCTTTCCCAGACCGGAATCAAGCATCCAAGGACCGGTTTCTGGCTATCAGCCTTCATCGGCCTGGATAGCTTGACTCCAGTGGTGTGGAGAGCCTGAAACTCACATCTGAGCATACCCAGCCCACTCGGGGTGAAAATTGCAAAAAACACAGTTGATGGACAGAATGTAGAACAATGACATACATTCACCCCAGTACAAGGATCTGGGCCTAAATCCATCGTTTTTTTGCACTCCACACCACCCTGGGTTAGACACTGGCTATCTGCAAATCAGCTCTGACTCTGTGCCTCATGGGAACAGTCCAGTCCAAACTACCAAGCCATGTCTTTCCCAGACCGGAATCAAGCATCCAAGGACCGGTTTCTGGCTATCAGCCTGGATAGCTTAACTCCAGTGGGGTGGAGAGCCTGAAACTCACGTCCGAGCATACCCAGCCCACTCGGGGTGAAAATTGCAAAAAACACAGTTGATGGACAGAATGTAGAACAATATCATACATTCACCCCAGTACAAGGATCTGGGCCTAAATCCATCGTTTTTTTGCACTCCACACCACCCTGGGTTAGACACTGGCTATATGCAAATCAGCTCTGACCCTGTGCCTCATGGGAACAGTCCAGTCCGAACTACCAAGCTATGTCTTTCCCAGACCGGAATCAAGCATCCAAGGACCGGTTTCTGGCTATCAGCCTTCATCGGCCTGGATAGCTTGACTCCAGTGGTGTGGAGAGCCTGAAACTCACGTCTGAGCATACCCAGCCCACTCGGGGTGAAAATTGCAAAAAACACGGTTGATGGACAGAATGTAGAACAATGTCATACATTCACCCCAGTACAAGGATCTGGGCCTAAATCCATCGTTTTTTTGCACTCCACACCACCCTGGGTTAGACACTGGCTATCTGCAAATCAGCTCTGACTCTGTGCCTCATGGGAACAGTCCAGTCCAAACTACCAAGCCATGTCTTTCCCAGACCGGAATCAAGCATCCAAGGACCGGTTTCTGGCTATCAGCCTGGATAGCTTAACTCCAGTGGTGTGGAGAGCCTGAAACTCACGTCCGAGCATACCCAGCCCACTCGGGGTGAAAATTGCAAAAAACACAGTTGATGGACAGAATGTAGAACAATATCATACATTCACCCCAGTACAAGGATCTGGGCCTAAATCCATCGTTTTTTTGCACTCCACACCACCCTGGGTTAGACACTGGCTATATGCAAATCAGCTCTGACCCTGTGCCTCATGGGAACAGTCCAGTCCGAACTACCAAGCCATGTCTTTCCCAGACCGGAATCAAGCATCCAAGGACCGGTTTCTGGCTATCAGCCTTCATCAGCCTGGATAGCTTGGCTCCAGTGGTGTGGAGAGCCTGGGACTCACTTCTGAGCATAACCAGCCCACTCGGGGTGAAAATTGCAAAAAACACAGTTGATGGACAGAATGTAGAACAATGTCATACATTCACACCAGTACAAGGATCTGGGCCTAAATCCATCGTTTTTTTGCACTCCACACCACCCTGGGTTAGACACTGGCTATCTGCAAATCAGCTCTGACTCTGTGCCTCATGGGAACAGTCCAGTCCAAACTACCAAGCCATGTCTTTCCCAGACCGGAATCAAGCATCCAAGGACCGGTTTCTGGCTATCAGCCTTCATCAGCCTGGATAGCTTAACTCCAGTGGTGTGGAGAGCCTGAAACTCACGTCCTAGCATACCCAGCCCACTCGGGGTGAAAATTGCAAAAAACACAGTTGATGGACAGAATGTAGAACAATATCATACATTCACCCCAGTACAAGGATCTGGGCCTAAATCCATCGTTTTTTTGCACTCCACACCACCCTGGGTTAGACACTGGCTATATGCAAATCAGCTCTGACCCTGTGCCTCATGGGAACAGTCCAGTCCGAACTACCAAGCCATGTCTTTCCCAGACCGGAATCAAGCATCCAAGGACCGGTTTCTGGCTATCAGCCTTCATCAGCCTGGATAGCTTGGCTCCAGTGGTGTGGAGAGCCTGGGACTCACTTCTGAGCATACCCAGCCCACTCGGGGTGAAAATTGCAAAAAAAACAGTTGATGGACAGAATGTAGAACAATGTCATACATTCACCCCAGTACAAGGATCTGGGCCTAAATCCATCGTTTTTTTGCACTCCACACCACCCTGGGTTAGACACTGGCTGTATGCAAATCAGCTCTGACCCTGTGCCTCATGGGAACAGTCCAGTCCGAACTACCAAGCCATGTCTTTCCCAGACCGTAATCAAGCATCCAAGGACCGGTTTCTGGCTATCAGACTTCATCAGCCTGGATAGCTTGACTCCAGTGGTGTGGAGAGCCTGGGACTCACGTCTGAGCATACCCAGCCCACTCGGGGTGAAAATTGCAAAAAACACAGTTGATGGACAGAATGTAGAACAATGTCATACATTCACCCCTGTACAAGGATCTGGGCCTAAATCCATCATTTTTTTACACTCCACACCACCCTGGGTTAGACACTGGCAATATGCAAATCAGCTCTGACCCTGTGCCTCATGGGAACAGTCCAGTCCGAACTACCAAGCCATGTCTTTCCAAGACCGGAATCAAGCCTCCAAGGACCGGTTTCTGGCTATCAGCCTTCATCAGCCTGGATAGCTTGACTCCAGTGGTGTGGAGAGCCTGGGACTCACGTCTGAGCATACCCAGCCCACTCGGGGTGAAAATTGCAAAAAACACAGTTGATGGACAGAATGTAGAACAATGTCATATATTCCCCCCAGTACAAGGATCTGGGCTTAAATCCATCGTTTTTTTGCACTCCACACCACCCTGAGTTAGACACTGGCTCTATGCAAATCAGATCTGACTCTGTGCCCCATGGGAACAGTCCAGTCCGAACTACCAAGCCATGTCTTTCCCAGACCGGAATCAAGCATCCAAGGACCGGTTTCTGGCTATCAGACTTCATCAGCCTGGATCGTTTGACTCCAGTGGTGTGGAGAGCCTGAAACTCACGTCTGAGCATACCCAGCCCACTCGGGGTGAAAATTGCAAAAAACACAGTTGATGGACAGAATGTAGAACAATGTCATACATTCACCCCAGTACAAGGATCTGGGCCTAAATCCATCGTTTTTTTGCACTCCACACCACCCTGGGTTAGACACTGGCTGTATGCAAATCAGCTTTGACCCTGTGCCTCATGGGAACAGTCCAGTCCGAACTACCAAGCCATGTCTTTCCCAGACCGTAATCAAGCATCCAAGGACCGGTTTCTGGCTATCAGCCTTCATCAGCCTGGATAGCTTGGCTCCAGTGGTGTGGAGAGCCTGGGACTCACTTCTGAGCATACCCAGCCCACTCGGGGTGAAAATTGCAAAAAAAACAGTTGATGGACAGAATGTAGAACAATGTCATACATTCACCCCAGTACAAGGATCTGGGCCTAAATCCATCGTTTTTTTGCACTCCACACCACCCTGGGTTAGACACTGGCTGTATGCAAATCAGCTCTGACCCTGTGCCTCATGGGAACAGTCCAGTCCGAACTACCAAGCCATGTCTTTCCCAGACCGTAATCAAGCATCCAAGGACCGGTTTCTGGCTATCAGACTTCATCAGCCTGGATAGCTTGACTCCAGTGGTGTGGAGAGCCTGGGACTCACGTCTGAGCATACCCAGCCCACTCGGGGTGAAAATTGCAAAAAACACAGTTGATGGACAGAATGTAGAACAATGTCATACATTCACCCCTGTACAAGGATCTGGGCCTAAATCCATCATTTTTTTACACTCCACACCACCCTGGGTTAGACACTGGCAATATGCAAATCAGCTCTGACCCTGTGCCTCATGGGAACAGTCCAGTCCGAACTACCAAGCCATGTCTTTCCAAGACCGGAATCAAGCCTCCAAGGACCGGTTTCTGGCTATCAGCCTTCATCAGCCTGGATAGCTTGACTCCAGTGGTGTGGAGAGCCTGGGACTCACGTCTGAGCATACCCAGCCCACTCGGGGTGAAAATTGCAAAAAACACAGTTGATGGACAGAATGTAGAACAATGTCATATATTCCCCCCAGTACAAGGATCTGGGCTTAAATCCATCGTTTTTTTGCACTCCACACCACCCTGAGTTAGACACTGGCTCTATGCAAATCAGATCTGACTCTGTGCCCCATGGGAACAGTCCAGTCCGAACTACCAAGCCATGTCTTTCCCAGACCGGAATCAAGCATCCAAGGACCGGTTTCTGGCTATCAGACTTCATCAGCCTGGATCGTTTGACTCCAGTGGTGTGGAGAGCCTGAAACTCACGTCTGAGCATACCCAGCCCACTCGGGTGAAAATTGCAAAAAACACAGTTGATGGACAGAATGTAGAACAATGTCATACATTCACCCCAGTACAAGGATCTGGGCCTAAATCCATCGTTTTTTTGCACTCCACACCACCCTGGGTTAGACACTGGCTGTATGCAAATCAGCTCTGACCCTGTGCCTCATGGGAACAGTCCAGTCCGAACTACCAAGCCATGTCTTTCCCAGACCGGAATCAAGCATCCAAGTACCGGTTTCTGGCTATCAGCCTTCATCAGCCTGGATAGCTTGACTCCAGTGGTGTGGAGAGCCTGGGACTCACGTCTGAGCATACCCAGCCCACTCGGGGTGAAAATTGCAAAAAACACAGTTGATGGACAGAATGTAGAACAATGTCATACATTCCCCCCAGTACAAGGATCTGGGCTTAAATCCATCGTTTTTTTGCACTCCACACCATCCTGGGTTAGACACTGGCTATATGCAAATCAGCTCTGACCCTGTGCCTCATGGGAACAGTCCAGTCCGAACTACCAAGCTATGTCTTTCCCAGACCGGAATCAAGGTTCCAAGGACCGGTTTCTGGCTATCAGCCTTCATCGGCCTAGATAGCTTGACTCCAGTGGTGTGGAGAGCCTGAAACTCACGTCTGAGCATACCCAGCCCACTCGGGGTGAAAATTGCAAAAAACACAGTTGATGGACAGAATGTAGAACAATGTCATACATTCACCCCAGTACAAGGATCTGGGCCTAAATCCATCGTTTTTTTGCACTCCACACCACCCTGGGTTAGACACTGGCTGTATGCAAATCAGCTTTGACCCTGTGCCTCATGGGAACAGTCCAGTCCGAACTACCAAGCCATGTCTTTCCCAGACCGTAATCAAGCATCCAAGGACCGGTTTCTGGCTATCAGCCTTCATCAGCCTGGATAGCTTGACTCCAGTGGTGTGGAGAGCCTGGGACTCACGTCTGAGCATACCCAGCCCACTCGGGGTGAAAATTGCAAAAAACACAGTTGATGGACAGAATGTAGAACAATGTCATACATTCACCCCTGTACAAGGATCTGGGCCTAAATCCATCATTTTTTTACACTCCACACCACCCTGGGTTAGACACTGGCAATATGCAAATCAGCTCTGACCCTGTGCCTCCTGGGAACAGTCCAGTCCGAACTACCAAGCCATGTCTTTCCAAGACCGGAATCAAGCCTCCAAGGACCGGTTTCTGGCTATCAGCCTTCATCAGCCTGGATAGCTTGACTCCAGTGGTGTGGAGAGCCTGGGACTCACGTCTGAGCATACCCAGCCCACTCGGGGTGAAAATTGCAAAAAACACAGTTGATGGGCAGAATGTAGAACGATGTCATACATTCACCCCAGTACAAGGATCTGGGCCTAAATCCATCATTTTTTTACACTCCACACCACCCTGGGTTAGACACTGGCAATATGCAAATCAGCTCTGACCCTGTGCCTCATGGGAACAGTCCAGTCCGAACTACCAAGCCATGTCTTTCCAAGACCGGAATCAAGCCTCCAAGGACCGGTTTCTGGCTATCAGCCTTCATCAGCCTGGATAGCTTGACTCCAGTGGTGTGGAGAGCCTGGGACTCGCGTCTGAGCATACCCAGCCCACTCGGGGTGAAAATTGCAAAAAACACAGTTGATGGACAGAATGTAGAACAATGTCATACATTCACCCCAGTACAAGGATCTGGGCTTAAATCCATCGTTTTTTTGCACTCCACACCACCCTGAGTTAGACACTGGCTCTATGCAAATCAGATCTGACCCTGTGCCCCATGGGAACAGTCCAGTCCGAACTACCAAGCCATGTCTTTCCCAGACCAGGATCAAGCATCCAAGGACCGGTTTCTGGCTATCAGCCTTCATCAGCCTGGATAGCTTGACTCCAGTGGTGTGGAGAGCCTGAAACTCACGTCTGAGCATACCCAGCCCACTCGGGGTGAAAATTGCAAAAACACAGTTGATGGACAGAATGTAGAACAATGTCATACATTCACCCCAGTACAAGGATCTGGGCCTAAATCCATTGTTTTTTTGCACTCCACACCACCCTGGGTTAGACACTGGCTATATGCAAATCAGCTCTGACCCTGTGCCTCATGGGAACAGTCCAGTCCGAACTACCAAGCTATGTCTTTCCCAGACCGGAATCAAGCATCCAAGGACCGGTTTCTGGCTATCAGCCTTCATCAGCCTGGATAGCTTAACTCCAGTGGTGTGGAGAGCCTGAAACTCAAGTCCTAGCATACCCAGCCCACTCGGGGTGAAAATTGCAAAAAACACAGTTGATGGACAGAATGTAGAACAATATCATACATTCACCCCAGTACAAGGATCTGGGCCTAAATCCATCGTTTTTTTGCACTCCACACCACCCTGGGTTAGACACTGGCTATATGCAAATCAGCTCTGACCCTGTGCCTCATGGGAACAGTCCAGTCCGAACTACCAAGCCATGTCTTTCCCAGACCGGAATCAAGCATCCAAGGACCGGTTTCTGGCTATCAGCCTTCATCAGCCTGGATAGCTTGGCTCCAGTGGTGTGGAGAGCCTGGGACTCACTTCTGAGCATACCCAGCCCACTCGGGGTGAAAATTGCAAAAAACACAGTTGATGGACAGAATGTAGAACAATGTCATACATTCACACCAGTACAAGGATCTGGGCCTAAATCCATCGTTTTTTTGCACTCCACACCACCCTGGGTTAGACACTGGCTATCTGCAAATCAGCTCTGACTCTGTGCCTCATGGGAACAGTCCAGTCCAAACTACCAAGCCATGTCTTTCCCAGACCGGAATCAAGCATCCAAGGACCGGTTTCTGGCTATCAGCCTTCATCAGCCTGGATAGCTTAACTCCAGTGGTGTGGAGAGCCTGAAACTCACGTCCTAGCATACCCAGCCCACTCGGGGTGAAAATTGCAAAAAACACAGTTGATGGACAGAATGTAGAACAATATCATACATTCACCCCAGTACAAGGATCTGGGCCTAAATCCATCGTTTTTTTGCACTCCACACCACCGTGGGTTAGACACTGGCTATATGCAAATCAGCTCTGACCCTGTGCCTCATGGGAACAGTCCAGTCCGAACTACCAAGCCATGTCTTTCCCAGACCGGAATCAAGCATCCAAGGACCGGTTTCTGGCTATCAGCCTTCATCAACCTGGATAGCTTGGCTCCAGTGGTGTGGAGAGCCTGGGACTCACTTCTGAGCATACCCAGCCCACTCGGGGTGAAAATTGCAAAAAACACAGTTGATGGACAGAATGTAGAACAATGTCATACATTCACCCCAGTACAAGGATCTGGGCCTAAATCCATCGTTTTTTTGCACTCCACACCACCCTGGGTTAGACACTGGCTGTATGCAAATCAGCTCTGACCCTGTGCCTCATGGGAACAGTCCAGTCCGAACTACCAAGCCATGTCTTTCCCAGACCGTAATCAAGCATCCAAGGACCGGTTTCTGGCTATCAGCCTTCATCAGCCTGGATAGCTTGACTCCAGTGGTGTGGAGAGCCTGGGACTCACGTCTGAGCATACCCAGCCCACTCGGGGTGAAAATTGCAAAAAACACAGTTGATGGACAGAATGTAGAACATTGTCATACATTCACCCCTGTACAAGGATCTGGGCCTAAATCCATCATTTTTTACACTCCACACCACCCTGGGTTAGACACTGGCAATATGCAAATCAGCTCTGACCCTGTGCCTCATGGGAACAGTCCAGTCCGAACTACCAAGCCATGTCTTTCCAAGACCGGAATCAAGCCTCCAAGGACCGGTTTCTGGCTATCAGCCTTCATCAGCCTGGATAGCTTGACTCCAGTGGTGTGGAGAGCCTGGGACTCACGTCTGAGCATACCCAGCCCACTCGGGGTGAAAATTGCAAAAAACACAGTTGATGGACAGAATGTAGAACAATGTCATACATTCCCCCCAGTACAAGGATCTGGGCTTAAATCCATCGTTTTTTTGCACTCCACACCACCCTGAGTTAGACACTGGCTCTATGCAAATCAGATCTGACCCTGTGCCCCATGGGAACAGTCCAGTCCGAACTACCAAGCCATGTCTTTCCCAGACCGGAATCAAGCATCCAAGTACCGGTTTCTGGCTATCAGCCTTCATCAGCCTGGATAGCTTGACTCCAGTGGTGTGGAGAGCCTGGGACTCACGTCTGAGCATACCCAGCCCACTCGGGGTGAAAATTGCAAAAAACACAGTTGATGGACAGAATGTAGAACAATGTCATACATTCCCCCCAGTACAAGGATCTGGGCTTAAATCCATCGTTTTTTTGCACTCCACACCATCCTGGGTTAGACACTGGCTATATGCAAATCAGCTCTGACCCTGTGCCTCATGGGAACAGTCCAGTCCGAACTACCAAGCTATGTCTTTCCCAGACCGGAATCAAGGTTCCAAGGACCGGTTTCTGGCTATCAACCTTCAACGGCCTGGATAGCTTGACTCCAGTGGTGTGGAGAGCCTGAAACTCACGTCTGAGCATACCCAGCCCACTCGGGGTGAAAATTGCAAAAAACACAGTTGATGGACAGAATGTAGAACAATGTCATACATTCACCCCAGTACAAGGATCTGGGCCTAAATCCATCGTTTTTTTGCACTCCACACCACCCTGGGTTAGACACTGGCTGTATGCAAATCAGCTTTGACCCTGTGCCTCATGGGAACAGTCCAGTCCGAACTACCAAGCCATGTCTTTCCCAGACCGTAATCAAGCATCCAAGGACCGGTTTCTGGCTATCAGCCTTCATCAGCCTGGATAGCTTGACTCCAGTGGTGTGGAGAGCCTGGGACTCAAGTCTGAGCATACCCAGCCCACTCGGGGTGAAAATTGCAAAAAACACAGTTGATGGACAGAATGTAGAACAATGTCATACATTCACCCCTGTACAAGGATCTGGGCCTAAATCCATCATTTTTTTACACTCCACACCACCCTGGGTTAGACACTGGCAATATGCAAATCAGCTCTGACCCTGTGCCTCCTGGGAACAGTCCAGTCCGAACTACCAAGCCATGTCTTTCCAAGACCGGAATCAAGCCTCCAAGGACCGGTTTCTGGCTATCAGCCTTCATCAGCCTGGATAGCTTGACTCCAGTGGTGTGGAGAGCCTGGGACTCACGTCTGAGCATACCCAGCCCACTCGGGGTGAAAATTGCAAAAAACACAGTTGATGGACAGAATGTAGAACAATGTCATACATTCACCCCAGTACAAGGATCTGGGCCTAAATCCATCATTTTTTTACACTCCACACCACCCTGGGTTAGACACTGGCAATATGCAAATCAGCTCTGACCCTGTGCCTCATGGGAACAGTCCAGTCCGAACTACCAAGCCATGTCTTTCCAAGACCGGAATCAAGCCTCCAAGGACCGGTTTCTGGCTATCAGCCTTCATCAGCCTGGATAGCTTGACTCCAGTGGTGTGGAGAGCCTGGGACTCGCGTCTGAGCATACCCAGCCCACTCGGGGTGAAAATTGCAAAAAACACAGTTGATGGACAGAATGTAGAACAATGTCATACATTCACCCCAGTACAAGGATCTGGGCTTAAATCCATTGTTTTTTTGCACTCCACACCACCCTGAGTTAGACACTGGCTCTATGCAAATCAGATCTGACCCTGTGCCCCATGGGAACAGTCCAGTCCGAACTACCAAGCCATGTCTTTCCCAGACCAGGATCAAGCATCCAAGGACCGGTTTCTGGCTATCAGCCTTCATCAGCCTGGATAGCTTGACTCCAGTGGTGTGGAGAGCCTGAAACTCACGTCTGAGCATACCCAGCCCACTCGGGGTGAAAATTGCAAAAAACACAGTTGATGGACAGAATGTAGAACAATGTCATACATTCACCCCAGTACAAGGATCTGGGCCTAAATCCATTGTTTTTTTGCACTCCACACCACCCTGGGTTAGACACTGGCTATATGCAAATCAGCTCTGACCCTGTGCCTCATGGGAACAGTCCAGTCCGAACTACCAAGCTATGTCTTTCCCAGACCGGAATCAAGCATCCAAGGACCGGTTTCTGGCTATCAGCCTTCATCGGCCTGGATAGCTTGACTCCAGTGGTGTGGAGAGCCTGAAACTCACGTCTGAGCATACCCAGCCCACTCGGGGTGAAAATTGCAAAAAACACAGTTGATGGACAGAATGTAGAACAATGTCATACATTCACCCCAGTACAAGGATCTGGGCCTAAATCCATCGTTTTTTTGCACTCCACACCACCCTGGGTTAGACACTGGCTATCTGCAAATCAGCTCTGACTCTGTGCCTCATGGGAACAGTCCAGTCCAAACTACCAAGCCATGTCTTTCCCAGACCGGAATCAAGCATCCAAGGACCGGTTTCTGGCTATCAGCCTGGATAGCTTAACTCCAGTGGTGTGGAGAGCCTGAAACTCACGTCCGAGCATACCCAGCCCACTCGGGGTGAAAATTGCAAAAAACACAGTTGATGGACAGAATGTAGAACAATATCATACATTCACCCCAGTACAAGGATCTGGGCCTAAATCCATCGTTTTTTTGCACTCCACACCACCCTGGGTTAGACACTGGCTATATGCAAATCAGCTCTGACCCTGTGCCTCATGGGAACAGTCCAGTCCGAACTACCAAGCCATGTCTTTCCCAGACCGGAATCAAGCATCCAAGGACCGGTTTCTGGCTATCAGCCTTCATCAGCCTGGATAGCTTGGCTCCAGTGGTGTGGAGAGCCTGGGACTCACTTCTGAGCATACCCAGCCCACTCGGGGTGAAAATTGCAAAAAACACAGTTGATGGACAGAATGTAGAACAATGTCATACATTCACACCAGTACAAGGATCTGGGCCTAAATCCATCGTTTTTTTGCACTCCACACCACCCTGGGTTAGACACTGGCTATCTGCAAATCAGCTCTGACTCTGTGCCTCATGGGAACAGTCCAGTCCAAACTACCAAGCCATGTCTTTCCCAGACCGGAATCAAGCATCCAAGGACCGGTTTCTGGCTATCAGCCTTCATCAGCCTGGATAGCTTAACTCCAGTGGTGTGGAGAGCCTGAAACTCACGTCCTAGCATACCCAGCCCACTCGGGGTGAAAATTGCAAAAAACACAGTTGATGGACAGAATGTAGAACAATATCATACATTCACCCCAGTACAAGGATCTGGGCCTAAATCCATCGTTTTTTTGCACTCCACACCACCCTGGGTTAGACACTGGCTATATGCAAATCAGCTCTGACCCTGTGCCTCATGGGAACAGTCCAGTCCGAACTACCAAGCCATGTCTTTCCCAGACCGGAATCAAGCATCCAAGGACCGGTTTCTGGCTATCAGCCTTCATCAGCCTGGATAGCTTGGCTCCAGTGGTGTGGAGAGCCTGGGACTCACTTCTGAGCATACCCAGCCCACTCGGGGTGAAAATTGCAAAAAACACAGTTGATGGACAGAATGTAGAACAATGTCATACATTCACCCCAGTACAAGGATCTGGGCCTAAATCCATCGTTTTTTTGCACTCCACACCACCCTGGGTTAGACACTGGCTGTATGCAAATCAACTCTGACCCTGTGCCTCATGGGAACAGTCCAGTCCGAACTACCAAGCCATGTCTTTCCCAGACCGTAATCAAGCATCCAAGGACCGGTTTCTGGCTATCAGCCTTCATCAGCCTGGATAGCTTGACTCCAGTGGTGTGGAGAGCCTGGGACTCACGTCTGAGCATACCCAGCCCACTCGGGGTGAAAATTGCAAAAAACACAGTTGATGGACAGAATGTAGAACAATGTCATACATTCACCCCTGTACAAGGATCTGGGCCTAAATCCATCATTTTTTTACACTCCACACCACCCTGGGTTAGACACTGGCAATATGCAAATCAGCTCTGACCCTGTGCCTCATGGGAACAGTCCAGTCCGAACTACCAAGCCATGTCTTTCCAAGACCGGAATCAAGCCTCCAAGGACCGGTTTCTGGCTATCAGCCTTCATCAGCCTGGATAGCTTGACTCCAGTGGTGTGGAGAGCCTGGGACTCACGTCTGAGCATACCCAGCCCACTCGGGGTGAAAATTGCAAAAAACACAGTTGATGGACAGAATGTAGAACAATGTCATACATTCCCCCCAGTACAAGGATCTGGGCTTAAATCCATCGTTTTTTTGCACTCCACACCACCCTGAGTTAGACACTGGCTCTATGCAAATCAGATCTGACCCTGTGCCCCATGGGAACAGTCCAGTCCGAACTACCAAGCCATGTCTTTCCCAGACCAGGATCAAGCATCCAAGGACCGGTTTCTGGCTATCAGCCTTCATCAGCCTGGATAGCTTGACTCCAGTGGTGTGGAGAGCCTGAAACTCACGTCTGAGCATACCCAGCCCACTCGGGGTGAAAATTGCAAAAAACACAGTTGATGGACAGAATGTAGAACAATGTCATACATTCACCCCAGTACAAGGATCTGGGCCTAAATCCATTGTTTTTTTGCACTCCACACCACCCTGGGTTAGACACTGGCTATATGCAAATCAGCTCTGACCCTGTGCCTCATGGGAACAGTCCAGTCCGAACTACCAAGCTATGTCTTTCCCAGACCGGAATCAAGCATCCAAGGACCGGTTTCTGGCTATCAGCCTTCATCGGCCTGGATAGCTTGACTCCAGTGGTGTGGAGAGCCTGAAACTCACGTCTGAGCATACCCAGCCCACTCGGGGTGAAAATTGCAAAAAACACAGTTGATGGACAGAATGTAGAACAATGTCATACATTCACCCCAGTACAAGGATCTGGGCCTAAATCCATCGTTTTTTTGCACTCCACACCACCCTGGGTTAGACACTGGCTATCTGCAAATCAGCGCTGACTCTGTGCCTCATGGGAACAGTCCAGTCCAAACTACCAAGCCATGTCTTTCCCAGA
This sequence comes from Lissotriton helveticus, assembly GCF_964261635.1. Classification (NCBI taxonomy): domain Eukaryota; kingdom Metazoa; phylum Chordata; class Amphibia; order Caudata; family Salamandridae; genus Lissotriton; species Lissotriton helveticus. The sequence goes on along the minus strand of NC_136065.1, from coordinate 529,560,017 downwards.
CCGGAATCAAGCATCCAAGGACCGGTTTCTGGCTATCAGCCTGGATAGCTTAACTCCAGTGGTGTGGAGAGCCTGAAACTCACGTCCGAGCATACCCAGCCCACTCGGGGTGAAAATTGCAAAAAACACAGTTGATGGACAGAATGTAGAACAATATCATACATTCACCCCAGTACAAGGATCTGGGCCTAAATCCATCGTTTTTTTGCACTCCACACCACCCTGGGTTAGACACTGGCTATATGCAAATCAGCTCTGACCCTGTGCCTCATGGGAACAGTCCAGTCCGAACTACCAAGCCATGTCTTTCCCAGACCGGAATCAAGCATCCAAGGACCGGTTTCTGGCTATCAGCCTTCATCAGCCTGGATAGCTTGGCTCCAGTGGTGTGGAGAGCCTGGGACTCACTTCTGAGCATACCCAGCCCACTCGGGGTGAAAATTGCAAAAAACACAGTTGATGGACAGAATGTAGAACAATGTCATACATTCACACCAGTACAAGGATCTGGGCCTAAATCCATCGTTTTTTTGCACTCCACACCACCCTGGGTTAGACACTGGCTATCTGCAAATCAGCTCTGACTCTGTGCCTCATGGGAACAGTCCAGTCCAAACTACCAAGCCATGTCTTTCCCAGACCGGAATCAAGCATCCAAGGACCGGTTTCTGGCTATCAGCCTTCATCAGCCTGGATAGCTTAACTCCAGTGGTGTGGAGAGCCTGAAACTCACGTCCTAGCATACCCAGCCCACTCGGGGTGAAAATTGCAAAAAACACAGTTGATGGACAGAATGTAGAACAATATCATACATTCACCCCAGTACAAGGATCTGGGCCTAAATCCATCGTTTTTTTGCACTCCACACCACCCTGGGTTAGACACTGGCTATATGCAAATCAGCTCTGACCCTGTGCCTCATGGGAACAGTCCAGTCCGAACTACCAAGCCATGTCTTTCCCAGACCGGAATCAAGCATCCAAGGACCGGTTTCTGGCTATCAGCCTTCATCAGCCTGGATAGCTTGGCTCCAGTGGTGTGGAGAGCCTGGGACTCACTTCTGAGCATACCCAGCCCACTCGGGGTGAAAATTGCAAAAAACACAGTTGATGGACAGAATGTAGAACAATGTCATACATTCACCCCAGTACAAGGATCTGGGCCTAAATCCATCGTTTTTTTGCACTCCACACCACCCTGGGTTAGACACTGGCAATATGCAAATCAGCTCTGACCCTGTGCCTCATGGGAACAGTCCAGTCCGAACTACCAAGCCATGTCTTTCCAAGACCGGAATCAAGCCTCCAAGGACCGGTTTCTGGCTATCAGCCTTCATCAGCCTGGATAGCTTGACTCCAGTGGTGTGGAGAGCCTGGGACTCACGTCTGAGCATACCCAGCCCACTCGGGGTGAAAATTGCAAAAAACACAGTTGATGGACAGAATGTAGAACAATGTCATACATTCCCCCCAGTACAAGGATCTGGGCTTAAATCCATCGTTTTTTTGCACTCCACACCACCCTGAGTTAGACACTGGCTCTATGCAAATCAGATCTGACCCTGTGCCCCATGGGAACAGTCCAGTCCGAACTACCAAGCCATGTCTTTCCCAGACCAGGATCAAGCATCCAAGGACCGGTTTCTGGCTATCAGCCTTCATCAGCCTGGATAGCTTGACTCCAGTGGTGTGGAGAGCCTGAAACTCACGTCTGAGCATACCCAGCCCACTCGGGGTGAAAATTGCAAAAAACACAGTTGATGGACAGAATGTAGAACAATGTCATACATTCACCCCAGTACAAGGATCTGGGCCTAAATCCATTGTTTTTTTGCACTCCACACCACCCTGGGTTAGACACTGGCTATATGCAAATCAGCTCTGACCCTGTGCCTCATGGGAACAGTCCAGTCCGAACTACCAAGCTATGTCTTTCCCAGACCGGAATCAAGCATCCAAGGACCGGTTTCTGGCTATCAGCCTTCATCGGCCTGGATAGCTTGACTCCAGTGGTGTGGAGAGCCTGAAACTCACGTCTGAGCATACCCAGCCCACTCGGGGTGAAAATTGCAAAAAACACAGTTGATGGACAGAATGTAGAACAATGTCATACATTCACCCCAGTACAAGGATCTGGGCCTAAATCCATCGTTTTTTTGCACTCCACACCACCCTGGGTTAGACACTGGCTATCTGCAAATCAGCGCTGACTCTGTGCCTCATGGGAACAGTCCAGTCCAAACTACCAAGCCATGTCTTTCCCAGACCGGAATCAAGCATCCAAGGACCGGTTTCTGGCTATCAGCCTGGATAGCTTAACTCCAGTGGTGTGGAGAGCCTGAAACTCACGTCCGAGCATACCCAGCCCACTCGGGGTGAAAATTGCAAAAAACACAGTTGATGGACAGAATGTAGAACAATATCATACATTCACCCCAGTACAAGGATCTGGGCCAAAATCCATCGTTTTTTTGCACTCCACACCACCCTGGGTTAGACACTGGCTATATGCAAATCAGCTCTGACCCTGTGCCTCATGGGAACAGTCCAGTCCGAACTACCAAGCCATGTCTTTCCCAGACCGGAATCAAGCATCCAAGGACCGGTTTCTGGCTATCAGCCTTCATCAGCCTGGATAGCTTGGCTCCAGTGGTGTGGAGAGCCTGGGACTCACTTCTGAGCATACCCAGCCCACTCGGGGTGAAAATTGCAAAAAACACAGTTGATGGACAGAATGTAGAACAATGTCATACATTCACACCAGTACAAGGATCTGGGCCTAAATCCATCGTTTTTTTGCACTCCACACCACCCTGGGTTAGACACTGGCTATCTGCAAATCAGCTCTGACTCTGTGCCTCATGGGAACAGTCCAGTCCAAACTACCAAGCCATGTCTTTCCCAGACCGGAATCAAGCATCCAAGGACCGGTTTCTGGCTATCAGCCTTCATCAGCCTGGATAGCTTAACTCCAGTGGTGTGGAGAGCCTGAAACTCACGTCCTAGCATACCCAGCCCACTCGGGGTGAAAATTGCAAAAAACACAGTTGATGGACAGAATGTAGAACAATATCATACATTCACCCCAGTACAAGGATCTGGGCCTAAATCCATCGTTTTTTTGCACTCCACACCACCCTGGGTTAGACACTGGCTATATGCAAATCAGCTCTGACCCTGTGCCTCATGGGAACAGTCCAGTCCGAACTACCAAGCCATGTCTTTCCCAGACCGGAATCAAGCATCCAAGGACCGGTTTCTGGCTATCAGCCTTCATCAGCCTGGATAGCTTGGCTCCAGTGGTGTGGAGAGCCTGGGACTCACTTCTGAGCATACCCAGCCCACTCGGGGTGAAAATTGCAAAAAACACAGTTGATGGACAGAATGTAGAACAATGTCATACATTCACCCCAGTACAAGGATCTGGGCCTAAATCCATCGTTTTTTTGCACTCCACACCACCCTGGGTTAGACACTGGCTGTATGCAAATCAACTCTGACCCTGTGCCTCATGGGAACAGTCCAGTCCGAACTACCAAGCCATGTCTTTCCCAGACCGTAATCAAGCATCCAAGGACCGGTTTCTGGCTATCAGCCTTCATCAGCCTGGATAGCTTGACTCCAGTGGTGTGGAGAGCCTGGGACTCACGTCTGAGCATACCCAGCCCACTCGGGGTGAAAATTGCAAAAAACACAGTTGATGGACAGAATGTAGAACAATGTCATACATTCACCCCTGTACAAGGATCTGGGCCTAAATCCATCATTTTTTTACACTCCACACCACCCTGGGTTAGACACTGGCAATATGCAAATCAGCTCTGACCCTGTGCCTCATGGGAACAGTCCAGTCCGAACTACCAAGCCATGTCTTTCCAAGACCGGAATCAAGCCTCCAAGGACCGGTTTCTGGCTATCAGCCTTCATCAGCCTGGATAGCTTGACTCCAGTGGTGTGGAGAGCCTGGGACTCACGTCTGAGCATACCCAGCCCACTCGGGGTGAAAATTGCAAAAAACACAGTTGATGGACAGAATGTAGAACAATGTCATACATTCCCCCCAGTACAAGGATCTGGGCTTAAATCCATCGTTTTTTTGCACTCCACACCACCCTGAGTTAGACACTGGCTCTATGCAAATCAGATCTGACTCTGTGCCCCATGGGAACAGTCCAGTCCGAACTACCAAGCCATGTCTTTCCCAGACCGGAATCAAGCATCCAAGGACCGGTTTCTGGCTATCAGACTTTATCAGCCTGGATCGTTTGACTCCAGTGGTGTGGAGAGCCTGAAACTCACGTCTGAGCATACCCAGCCCACTCGGGGTGAAAATTGCAAAAAACACAGTTGATGGACAGAATGTAGAACAATGTCATACATTCACCCCAGTACAAGGATCTGGGCCTAAATCCATCGTTTTTTTGCACTCCACACCACCCTGGGTTAGACACTGGCTGTATGCAAATCAGCTCTGACCCTGTGCCTCATGGGAACAGTCCAGTCCGAACTACCAAGCCATGTCTTTCCCAGACCGGAATCAAGCATCCAAGTACCGGTTTCTGGCTATCAGCCTTCATCAGCCTGGATAGCTTGACTCCAGTGGTGTGGAGAGCCTGGGACTCACGTCTGAGCATACCCAGCCCACTCGGGGTGAAAATTGCAAAAAACACAGTTGATGGACAGAATGTAGAACAATATCATACATTCACCCCAGTACAAGGATCTGGGCCTAAATCCATCGTTTTTTTGCACTCCACACCACCCTGGGTTAGACACTGGCTATATGCAAATCAGCTCTGACCCTGTGCCTCATGGGAACAGTCCAGTCCGAACTACCAAGCCATGTCTTTCCCAGACCGGAATCAAGCATCCAAGGACCGGTTTCTGGCTATCAGCCTTCATCAGCCTGGATAGCTTGGCTCCAGTGGTGTGGAGAGCCTGGGACTCACTTCTGAGCATACCCAGCCCACTCGGGGTGAAAATTGCAAAAAACACAGTTGATGGACAGAATGTAGAACAATGTCATACATTCACACCAGTACAAGGATCTGGGCCTAAATCCATCGGTTTTTTGCACTCCACACCACCCTGGGTTAGACACTGGCTATCTGCAAATCAGCTCTGACTCTGTGCCTCATGGGAACAGTCCAGTCCAAACTACCAAGCCATGTCTTTCCCAGACCGGAATCAAGCATCCAAGGACCAGTTTCTGGCTATCAGCATTCATCAGCCTGGATAGCTTAACTCCAGTGGTGTGGAGAGCCTGAAACTCACGTCCTAGCATACCCAGCCCACTCGGGGTGAAAATTGCAAAAAACACAGTTGATGGACAGAATGTAGAACAATATCATACATTCACCCCAGTACAAGGATCTGGGCCTAAATCCATCGTTTTTTTGCACTCCACACCACCCTGGGTTAGACACTGGCTATATGCAAATCAGCTCTGACCCTGTGCCTCATGGGAACAGTCCAGTCCGAACTACCAAGCCATGTCTTTCCCAGACCGAAATCAAGCATCCAAGGACCGGTTTCTGGCTATCAGCCTTCATCAGCCTGGATAGCTTGGCTCCAGTGGTGTGGAGAGCCTGCGACTCACTTATGAGCATACCCAGCCCACTCGGGGTGAAAATTGCAAAAAACACAGTTGATGGACAGAATGTAGAACAATGTCATACATTCACCCCAGTACAAGGATCTGGGCCTAAATCCATCGTTTTTTTGCACTCCACACCACCCTGGGTTAGACACTGGCTGTATGCAAATCAGCTCTGACCCTGTGCCTCATGGGAACAGTCCAGTCCGAACTACCAAGCCATGTCTTTCCCAGACCGTAATCAAGCATCCAAGGACCGGTTTCTGGCTATCAGCCTTCATCAGCCTGGATAGCTTGACTCCAGTGGTGTGGAGAGCCTGGGACTCACGTCTGAGCATACCCAGCCCACTCGGGGTGAAAATTGCAAAAAACACAGTTGATGGACAGAATGTAGAACAATGTCATACATTCCCCCCAGTACAAGGATCTGGGCTTAAATCCATCGTTTTTTTGCACTCCACACCACCCTGAGTTAGACACTGGCTCTATGCAAATCAGATCTGACTCTGTGCCCCATGGGAACAGTCCAGTCCGAACTACCAAGCCATGTCTTTCCCAGACCGGAATCAAGCATCCAAGGACCGGTTTCTGGCTATCAGACTTCATCAGCCTGGATCGTTTGACTCCAGTGGTGTGGAGAGCCTGAAACTCACGTCTGAGCATACCCAGCCCACTCGGGGTGAAAATTGCAAAAAACACAGTTGATGGACAGAATGTAGAACAATGTCTTACATTCACCCCAGTACAAGGATCTGGGCCTAAATCCATCGTTTTTTTGCACTCCACACCACCCTGGGTTAGACACTGGCTGTATGCAAATCAGCTCTGACCCTGTGCCTCATGGGAACAGTCCAGTCCGAACTACCAAGCCATGTCTTTCCCAGACCGGAATCAAGCATCCAAGTACCGGTTTCTGGCTATCAGCCTTCATCAGCCTGGATAGCTTGACTCCAGTGGTGTGGAGAGCCTGGGACTCACGTCTGAGCATACCCAGCCCACTCGGGGTGAAAATTGCAAAAAACACAGTTGATGGACAGAATGTAGAACAATGTCATACATTCCCCCCAGTACAAGGATCTGGGCTTAAATCCATCGTTTTTTTGCACTCCACACCATCCTGGGTTAGACACTGGCTATATGCAAATCAGCTCTGACCCTGTGCCTCATGGGAACAGTCCAGTCCGAACTACCAAGCTATGTCTTTCCCAGACCGGAATCAAGGTTCCAAGGACCGGTTTCTGGCTATCAGCCTTCATCGGCCTGGATAGCTTGACTCCAGTGGTGTGGAGAGCCTGAAACTCACGTCTGAGCATACCCAGCCCACTCGGGGTGAAAATTGCAAAAAACACAGTTGATGGACAGAATGTAGAACAATGTCATACATTCACCCCAGTACAAGGATCTGGGCCTAAATCCATCGTTTTTTTGCACTCCACACCACCCTGGGTTAGACACTGGCTGTATGCAAATCAGCTTTGACCCTGTGCCTCATGGGAACAGTCCAGTCCGAACTACCAAGCCATGTCTTTCCCAGACCGTAATCAAGCATCCAAGGACCGGTTTCTGGCTATCAGCCTTCATCAGCCTGGATAGCTTGACTCCAGTGGTGTGGAGAGCCTAGGACTCACGTCTGAGCATACCCAGCCCACTCGGGGTGAAAATTGCAAAAAACACAGTTGATGGACAAAATGTAGAACAATGTCATACATTCACCCCTGTACAAGGATCTGGGCCTAAATCCATCATTTTTTTACACTCCACACCACCCTGGGTTAGACACTGGCAATATGCAAATCAGCTCTGACCCTGTGCCTCCTGGGAACAGTCCAGTCCGAACTACCAAGCCATGTCTTTCCAAGACCGGAATCAAGCCTCCAAGGACCGGTTTCTGGCTATCAGCCTTCATCAGCCTGGATAGCTTGACTCCAGTGGTGTGGAGAGCCTGGGACTCACGTCTGAGCATACCCAGCCCACTCGGGGTGAAAATTGCAAAAAACACAGTTGATGGACAGAATGTAGAACAATGTCATACATTCACCCCAGTACAAGGATCTGGGCCTAAATCCATCATTTTTTTACACTCCACACCACCCTGGGTTAGACACTGGCAATATGCAAATCAGCTCTGACCCTGTGCCTCATGGGAACAGTCCAGTCCGAACTACCAAGCCATGTCTTTCCAAGACCGGAATCAAGCCTCCAAGGACCGGTTTCTGGCTATCAGCCTTCATCAGCCTGGATAGCTTGACTCCAGTGGTGTGGAGAGCCTGGGACTCGCGTCTGAGCATACCCAGCCCACTCGGGGTGAAAATTGCAAAAAACACAGTTGATGGACAGAATGTAGAACAATGTCATACATTCACCCCAGTACAAGGATCTGGGCTTAAATCCATCGTTTTTTTGCACTCCACACCACCCTGAGTTAGACACTGGCTCTATGCAAATCAGATCTGACCCTGTGCCCCATGGGAACAGTCCAGTCCGAACTACCAAGCCATGTCTTTCCCAGACCAGGATCAAGCATCCAAGGACCGGTTTCTGGCTATCAGCCTTCATCATTCTGGATAGCTTGACTCCAGTGGTGTGGAGAGCCTGAAACTCACGTCTGAGCATACCCAGCCCACTCGGGGTGAAAATTGCAAAAAACACAGTTGATGGACAGAATGTAGAACAATGTCATACATTCACCCCAGTACAAGGATCTGGGCCTAAATCCATTGTTTTTTTGCACTCCACACCACCCTGGGTTAGACACTGGCTATATGCAAATCAGCTCTGACCCTGTGCCTCATGGGAACAGTCCAGTCCGAACTACCAAGCTATGTCTTTCCCAGACCGGAATCAAGCATCCAGGGACCGGTTTCTGGCTATCAGCCTTCATCGGCCTGGATAGCTTGACTCCAGTGGTGTGGAGAGCCTGAAACTCACGTCTGAGCATACCCAGCCCACTCGGGGTGAAAATTGCAAAAAACACAGTTGATGGACAGAATGTAGAACAATGTCATACATTCACCCCAGTACAAGGATCTGGGCCTAAATCCATCGTTTTTTTGCACTCCACACCACCCTGGGTTAGACACTGGCTATCTGCAAATCAGCTCTGACTCTGTGCCTCATGGGAACAGTCCAGTCCAAACTACCAAGCCATGTCTTTCCCAGACCGGAATCAAGCATCCAAGGACCGGTTTCTGGCTATCAGCCTTCATCAGCCTGGATAGCTTAACTCCAGTGGTGTGGAGAGCCTGAAACTCAAGTACTAGCATACCCAGCCCACTCGGGGTGAAAATTGCAAAAAACACAGTTGATGGACAGAATGTAGAACAATATCATACATTCACCCCAGTACAAGGATCTGGGCCTAAATCCATCGTTTTTTTGCACTCCACACCACCCTGGGTTAGACACTGGCTATATGCAAATCAGCTCTGACCCTGTGCCTCATGGGAACAGTCCAGTCCGAACTACCAAGCCATGTCTTTCCCAGACCGGAATCAAGCATCCAAGGACCGGTTTCTGGCTATCAGCCTTCATCAGCCTGGATAGCTTGGCTCCAGTGGTGTGGAGAGCCTGGGACTCACTTCTGAGCATACCCAGCCCACTCGGGGTGAAAATTGCAAAAAACACAGTTGATGGACAGAATGTAGAACAATGTCATACATTCACACCAGTACAAGGATCTGGGCCTAAATCCATCGTTTTTTTGCACTCCACACCACCCTGGGTTAGACACTGGCTATCTGCAAATCAGCTCTGACTCTGTGCCTCATGGGAACAGTCCAGTCCAAACTACCAAGCCATGTCTTTCCCAGACCGGAATCAAGCATCCAAGGACCGGTTTCTGGCTATCAGCCTTCGTCAGCCTGGATAGCTTAACTCCAGTGGTGTGGAGAGCCTGAAACTCACGTCCTAGCATACCCAGCCCACTCGGGGTGAAAATTGCAAAAAACACAGTTGATGGACAGAATGTAGAACAATATCATACATTCACCCCAGTACAAGGATCTGGGCCTAAATCCATCGTTTTTTTGCACTCCACACCACCCTGGGTTAGACACTGGCTATATGCAAATCAGCTCTGACCCTGTGCCTCATGGGAACAGTCCAGTCCGAACTACCAAGCCATGTCTTTCCCAGACCATGATCAAGCATCCAAGGACCGGTTTCTGGCTATCAGCCTTCATCAGCCTGGATAGCTTGACTCCAGTGGTGTGGAGAGCCTGAAACTCACGTCTGAGCATACCCAGCCCACTCGGGGTGAAAATTGCAAAAAACACAGTAGATGGACAGAATGTAGAACAATGTCATACATTCACCCCAGTACAAGGATCTGGGCCTAAATCCATCGTTTTTTTGCACTCCACACCACCCTGGGTTAGACATTGGCTATATGCAAATCAGCTCTGACCCTGTGCCTCATGGGAACAGTCCAGTCCGAACTACCAAGCCATGTCTTTCCCAGACAGGAATCAAGCATCCAAGGACCGGTTTCTGGCTATCAGCCTTCATCAGCCTGGATAGCTTGGCTCCAGTGGTGTGGAGAGCCTGGGACTCACTTCTGAGCATACCCAGCCCACTCGGGGGTGAAAATTGCAAAAAACACAGTTGATGGACAGAATGTAGAACAATGTCATACATTCACCCCAGTACAAGGATCTGGGCCTAAATCCATCGTTTTTTTGAACTCCACACCACCCTGGGTTAGACACTGGCTGTATGCAAATCAGCTCTGACCCTGTGCCTCATGGGAACAGTCCAGTCCGAACTACCAAGCCATGTCTTTCCCAGACCGGAATCAAGCATCCAAGGACCGGTTTCTGGCTATCAGCCTTCATCGGCCTGGATAGCTTGACTCCAGTGGTGTGGAGAGCCTGAAACTCACGTCTGAGCATACCCAGCCCACTCGGGGTGAAAATTGCAAAAAACACAGTTGATGGACAGAATGTAGAACAATGTCATACATTCACCCCAGTACAAGGATCTGGGCCTAAATCCATCGTTTTTTTGCACTCCACACCACCCTGGGTTAGACACTGGCTATCTGCAAATCAGCTCTGACTCTGTGCCTCATGGGAACAGTCCAGTCCAAACTACCAAGCCATGTCTTTCCCAGACCGGAATCAAGCATCCAAGGACCGGTTTCTGGCTATCAGCCTGGATAGCTTAACTCCAGTGGTGTGGAGAGCCTGAAACTCACGTCCGAGCATACCCAGCCCACTCGGGGTGAAAATTGCAAAAAACACAGTTGATGGACAGAATGTAGAACAATATCATACATTCACCCCAGTACAAGGATCTGGGCCTAAATCCATCGTTTTTTTGCACTCCACACCACCCTGGGTTAGACACTGGCTATATGCAAATCAGCTCTGACCATGTGCCTCATGGGAACAGTCCAGTCCGAACTACCAAGCCATGTCTTTCCCAGACCGGAATCAAGCATCCAAGGACCGGTTTCTGGCTATCAGCCTTCATCAGCCTGGATAGCTTGGCTCCAGTGGTGTGGAGAGCCTGGGACTCACTTCTGAGCATACCCAGCCCACTCGGGGTGAAAATTGCAAAAAACACAGTTGATGGACAGAATGTAGAACAATGTCATACATTCACACCAGTACAAGGATCTGGGCCTAAATCCATCGTTTTTTTGCACTCCACACCACCCTGGGTTAGACACTGGCTATCTGCAAATCAGCTCTGACTCTGTGCCTCATGGGAACAGTCCAGTCCAAACTACCAAGCCATGTCTTTCCTAGACCGGAATCCAGCATCCAAGGACCGGTTTCTGGCTATCAGCCTTCATCAGCCTGGATATCTTAACTCCAGTGGTGTGGAGAGCCTGAAACTCACGTCCTAGCATACCCAGCCCACTCGGGGTGAAAATTGCAAAAAACACAGTTGATGGACAGAATGTAGAACAATATCATACATTCACCCCAGTACAAGGATCTGGGCCTAAATCCATCGTTTTTTTGCACTCCACACCACCCTGGGTTAGACACTGGCTATATGCAAATCAGCTCTGACCCTGTGCCTCATGGGAACAGTCCAGTCCGAACTACCAAGCCATGTCTTTCCCAGACCGGAATCAAGCATCCAAGGACCGGTTTCTGGCTATCAGCCTTCATCAGCCTGGATAGCTTGGCTCCAGTGGTGTGGAGAGCCTGGGACTCACTTCTGAGCATACCCAGCCCACTCGGGGTGAAAATTGCAAAAAACACAGTTGATGGACAGAATGTAGAACAATGTCATACATTCACACCAGTACAAGGATCTGGGCCTAAATCCATCGTTTTTTTGCACTCCACACCACCCTGGGTTAGACACTGGCTATCTGCAAATAAGCTCTGACTCTGTGCCTCATGGGAACAGTCCAGTCCAAACTACCAAGCCATGTCTTTCCCAGACCGGAATCAAGCATCCAAGGACCGGTTTCTGGCTATCAGCCTTCATCAGCCTGGATAGCTTAACTCCAGTGGTGTGGAGAGCCTGAAACTCACGTCCTAGCATACCCAGCCCACTCGGGGTGAAAATTGCAAAAAACACAGTTGATGGACAGAATGTAGAACAATATCACACATTCACCCCAGTACAAGGATCTGGGCCTAAATCCATCGTTTTTTTGCACTCCACACCACCCTGGGTTAGACACTGGCTATATGCAAATCAGCTCTGACCCTGTGCCTCATGGGAACAGTCCAGTCCGAACTACCAAGCCATGTCTTTCCCAGACCGGAATCAAGCATCCAAGGACCGGTTTCTGGCTATCAGCCTTCATCAGCCTGGATAGCTTGGCTCCAGTGGTGTGGAGAGCCTGGGACTCACTTCTGAGCATACCCAGCCCACTCGGGGTGAAAATTGCAAAAAACACAGTTGATGGACAGAATGTAGAACAATGTCATACATTCACCCCAGTACAAGGATCTGGGCCTAAATCCATCGTTTTTTTGCACTCCACACCACCCTGGGTTAGACACTGGCTGTATGCAAATCAGCTCTGACCCTGTGCCTCATGGGAACAGTCCAGTCCGAACTACCAAGCCATGTCTTTCCCAGACCGTAATCAAGCATCCAAGGACCGGTTTCTGGCTATCAGCCTTCATCAGCCTGGATAGCTTGACTCCAGTGGTGTGGAGAGCCTGGGACTCACGTCTGAGCATACCCAGCCCACTCGGGGTGAAAATTGCAAAAAAAACAGTTGATGGACAGAATGTAGAACAATGTCATACATTCACCCCTGTACAAGGATCTGGGCCTAAATCCATCATTTTTTTACACTCCACACCACCCTGGGTTAGACACTGGCAATATGCAAATCAGCTCTGACCCTGTGCCTCATGGGAACAGTCCAGTCCGAACTACCAAGCCATGTCTTTCCAAGACCGGAATCAAGCCTCCAAGGACCGGTTTCTGGCTATCAGCCTTCATCAGCCTGGATAGCTTGACTCCAGTGGTGTGGAGAGCCTGGGACTCACGTCTGAGCATACCCAGCCCACTCGGGGTGAAAATTGCAAAAAACACAGTTGATGGGCAGAATGTAGAACAATGTCATACATTCACCCCAGTACAAGGATCTGGGCTTAAATCCATTGTTTTTTTGCACTCCACACCACCCTGAGTTAGACACTGGCTCTATGCAAATCAGATCTGACCCTGTGCCCCATGGGAACAGTCCAGTCCGAACTACCAAGCCATGTCTTTCCCAGACCGGAATCAAGCATCCAAGGACCGGTTTCTGGCTATCAGCCTTCATCAGCCTGGATAGCTTGACTCCAGTGGTGTGGAGAGCCTGAAACTCACGTCTGAGCATACCCAGCCCACTCGGGGTGAAAATTGCAAAAAACACAGTTGATGGACAGAATGTAGAACAATGTCATACATTCACCCCAGTACAAGGATCTGGGCCTAAATCCATCGTGTTTTTGCACTCCACACCACCCTGGGTTAGACACTGGCTATATGCAAATCAGTTTTGACCCTGTGCCTCATGGGAACAGTCCAGTCCGAACTACCAAGCTATGTCTTTCCCAGACCGGAATCAAGCAGCCAAGGACCGGTTTCTGGCTATCAGCCTTCATCGGCCTGGATAGCTTGACTCCAGTGGTGTGGAGAGCCTGAAACTCACGTCTGAGCATACCCAGCCCACTCGGGGTGAAAATTGCAAAAAACACAGTTGATGGACAGAATGTAGAACAATGTCATACATTCACCCCAGTACAAGGATCTGGGCCTAAATCCATCGTTTTTTTGCACTCCACACCACCCTGGGTTAGACACTGGCTATATGCAAATCAGCTCTGACCCTGTGCCTCATGGGAACAGTCCAGTCCGAACTACCAAGCCATGTCTTTCCCAGACCGGAATCAAGCATCCAAGGACCGGTTTCTGGCTATCAGCCTTCATCAGCCTGGATAGCTTGGCTCCAGTGGTATGGAGAGCCTGGGACTCACTTCTGAGCATACCCAGCCCACTCGGGGTGAAAATTGCAAAAAACACAGTTGATGGACAGAATGTAGAACAATGTCATACATTCACCCCAGTACAAGGATCTGGGCCTAAATCCATCGTTTTTTTGCACTCCACACCACCCTGGGTTAGACACTGGCTATCTGCAAATCAGCTCTGACCCTGTGCCTCATGGGAACAGTCCAGTCCAAACTACCAAGCCATGTCTTTCCCAGACCGGAATCAAGCATCCAAGGACCGGTTTCTGGCTATCAGCCTTCATCAGCCTGGATAGCTTACCTCCAGTGGTGTGGAGAGCCTGAAACTCACGTCTGAGCATACCTAGCCCACTCGGGGTGAAAATTGCAAAAAACACAGTTGATGGACAGAATGTAGAACAATTTCATACATTCACCGCGGTCCAAGGATCTGGGCCTAAATCCATCGTTTTTTTGCACTCCACACCACCCTGGGTTAGACACTGGCTATATGCAAATCAGCTCTGACCCTGTGCCTCATGGGAACAGTCCAGTCCGAACTACCAAGCCATGTCTTTCCCAGACCGGAATCAAGCATCCAAGGACCGGTTTCTGGCCATCAGCCTTCATCAGCCTGGATAGCTTGGCTCCAGTGGTGTGGAGAGCCTGGGACTCACTTCTGAGCATACCCAGCCCACTCGAGGTGAAAATTGCAAAAAATACAGTTGATGGACAGAATGTAGAACAATGTCATACATTCACCCCAGTACAAGGATCTGGGCCTAAATCCATTGTTTTTTTGCACTCCACACCACCCTGGGTTAGACACTGGCTATATGCAAATCAGCTCTGACCCTGTGCCTCATGGGACCAGTCCAGTCCGAACTACCAAGCCATGTCTTTCCCAGACCGGAATCAAGCATCCAAGGACCGGTTTCTGGCTATCAGCCTTCATCAGCCTGGATAGCTTAACTCCAGTGGTGTGGAGAGCCTGAAACTCATGTCTGAGCATACCCAGCACCACTCGGAGTGAAAATTGCAAAAAACACAGTTGATGGACAGAATGTAGAACAATGTCATATATTCACCCCAGTACAAGGATCTGGGCCTAAATCCATCGTTTTTTTGCACTCCACACCACCCTGGGTTAGACACTGGCTATATGCAAATCAGCTCTGACCCTGTGCCCCATGGGAACAGTCCAGTCCGAACTACCAAGCCATGTCTTTCCCAGACCGGAATCAAGCATCCAAGGACCGGTTTCTGGCTATCAGCCTTCATCAGCCTGGATAGCTTGACTCCAGTGGTGTGGAGAGCCTGAAACTCACGTCTGAGCATACCCAGCCCACTCGGGGTGAAAATTGCAAAAAACACAGTTGATGGACAGAATGTAGAACAATGTCATACATTCACCCCAGTACAAGGATCTGGGCTTAAATCCATTGTTTTTTTGCACTCCACACCACCCTGAGTTAGACACTGGCTCTATGCAAATCAGATCTGACCCTGTGCCCCATGGGAACAGTCCAGTCCGAACTACCAAGCCATGTCTTTCCCAGACCGGAATCAAGCATCCAAGGACCGGTTTCTGGCTATCAGCCTTCATCAGCCTGGATAGCTTGACTCCAGTGGTGTGGAGAGCCTGAAACTCACGTCTGAGCATACCCAGCCCACTCGGGGTGAAAATTGCAAAAAACACAGTTGATGGACAGAATGTAGAACAATGTCATACATTCACCCCAGTACAAGGATCTGGGCCTAAATCCATCGTGTTTTTGCACTCCACACCACCCTGGGTTAGACACTGGCTATATGCAAATCAGTTTTGACCCTGTGCCTCATGGGAACAGTCCAGTCCGAACTACCAAGCTATGTCTTTCCCAGGCCGGAATCAAGCAGCCAAGGACCGGTTTCTGGCTATCAGCCTTCATCGGCCTGGATAGCTTGACTCCAGTGGTGTGGAGAGCCTGAAACTCACGTCGGAGCATACCCAGCCCACTCGGGGTGAAAATTGCAAAAAACACAGTTGATGGACAGAATGTAGAACAATGTCATACATTCACCCCAGTACAAGGATCTGGGCCTAAATCCATCGTTTTTTTGCACTCCACACCACCCTGGGTTAGACACTGGCTATATGCAAATCAGCTCTGACCCTGTGCCTCATGGGAACAGTCCAGTCCGAACTACCAAGCCATGTCTTTCCCAGACCGGAATCAAGCATCCAAGGACCGGTTTCTGGCTATCAGCCTTCATCAGCCTGGATAGCTTGGCTCCAGTGGTGTGGAGAGCCTGGGACTCACTTCTGAGCATACCCAGCCCACTCGGGGTGAAAATTGCAAAAAACACAGTTGATGGACAGAATGTAGAACAATGTCATACATTCACACCAGTACAAGGATCTGGGCCTAAATCCATCGTTTTTTTGCACTCCACACCATCCTGGGTTAGACACTGGCTATCTGCAAATAAGCTCTGACTCTGTGCCTCATGGGAACAGTCCAGTCCAAACTACCAAGCCATGTCTTTCCCAGACCGGAATCAAGCATCCAAGGACCGGTTTCTGGCTATCAGCCTTCATCAGCCTGGATAGCTTAACTCCAGTGGTGTGGAGAGCCTGAAACTCACGTCCTAGCATACCCAGCCCACTCGGGGTGAAAATTGCAAAAAACACAGTTGATGGACAGAATGTAGAACAATATCACACATTCACCCCAGTACAAGGATCTGGGCCTAAATCCATCGTTTTTTTGCACTCCACACCACCCTGGGTTAGACACTGGCTATATGCAAATCAGCTCTGACCCTGTGCCTCATGGGAACAGTCCAGTCCGAACTACCAAGCCATGTCTTTCCCAGACCGGAATCAAGCATCCAAGGACCGGTTTCTGGCTATCAGCCTTCATCAGCCTGGATAGCTTGGCTCCAGTGGTGTGGAGAGCCTGGGACTCACTTCTGAGCATACCCAGCCCACTCGGGGTGAAAATTGCAAAAAACACAGTTGATGGACAGAATGTAGAACAATGTCATACATTCACCCCAGTACAAGGATCTGGGCCTAAATCCATCGTTTTTTTGCACTCCACACCACCCTGGGTTAGACACTGGCTGTATGCAAATCAGCTCTGACCCTGTGCCTCATGGGAACAGTCCAGTCCGAACTACCAAGCCATGTCTTTCCCAGACCGTAATCAAGCATCCAAGGACCGGTTTCTGGCTATCAGCCTTCATCAGCCTGGATAGCTTGACTCCAGTGGTGTGGAGAGCCTGGGACTCACGTCTGAGCATACCCAGCCCACTCGGGGTGAAAATTGCAAAAAAAACAGTTGATGGACAGAATGTAGAACAATGTCATACATTCACCCCTGTACAAGGATCTGGGCCTAAATCCATCATTTTTTTACACTCCACACCACCCTGGGTTAGACACTGGCAATATGCAAATCAGCTCTGACCCTGTGCCTCATGGGAACAGTCCAGTCCGAACTACCAAGCCATGTCTTTCCAAGACCGGAATCAAGCCTCCAAGGACCGGTTTCTGGCTATCAGCCTTCATCAGCCTGGATAGCTTGACTCCAGTGGTGTGGAGAGCCTGGGACTCACGTCTGAGCATACCCAGCCCACTCGGGGTGAAAATTGCAAAAAACACAGTTGATGGACAGAATGTAGAACAATGTCATACATTCACCCCAGTACAAGGATCTGGGCTTAAATCCATTGTTTTTTTGCACTCCACACCACCCTGAGTTAGACACTGGCTCTATGCAAATCAGATCTGACCCTGTGCCCCATGGGAACAGTCCAGTCCGAACTACCAAGCCATGTCTTTCCCAGACCGGAATCAAGCATCCAAGGACCGGTTTCTGGCTATCAGCCTTCATCAGCCTGGATAGCTTGACTCCAGTGGTGTGGAGAGCCTGAAACTCACGTCTGAGCATACCCAGCCCACTCGGGGTGAAAATTGCAAAAAACACAGTTGATGGACAGAATGTAGAACAATGTCATACATTCACCCCAGTACAAGGATCTGGGCCTAAATCCATCGTGTTTTTGCACTCCACACCACCCTGGGTTAGACACTGGCTATATGCAAATCAGTTTTGACCCTGTGCCTCATGGGAACAGTCCAGTCCGAACTACCAAGCTATGTCTTTCCCAGACCGGAATCAAGCAGCCAAGGACCGGTTTCTGGCTATCAGCCTTCATCAGCCTGGATAGCTTGACTCCAGTGGTGTGGAGAGCCTGAAACTCACGTCTGAGCATACCCAGCCCACTCGGGGTGAAAATTGCAAAAAACACAGTTGATGGACAGAATGTAGAACAATGTCATACATTCACCCCAGTACAAGGATCTGGGCCTAAATCCATCGTTTTTTTGCACTCCACACCACCCTGGGTTAGACACTGGCTATATGCAAATCAGCTCTGACCCTGTGCCTCATGGGAACAGTCCAGTCCGAACTACCAAGCCATGTCTTTCCCAGACCGGAATCAAGCATCCAAGGACCGGTTTCTGGCTATCAGCCTTCATCAGCCTGGATAGCTTGGCTCCAGTGGTATGGAGAGCCTGGGACTCACTTCTGAGCATACCCAGCCCACTCGGGGTGAAAATTGCAAAAAACACAGTTGATGGACAGAATGTAGAACAATGTCATACATTCACCCCAGTACAAGGATCTGGGCCTAAATCCATCGTTTTTTTGCACTCCACACCACCCTGGGTTAGACACTGGCTATCTGCAAATCAGCTCTGACCCTGTGCCTCATGGGAACAGTCCAGTCCAAACTACCAAGCCATGTCTTTCCCAGACCGGAATCAAGCATCCAAGGACCGGTTTCTGGCTATCAGCCTTCATCAGCCTGGATAGCTTACCTCCAGTGGTGTGGAGAGCCTGAAACTCACGTCTGAGCATACCTAGCCCACTCGGGGTGAAAATTGCAAAAAACACAGTTGATGGACAGAATGTAGAACAATTTCATACATTCACCGCGGTCCAAGGATCTGGGCCTAAATCCATCGTTTTTTTGCACTCCACACCACCCTGGGTTAGACACTGGCTATATGCAAATCAGCTCTGACCCTGTGCCTCATGGGAACAGTCCAGTCCGAACTACCAAGCCATGTCTTTCCCAGACCGGAATCAAGCATCCAAGGACCGGTTTCTGGCCATCAGCCTTCATCAGCCTGGATAGCTTGGCTCCAGTGGTGTGGAGAGCCTGGGACTCACTTCTGAGCATACCCAGCCCACTCGAGGTGAAAATTGCAAAAAATACAGTTGATGGACAGAATGTAGAACAATGTCATACATTCACCCCAGTACAAGGATCTGGGCCTAAATCCATCGTTTTTTTGCACTCCACACCACCCTGGGTTAGACACTGGCTATATGCAAATCAGCTCTGACCCTGTGCCTCATGGGACCAGTCCAGTCCGAACTACCAAGCCATGTCTTTCCCAGACCGGAATCAAGCATCCAAGGACCGGTTTCTGGCTATCAGCCTTCATCAGCCTGGATAGCTTAACTCCAGTGGTGTGGAGAGCCTGAAACTCATGTCTGAGCATACCCAGCACCACTCGGAGTGAAAATTGCAAAAAACACAGTTGATGGACAGAATGTAGAACAATGTCATATATTCACCCCAGTACAAGGATCTGGGCCTAAATCCATCGTTTTTTTGCACTCCACACCACCCTGGGTTAGACACTGGCTATATGCAAATCAGCTCTGACCCTGTGCCCCATGGGAACAGTCCAGTCCGAACTACCAAGCCATGTCTTTCCCAGACCGGAATCAAGCATCCAAGGACCGGTTTCTGGCTATCAGCCTTCATCAGCCTGGATAGCTTGACTCCAGTGGTGTGGAGAGCCTGAAACTCACGTCTGAGCATACCCAGCCCACTCGGGGTGAAAATTGCAAAAAACACAGTTGATGGACAGAATGTAGAACAATGTCATACATTCACCCCAGTACAAGGATCTGGGCCTAAATCCATCGTTTTTTTGCACTCCACACCACCCTGGGTTAGACACTGGCTGTATGCAAATCAGCTCTGACCCTGTGCCTCATGGGAACAGTCCAGTCCGAACTACCAAGCCATGTCTTTCCCAGACCGTAATCAAGCATCCAAGGACCGGTTTCTGGCTATCAGCCTTCATCAGCCTGGATAGCTTGACTCCAGTGGTGTGGAGAGCCTGGGACTCACGTCTGAGCATACCCAGCCCACTCGGGGTGAAAATTGCAAAAAACACAGTTGATGGACAGAATGTAGAACAATGTCATACATTCACCCCTGTACAAGGATCTGGGCCTAAATCCATCATTTTTTTACACTCCACACCACCCTGGGTTAGACACTGGCAATATGCAAATCAGCTCTGACCCTGTGCCTCATGGGAACAGTCCAGTCCGAACTACCAAGCCATGTCTTTCCAAGACCGGAATCAAGCCTCCAAGGACCGGTTTCTGGCTATCAGCCTTCATCAGCCTGGATAGCTTGACTCCAGTGGTGTGGAGAGCCTGGGACTCACGTCTGAGCATACCCAGCCCACTCGGGGTGAAAATTGCAAAAAACACAGTTGATGGACAGAATGTAGAACAATGTCATACATTCCCCCCAGTACAAGGATCTGGGCTTAAATCCATCGTTTTTTTTCACTCCACACCACCCTGAGTTAGACACTGGCTCTATGCAAATCAGATCTGACCCTGTGCCCCATGGGAACAGTCCAGTCCGAACTACCAAGCCATGTCTTTCCCAGACCGGAATCAAGCATCCAAGGACCGGTTTCTGGCTATCAGACTTCATCAGCCTGGATAGTTTGACTCCAGTGGTGTGGAGAGCCTGAAACTCACGTCTGAGCATACCCAGCCCACTCGGGGTGAAAATTGCAAAAAACACAGTTGATGGACAGAATGTAGAACAATGTCATACATTCCCCCCAGTACAAGGATCTGGGCTTAAATCCATCGTTTTTTTGCACTCCACACCACCCTGGGTTAGACACTGGCTATATGCAAATCAGCTCTGTCCCTGTGCCTCATGGGAACAGTCCAGTCCGAACTACCAAGCTATGTCTTTCCCAGACCGGAATCAAGGTTCCAAGGACCGGTTTCTGGCTATCAGCCTTCATCGGCCTGGATAGCTTGACTCCAGTGGTGTGGAGAGCCTGAAACTCACGTCTGAGCATACCCAGCCCACTCGGGGTGAAAATTGCAAAAAACACAGTTGATGGACAGAATGTAGAACAATGTCATACATTCACCCCAGTACAAGGATCTGGGCCTAAATCCATCGTTTTTTGCACTCCACACCACCCTGGGTTAGACACTGGCTGTATGCAAATCAGCTCTGACCCTGTGCCTCATGGGAACAGTCCAGTCCGAACTACCAAGCCATGTCTTTCCCAGACCGGAATCAAGCATCAAAGGACCGGTTTCTGGCTATCAGCCTTCATCAGTCTGGATAGCTTGACTCCAGTGGTGTGGAGAGCCTGGGACTCACGTCTGAGCATACCCAGCCCACTCGGGGTGAAAATTGCAAAAAATACAGTTGATGGACAGAATGTAGAACAATGTCATACATTCACCCCAGTACAAGGATCTGGGCCTAAATCCATCATTTTTTTACACTCCACACCACCCTGGGTTAGACACTGGCAATATGCAAATCAGTTCTGACCCTGTGCCTCATGGGAACAGTCCAGTCCGAACTACCAAGCCATGTCTTTCCCAGACCGGAATCAAGCATCCAAGGACCGGTTTCTGGCTATCAGCCTTCATCAGCCTGGATAGCTTGACTCCAGTGGTGTGGAGAGCCTGAAACTCACGTCTGAGCATACCCAGCCCACTCGGGGTGAAAATTGCAAAAAACACAGTTGATGGACAGAATGTAGAACAATGTCATACATTCACCCCAGTACAAGGATCTGGGCCTAAATCAATTGTTTTTTTGCACTCCACACCACCCTGGGTTAGACACTGGCTATATGCAAATCAGCTCTGACCCTGTGCCTCATGGGAACAGTCCAGTCCGAACTACCAAGCTATGTCTTTCCCAGACCGGAATCAAGGTTCCAAGGACCGGTTTCTGGCTATCAGCCTTTATCGGCCTGGATAGCTTGACTCCAGTGGTGTGGAGAGCCTGAAACTCACGTCTGAGCATACCCAGCCCACTCGGGGTGAAAATTGCAAAAAACACAGTTGATGGACAGAATGTAGAACCATATCATACATTCACCCCAGTACAAGGATCTGGGCCTGAATCCATCGTTTTTTGCACTCCACACCACCCTGGGTTAGACACTGGCTATATGCAAATCAGCTCTGACCCTGTGCCTCATGGGAACAGTCCAGTCCGAACTACCAAGCCATGTCTTTCCCAGACCGGAATCAAGCATCCAAGGACCGGTTTGTGGCTATCAGCCTTCATCAGCCTGGATAGCTTGGCTCCAGTGGTGTGGAGAGCCTGGGACTCACTTCTGAGCATACCCAGCCCACTCGGGGTGAAAATTGCAAAAAAAACAGTTGATGGACAGAATGTAGAACAATGTCATACATTCACCCCAGTACAAGGATCTGGGCCTAAATCCATCGTTTCTTTGCACTCCACACCACCCTGGGTTAGACACTGGCTATCTGCAAATCAGCTCTGACCCTGTGCCTCATGGGAACAGTCCAGTCTAAACTACCAAGCCATGTCTTTCCCAGACCGGAATCAAGCATCCAAGGACCGGTTTCTGGCTATCAGCCTTCATCAGCCTGGATAGCTTAACTCCAGTGGTGTGGAGAGCCTGAAACTCACGTCTGAGCATACCCAGCCCACTCGGGGTGAAAATTGCAAAAAACACAGTTGATGGACAGAATGAAGAACAATGTCATACATTCACCCCAGTACAAGGATCTGGGCCTAAATCCATCATTTTTTGCACTCCACACCACCCTGGGTTAGACACTGGCTGTATGCAAATCAGCTCTGACCCTGTGCCTCATGGGAACAGTCCAGTCCGAACTACCAAGCCATGTCTTTCCCAGACCGGAAACAAAGCATCAAAGAACCGGTTTCTGGCTATCAGCCTTCATCAGTCTGGATAGCTTGACTCCAGTGGTGTGGAGAGCCTGGGACTCACGTCTGAGCATACCCAGCCCACTCGGGGTGAAAATTGCAAAAAACACAGTTGATGGACAGAATGTAGAACAATGTCATACATTCACCCCAGTACAAGGATCTGGGCCTAAATCCATCATTTTTTTACACTCCACACCACCCTGGGTTAGACACTGGCAATATGCAAATCAGCTCTGACCCTGTGCCTCATGGGAACAGTCCAGTCCGAACTACCAAGCCATGTCTTTCCAAGACCGGAATCAAGCCTCCAAGGACCGGTTTCTGGCTATCAGCCTTCATCAGCCTGGATAGCTTGACTCCAGTGGTGTGGAGAGCCTGGGACTCGCGTCTGAGCATACCCAGCCCACTCGGGGTGAAAATTGCAAAAAACACAGTTGATGGACAGAATGTAGAACAATGTCATACATTCACCCCAGTACAAGGATCTGGGCTTAAATCCATCGTTTTTTTGCACTCCACACCACCCTGAGTTAGACACTGGCTCTATGCAAATCAGATCTGACCCTGTGCCCCATGGGAACAGTCCAGTCCGAACTACCAAGCCATGTCTTTCCCAGACCGGAATCAAGCATCCAAGGACCGGTTTCTGACTATCAGCCTTCATCAGCCTGGATAGCTTGACTCCAGTGGTGTGGAGAGCCTGAAACTCACGTCTGAGCATACCCAGCCCACTCGGGGTGAAAATTGCAAAAAACACAGTTGATGGACAGAATGTAGAACAATGTCATACATTCACCCCAGTACAAGGATCTGGGCCTAAATCCATTGTTTTTTTGCACTCCACACCACCCTGGGTTAGACACTGGCTATATGCAAATCAGCTCTGACCCTGTGCCTCATGGGAACAGTCCAGTCCGAACTACCAAGCCATGTCTTTCCCAGACCGGAATCAAGCATCCAAGTACCGGTTTCTGGCTATCAGCCTTCATCAGCCTGGATAGCTTGACTCCAGTGGTGTGGAGAGCCTGGGACTCACGTCTGAGCATACCCAGCCCACTCGGGGTGAAAATTGCAAAAAACACAGTTGATGGACAGAATGTAGAACAATGTCATACATTCCCCCCAGTACAAGGATCTGGGCTTAAATCCATCGTTTTTTTGCACTCCACACCACCCTGGGTTAGACACTGGCTATATGCAAATCAGCTCTGACCCTGTGCCTCATGGGAACAGTCCAGTCCGAACTACCAAGCTATGTCTTTCCCAGACCGGAATCAAGGTTCCAAGGACCGGTTTCTGGCTATCAGCCTTCATCGGCCTGGATAGCTTGACTCCAGTGGTGTGGAGAGCCTGAAACTCACGTATGAGCATACCCAGCCCACTCGGGGTGAAAATTGCAAAAAACACAGTTGATGGACAGAATGTAGAACAATGTCATACATTCACCCCAGTACAAGGATCTGGGCCTAAATCCATCGTTTTTTGCACTCCACACCACCCTGGGTTAGACACTGGCTGTATGCAAATCAGCTCTGACCCTGTGCCTCATGGGAACAGTCCAGTCCGAACTACCAAGCCATGTCTTTCCCAGACCGGAATCAAGCATCAAAGGACCGGTTTCTGGCTATCAGCCTTCATCAGTCTGGATAGCTTGACTCCAGTGGTGTGGAGAGCCTGGGACTCACGTCTGAGCATACCCAGCCCACTCGGGTGAAAATTGCAAAAAACACAGTTGATGGACAGAATGTAGAACAATGTCATACATTCACCCCAGTACAAGGATCTGGGCCTAAATCCATCATTTTTTTACACTCCACACCACCCTGGGTTAGACACTGGCAATATGCAAATCAGTTCTGACCCTGTGCCTCATGGGAACAGTCCAGTCCGAACTACTAAGCCATGTCTTTCCAAGACCGGAATCAAGCCTCCAAGGACCGGTTTCTGGCTATCAGCCTTCATCAGCCTGGATAGCTTGACTCCAGTGCTGTGGAGAGCCTGGGACTCGCGTCTGAGCATAAACAGCCCACTCGGGGTGAAAATTGCAAAAAACACAGTTGATGGACAGAATGTAGAACAATGTCATACATTCACCCCAGTACAAGGATCTGGGCTTAAATCCATCGTTTTTTTGCACTCCACACCACCCTGAGTTAGACACTGGCTCTATGCAAATCAGATCTGACCCTGTGCCCCATGGGAACAGTCCAGTCCGAACTACCAAGCCATGTCTTTCCCAGACCGGAATCAAGCATCCAAGGACCGGTTTCTGGCTATCAGCCTTCATCAGCCTGGATAGCTTGACTCCAGTGGTGTGGAGAGCCTGAAACTCACGTCTGAGCATACCCAGCCCACTCGGGGTGAAAATTGCAAAAAACGCAGTTGATGGACAGAATGTAGAACAATGTCATACATTCACCCCAGTACAAGGATCTGGGCCTAAATCAATTGTTTTTTTGCACTCCACACCACCCTGGGTTAGACACTGGCTATATGCAAATCAGCTCTGACCCTGTGCCTCATGGGAACAGTCCAGTCCGAACTACCAAGCTATGTCTTTCCCAGACCGGAATCAAGGTTCCAAGGACCGGTTTCTGGCTATCAGCCTTTATCGGCCTGGATAGCTTGACTCCAGTGGTGTGGAGAGCCTGAAACTCACGTCTGAGCATACCCAGCCCACTCGGGGTGAAAATTGCAAAAAACACAGTTGATGGACAGAATGTAGAACCATATCATACATTCACCCCAGTACAAGGATCTGGGCCTGAATCCATCGTTTTTTGCACTCCACACCACCCTGGGTTAGACACTGGCTATATGCAAATCAGCTCTGACCCTGTGCCTCATGGGAACAGTCCAGTCCGAACTACCAAGCCATGTCTTTCCCAGACCGGAATCAAGCATCCAAGGACCGGTTTGTGGCTATCAGCCTTCATCAGCCTGGATAGCTAGGCTCCAGTGGTGTGGAGAGCCTGGGACTCACTTCTGAGCATACCCAGCCCACTCGGGGTGAAAATTGCAAAAAAAACAGTTGATGGACAGAATGTAGAACAATGTCATACATTCACCCCAGTACAAGGATCTGGGCCTAAATCCATCGTTTCTTTGCACTCCACACCACCCTGGGTTAGACAGTGGCTATCTGCAAATCAGCTCTGACCCTGTGCCTCATGGGAACAGTCCAGTCTAAACTACCAAGCCATGTCTTTCCCAGACCGGAATCAAGCATCCAAGGACCGGTTTCTGGCTATCAGCCTTCATCAGCCTGGATAGCTTAACTCCAGTGGTGTGGAGAGCCTGAAACTCACGTCTGAGCATACCCAGCCCACTCGGGGTGAAAATTGCAAAAAACACAGTTGATGGACAGAATGAAGAACAATGTCATACATTCACCCCAGTACAAGGATCTGGGCCTAAATCCATCATTTTTTGCACTCCACACCACCCTGGGTTAGACACTGGCTGTATGCAAATCAGCTCTGACCCTGTGCCTCATGGGAACAGTCCAGTCCGAACTACCAAGCCATGTCTTTCCCAGACCGGAATCAAGCATCAAAGAACCGGTTTCTGGCTATCAGCCTTCATCAGTCTGGATAGCTTGACTCCAGTGGTGTGGAGAGCCTGGGACTCACGTCTGAGCATACCCAGCCCACTCGGGGTGAAAATTGCAAAAATACACAGTTGATGGACAGAATGTAGAACAATGTCATACATTCACCCCAGTACAAGGATCTGGGCCTAAATCCATCATTTTTTTACACTCCACACCACCCTGAGTTAGACACTGGCAATATGCAAATCAGCTCTGACCCTGTGCCTCATGGGAACAGTCCAGTCCGAACTACCAAGCCATGTCTTTCCAAGACCGGAATCAAGCCTCCAAGGACCGGTTTCTGGCTATCAGCCTTCATCAGCCTGGATAGCTTGACTCCAGTGGTGTGGAGAGCCTGGGACTCGCGTCTGAGCATACCCAGCCCACTCGGGGTGAAAATTGCAAAAAACACAGTTGATGGACAGAATGTAGAACAATGTCATACATTCACCCCAGTACAAGGATCTGGGCTTAAATCCATCGTTTTTTTGCACTCCACACCACCCTGAGTTAGACACTGGCTCTATGCAAATCAGATCTGACCCTGTGCCCCATGGGAACAGTCCAGTCCGAACTACCAAGCCATGTCTTTCCCAGACCGGAATCAAGCATCCAAGGACCGGTTTCTGACTATCAGCCTTCATCAGCCTGGATAGCTTGACTCCAGTGGTGTGGAGAGCCTGAAACTCACGTCTGAGCATACCCAGCCCACTCGGGGTGAAAATTGCAAAAAACACAGTTGATGGACAGAATGTAGAACAATGTCATACATTCACCCCAGTACAAGGATCTGGGCCTAAATCCATTGTTTTTTTGCACTCCACACCACCCTGGGTTAGACACTGGCTATATGCAAATCAGCTCTGACCCTGTGCCTCATGGGAACAGTCCAGTCCGAACTACCAAGCTATGTCTTTCCCAGACCGGAATCAAGCATCCAAGGACCGGTTTCTGGCTATCAGCCTTCATCGGCCTGGATAGCTTGACTCCAGTGGTGTGGAGAGCCTGAAACTCACGTCTGAGCATACCCAGCCCACTCGGGGTGAAAATTGCAAAAAACACAGTTGATGGACAGAATGTAGAACAATGTCATACATTCACCCCAGTACAAGGATCTGGGCCTAAATCCATCGTTTTTTTGCACTCCACACCACCCTGGGTTAGACACTGGCTATCTGCAAATCAGCTCTGACTCTGTGCCTCATGGGAACAGTCCAGTCCAAACTACCAATCCATGTCTTTCCCAGACCGGAATCAAGCATCCAAGGACCAGTTTCTGGCTATCAGCCTGGATAGCTTAACTCCAGTGGTGTGGAGAGCCTGAAACTCACGTCCGAGCATACCCAGCCCACTCGGGGTGAAAATTGCAAAAAACACAGTTGATGGACAGAATGTAGAACAATATCATACATTCACCCCAGTACAAGGATCTGGGCCTAAATCCATCGTTTGTTTGCACTCCACACCACCCTGGGTTAGACACTGGCTATATGCAAATCAGCTCTGACCCTGTGCCTCATGGGAACAGTCCAGTCCGAACTACCAAGCCATGTCTTTCCCAGACCGGAATCAAGCATCCAAGGACCGGTTTCTGGCTATCAGCCTTCATCAGCCTGGATAGCTTGGCTCCAGTGGTGTGGAGAGCCTGGGACTCACTTCTGAGCATACCCAGCCCACTCGGGGTGAAAATTGCAAAAAACACAGTTGATGGACAGAATGTAGAACAATGTCATACATTCACACCAGTACAAGGATCTGGGCCTGAATCCATCGTTTGTTTGCACTCCACACCACCCTGGGTTAGACACTGGCTATCTGCAAATCAGCTCTGACTCTCTGCCTCATGGGAACAGTCCAGTCCAAACTACCAAGCCATGTCTTTCCCAGACCGGAATCAAGCATCCAAGGACCGGTTTCTGGCTATCAGCCTTCATCAGCCTGGATAGCTTAACTCCAATGGTGTGGAGAGCCTGAAACTCACGTCCTAGCATACCCAGCCCACTCGGGGTGAAAATTGCAAAAAACACAGTTGATGGACAGAATGTAGAACAATATCATACATTCACCCCAGTACAAGGATCTGGGCCTAAATCCATCGTTTTTTTGCACTCCACACCACCCTGGGTTAGACACTGGCTATACGCAAATCAGCTCTGACCCTGTGCCTCATGGGAACAGTCCAGTCCGAACTACCAAGCCATGTCTTTCCCAGACGGGAATCAAGCATCCAAGGACCGGTTTCTGGCTATCAGCCTTAATCAGCCTGGATAGCTTGGCTCCAGTGGTGTGGAGAGCCTGGGACTCACTTCTGAGCATACCCAGCCCACTCGGGGTGAAAATTGCAAAAAACACAGTTGATGGACAGAATGTAGAACAATGTCATACATTCACACCAGTACAAGGATCTGGGCCTAAATCCATCGTTTTTTGCACTCCACACCACCCTGGGTTAGACACTGGCTATCTGCAAATCAGCTCTGACTCTGTGCCTCATGGGAACAGTCCAGTCCAAACTACCAAGCCATGTCTTTCCCAGACCGGAATCAAGCATCCAAGGACCGGTTTCTGGCTATCAGCCTTCATCAGCCTGGATAGCTTAACTCCAGTGGTGTGGAGAGCCTGAAACTCACGTCCTAGCATACCCAGCCCACTCGGGGTGAAAATTGCAAAAAACACAGTTGATGGACAGAATGTAGAACACTATCATACATTCACCCCAGTACAAGGATCTGGGCCTAAATCCATCGTTTTTTTGCACTCCACACCACCCTGGGTTAGACACTGGCTATATGCAAATCAGCTCTGACCCTGTGCCTCATGGGAACAGTCCAGTCCGAACTACCAAGCCATGTCTTTCCCAGACCGGAATCAAGCATCCAAGGACCGGTTTCTGGCTATCAGCCTTCATCAGCCTGGATAGCTTGGCTCCAGTGGTGTGGAGAGCCTGGGACTCACTTCTGAGCATACCCAGCACACTCGGGGTGAAAATTGCAAAAAACACAGTTGATGGACAGAATGTAGAACAATGTCATACATTCACCCCAGTACAAGGATCTGGGCCTAAATCCATCGTTTTTTTGCACTCCACACCACCCTGGGTTAGACACTGGCTGTATGCAAATCAGCTCTGACCCTGTGCCTCATGGGAACAGTCCAGTCCGAACTACCAAGCCATGTCTTTCCCAGACCGTAATCAAGCATCCAAGGACCGGTTTCTGGCTATCAGCCTTCATCAGCCTGGATAGCTTGACTCCAGTGGTGTGGAGAGCCTGGGACTCACGTCTGAGCATACCCAGCCCACTCGGGGTGAAAATTGCAAAAAAAACAGTTGATGGACAGAATGTAGAACAATGTCATACATTCACCCCTGTACAAGGATCTGGGCCTAAATCCATCATTTTTTTACACTCCACACCACCCTGGGTTAGACACTGGCAATATGCAAATCAGCTCTGACCCTGTGCCTCATGGGAACAGTCCAGTCCGAACTACCAAGCCATGTCTTTCCAAGACTGGAATCAAGCCTCCAAGGACCGGTTTCTGGCTATCAGCCTTCATCAGCCTGGATAGCTTGACTCCAGTGGTGTGGAGAGCCTGGGACTCACGTCTGAGCATACCCAGCCCACTCGGGGTGAAAATTGCAAAAAACACAGTTGATGGACAGAATGTAGAACAATGTCATACATTCACCCCAGTACAAGGATCTGGGCTTAAATCCATTGTTTTTTTGCACTCCACACCACCCTGAGTTAGACACTGGCTCTATGCAAATCAGATCTGACCCTGTGCCCCATGGGAACAGTCCAGTCCGAACTACCAAGCCATGTCTTTCCCAGACCGGAATCAAGCATCCAAGGACCGGTTTCTGGCTATCAGCCTTCATCAGCCTGGATAGCTTGACTCCAGTGGTGTGGAGAGCCTGAAACTCACGTCTGAGCATACCCAGCCCACTCGGGGTGAAAATTGCAAAAAACACAGTTGATGGACAGAATGTAGAACAATGTCATACATTCACCCAAGTACAAGGATCTGGGCCTAAATCCATCGTGTTTTTGCACTCCACACCACCCTGGGTTAGACACTGGCTATATGCAAATCAGCTCTGACCCTGTGCCTCATGGGAACAGTCCAGTCCGAACTACCAAGCTATGTCTTTCCCAGACCGGAATCAAGCAGCCAAGGACCGGTTTCTGGCTATCAGCCTTCATCGGCCTGGATAGCTTGACTCCAGTGGTGTGGAGAGCCTGAAACTCACGTCTGAGCATACCCAGCCCACTCGGGGTGAAAATTGCAAAAAACACAGTTGATGGACAGAATGTAGAACAATGTCATACATTCACCCCAGTACAAGGATCTGGGCCTAAATCCATCGTTTTTTTGCACTCCACACCACCCTGGGTTAGACACTGGCTATATGCAAATCAGCTCTGACCCTGTGCCTCATGGGAACAGTCCAGTCCGAACTACCAAGCCATGTCTTTCCCAGACCGGAATCAAGCATCCAAGGACCGGTTTCTGGCTATCAGCCTTCATCAGCCTGGATAGCTTGGCTCCAGTGGTATGGAGAGCCTGGGACTCACTTCTGAGCATACCCAGCCCACTCGGGGTGAAAATTGCAAAAAACACAGTTGATGGACAGAATGTAGAACAATGTCATACATTCACCCCAGTACAAGGATCTGGTCCTAAATCCATCGTTTTTTTGCACTCCACACCACCCTGGGTTAGACACTGGCTATCTGCAAATCAGCTCTGACCCTGTGCCTCATGGGAACAGTCCAGTCCAAACTACCAAGCCATGTCTTTCCCAGACCGGAATCAAGCATCAAAGGATCGGTTTCTGGCTATCAGCCTTCATCAGCCTGGATAGCTTACCTCCAGTGGTGTGGAGAGCCTGAAACTCACGTCTGAGCATACCTAGCCCACTCGGGGTGAAAATTGCAAAAAACACAGTTGATGGACAGAATGTAGAACAATTTCATACATTCACCGCGGTCCAAGGATCTGGGCCTAAATCCATCGTTTTTTTGCACTCCACACCACCCTGGGTTAGACACTGGCTATATGCAAATCAGCTCTGACCCTGTGCCTCATGGGAACAGTCCAGTCCGAACTACCAAGCCATGTCTTTCCCAGACCGGAATCAAGCATTCAAGGACCGGTTTCTGGCTATCAGCCTTCATCAGCCTGGATAGCTTAACTCCAGTGGTGTGGAGAGCCTGAAACTCACGTCTGAGCATACCCAGCCCACTCGGGGTGAAAATTGCAAAAAACACAGTTGATGGACAGAATGTAGAACAATGTCATACATTCACCCAAGTACAAGGATCTGGGCCTAAATCCATCGTGTTTTTGCACTCCACACCACCCTGGGTTAGACACTGGCTATATGCAAATCAGCTCTGACCCTGTGCCTCATGGGAACAGTCCAGTCCGAACTACCAAGCTATGTCTTTCCCAGACCGGAATCAAGCAGCCAAGGACCGGTTTCTGGCTATCAGCCTTCATCGGCCTGGATAGCTTGACTCCAGTGGTGTGGAGAGCCTGAAACTCACGTCTGAGCATACCCAGCCCACTCGGGGTGAAAATTGCAAAAAACACAGTTGATGGACAGAATGTAGAACAATGTCATACATTCACCCAAGTACAAGGATCTGGGCCTAAATCCATCGTGTTTTTGCACTCCACACCACCCTGGGTTAGACACTGGCTATATGCAAATCAGCTCTGACCCTGTGCCTCATGGGAACAGTCCAGTCCGAACTACCAAGCTATGTCTTTCCCAGACCGGAATCAAGCAGCCAAGGACCGGTTTCTGGCTATCAGCCTTCATCGGCCTGGATAGCTTGACTCCAGTGGTGTGGAGAGCCTGAAACTCACGTCTGAGCATACCCAGCCCACTCGGGGTGAAAATTGCAAAAAACACAGTTGATGGACAGAATGTAGAACAATGTCATACATTCACCCCAGTACAAGGATCTGGGCCTAAATCCATCGTTTTTTTGCACTCCACACCACCCTGGGTTAGACACTGGCTATATGCAAATCAGCTCTGACCCTGTGCCTCATGGGAACAGTCCAGTCCGAACTACCAAGCCATGTCTTTCCCAGACCGGAATCAAGCATCCAAGGACCGGTTTCTGGCTATCAGCCTTCATCAGCCTGGATAGCTTGGCTCCAGTGGTATGGAGAGCCTGGGACTCACTTCTGAGCATACCCAGCCCACTCGGGGTGAAAATTGCAAAAAACACAGTTGATGGACAGAATGTAGAACAATGTCATACATTCACCCCAGTACAAGGATCTGGTCCTAAATCCATCGTTTTTTTGCACTCCACACCACCCTGGGTTAGACACTGGCTATCTGCAAATCAGCTCTGACCCTGTGCCTCATGGGAACAGTCCAGTCCAAACTACCAAGCCATGTCTTTCCCAGACCGGAATCAAGCATCAAAGGATCGGTTTCTGGCTATCAGCCTTCATCAGCCTGGATAGCTTACCTCCAGTGGTGTGGAGAGCCTGAAACTCACGTCTGAGCATACCTAGCCCACTCGGGGTGAAAATTGCAAAAAACACAGTTGATGGACAGAATGTAGAACAATTTCATACATTCACCGCGGTCCAAGGATCTGGGCCTAAATCCATCGTTTTTTTGCACTCCACACCACCCTGGGTTAGACACTGGCTATATGCAAATCAGCTCTGACCCTGTGCCTCATGGGAACAGTCCAGTCCGAACTACCAAGCCATGTCTTTCCCAGACCGGAATCAAGCATTCAAGGACCGGTTTCTGGCTATCAGCCTTCATCAGCCTGGATAGCTTAACTCCAGTGGTGTGGAGAGCCTGAAACTCATGTCTGAGCATACCCAGCACCACTCGGAGTGAAAATTGCAAAAAACACAGTTGATGGACAGAATGTAGAACAATGTCATATATTCACCCCAGTACAAGAATCTGGGCCTAAATCCATCGTTTTTTTGCACTCCACACCACCCTGGGTTAGACACTGGCTGTATGCAAATCAGCTCTGACCCTGTGCCTCATGGGAACAGTCCAGTCCGAACTACCAAGCCATGTCTTTCCCAGACCGGAATCAAGCATCCAAGGACCGGTTTCTGGCTATCAGCCTTCATCGGCCTGGATAGCTTGACTCCAGTGGTGTGGAGAGCCTGAAACTCACGTCTGAGCATACCCAGCCCACTCGGGGTGAAAATTGCAAAAAACACAGTAGATGGACAGAATGTAGAACAATGTCATACATTCACCCCAGTACAAGGATCTGGGCCTAAATCCATCGTTTTTTTGCACTCCACACCACCCTGGGTTAGACATTGGCTATATGCAAATCAGCTCTGACCCTGTGCCTCATGGGAACAGTCCAGTCCGAACTACCAAGCCATGTCTTTCCCAGACAGGAATCAAGCATCCAAGGAACGGTTTCTGGCTATCAGCCTTCATCAGCCTGGATAGCTTGGCTCCAGTGGTGTGGAGAGCCTGGGACTCACTTCTGAGCATACCCAGCCCACTCGGGGGTGAAAATTGCAAAAAACACAGTTGATGGACAGAATGTAGAACAATGTCATACATTCACCCCAGTACAAGGATCTGGGCCTAAATCCATCGTTTTTTTGCACTCCACACCACCCTGGGTTAGACACTGGCTGTATGCAAATCAGCTCTGACCCTGTGCCTCATGGGAACAGTCCAGTCCGAACTACCAAGCCATGTCTTTCCCAGACCGGAATCAAGCATCCAAGGACCGGTTTCTGGCTATCAGCCTTCATCGGCCTGGATAGCTTGACTCCAGTGGTGTGGAGAGCCTGAAACTCACGTCTGAGCATACCCAGCCCACTCGGGGTGAAAATTGCAAAAAACACAGTTGATGGACAGAATGTAGAACAATTTCATACATTCACCGCGGTCCAAGGATCTGGGCCTAAATCCATCGTTTTCTTGCACTCCACACCACCCTGGGTTAGACACTGGCTATATGCAAATCAGCTCTGACCCTGTGCCTCATGGGAACAGTCCAGTCCGAACTACCAAGCCATGTCTTTCCCAGACCGGAATCAAGCATTCAAGGACCGGTTTCTGGCTATCAGCCTTCATCAGCCTGGATAGCTTAACTCCAGTGGTGTGGAGAGCCTGAAACTCATGTCTGAGCATACCCAGCACCACTCGGAGTGAAAATTGCAAAAAACACAGTTGATGGACAGAATGTAGAACAATGTCATATATTCACCCCAGTACAAGAATCTGGGCCTAAATCCATCGTTTTTTTGCACTCCACACCACCCTGGGTTAGACACTGGCAGTATGCAAATCAGCTCTGACCCTGTGCCTCATGGGAACAGTCCAGTCCGAACTACCAAGCCATGTCTTTCCCAGACCGGAATCAAGCATCCAAGGACCGGTTTCTGGCTATCAGCCTTCATCGGCCTGGATAGCTTGACTCCAGTGGTGTGGAGAGCCTGAAACTCACGTCTGAGCATACCCAGCCCACTCGGGGGGAAAATTGCAAAAAACACAGTAGATGGACAGAATGTAGAACAATGTCATACATTCACCCCAGTACAAGGATCTGGGCCTAAATCCATCGTTTTTTTGCACTCCACACCACCCTGGGTTAGACATTGGCTATATGCAAATCAGCTCTGACCCTGTGCCTCATGGGAACAGTCCAGTCCGAACTACCAAGCCATGTCTTTCCCAGACAGGAATCAAGCATCCAAGGACCGGTTTCTGGCTATCAGCCTTCATCAGCCTGGATAGCTTGGCTCCAGTGGTGTGGAGAGCCTGGGACTCACTTCTGAGCATACCCAGCCCACTCGGGGGTGAAAATTGCAAAAAACACAGTTGATGGACAGAATGTAGAACAATGTCATACATTCACCCCAGTACAAGGATCTGGGCCTAAATCCATCGTTTTTTTGCACTCCACACCACCCTGGGTTAGACACTGGCTGTATGCAAATCAGCTCTGACCCTGTGCCTCATGGGAACAGTCCAGTCCGAACTACCAAGCCATGTCTTTCCCAGACCGGAATCAAGCATCCAAGGACCGGTTTCTGGCTATCAGCCTTCATCGGCCTGGATAGCTTGACTCCAGTGGTGTGGAGAGCCTGAAACTCACGTCTGAGCATACCCAGCCCACTCGGGGTGAAAATTGCAAAAAACACAGTTGATGGACAGAATGTAGAACAATGTCATACATTCACCCCAGTACAAGGATCTGGGCCTAAATCCATCGTTTTTTTGCACTCCACACCACCCTGGGTTAGACACTGGCTATCTGCAAATCAGCTCTGACTCTGTGCCTCATGGGAACAGTCCAGTCCAAACTACCAAGCCATGTCTTTCCCAGACCGGAATCAAGCATCCAAGGACCGGTTTCTGGCTATCAGCCTGGATAGCTTAACTCCAGTGGTGTGGAGAGCCTGAAACTCACGTCCGAGCATACCCAGCCCACTCGGGGTGAAAATTGCAAAAAACACAGTTGATGGACAGAATGTAGAACAATATCATACATTCACCCCAGTACAAGGATCTGGGCCTAAATCCATCGTTTTTTTGCACTCCACACCACCCTGGGTTAGACACTGGCTATATGCAAATCAGCTCTGACCCTGTGACTCATGGGAACAGTCCAGTCCGAACTACCAAGCCATGTCTTTCCCAGACCGGAATCAAGCATCCAAGGACCGGTTTCTGGCTATCAGCCTTCATCAGCCTGGATAGCTTGGCTCCAGTGGTGTGGAGAGCCTGGGACTCACTTCTGAGCATACCCAGCCCACTCGGGGTGAAAATTGCAAAAAACACAGTTGATGGACAGAATGTAGAACAATGTCATACATTCACACCAGTACAAGGATCTGGGCCTAAATCCATCGTTTTTTTGCACTCCACACCACCCTGGGTTAGACACTGGCTATCTGCAAATCAGCTCTGACTCTGTGCCTCATGGGAACAGTCCAGTCCAAACTACCAAGCCATGTCTTTCCTAGACCGGAATCCAGCATCCAAGGACCGGTTTCTGGCTATCAGCCTTCATCAGCCTGGATAGCTTAACTCCAGTGGTGTGGAGAGCCTGAAACTCACGTCCTAGCATACCCAGCCCACTCGGGGTGAAAATTGCAAAAAACACAGTTGATGGACAGAATGTAGAACAATATCATACATTCACCCCAGTACAAGGATCTGGGCCTAAATCCATCGTTTTTTTGCACTCCACACCACCCTGGGTTAGACACTGGCTATATGCAAATCAGCTCTGACCCTGTGCCTCATGGGAACAGTCCAGTCCGAACTACCAAGCCATGTCTTTCCCAGACCGGAATCAAGCATCCAAGGACCGGTTTCTGGCTATCAGCCTTCATCAGCCTGGATAGCTTGGCTCCAGTGGTGTGGAGAGCCTGGGACTCACTTCTGAGCATACCCAGCCCACTCGGGGTGAAAATTGCAAAAAACACAGTTGATGGACAGAATGTAGAACAATGTCATACATTCACACCAGTACAAGGATCTGGGCCTAAATCCATCGTTTTTTTGCACTCCACACCACCCTGGGTTAGACACTGGCTATCTGCAAATCAGCTCTGACTCTGTGCCTCATGGGAACAGTCCAGTCCAAACTACCAAGCCATGTCTTTCCCAGACCGGAATCAAGCATCCAAGGACCGGTTTCTGGCTATCAGCCTTCATCAGCCTGGATAGCTTAACTCCAGTGGTGTGGAGAGCCTGAAACTCACGTCCTAGCATACCCAGCCCACTCGGGGTGAAAATTGCAAAAAACACAGTTGATGGACAGAATGTAGAACAATATCATACATTCACCCCAGTACAAGGATCTGGGCCTAAATCCATCGTTTTTTTGCACTCCACACCACCCTGGGTTAGACACTGGCTATATGCAAATCAGCTCTGACCCTGTGCCTCATGGGAACAGTCCAGTCCGAACTACCAAGCCATGTCTTTCCCAGACCGGAATCAAGCAGCCAAGGACCGGTTTCTGGCTATCAGCCTTCATCAGCCTGGATAGCTTGGCTCCAGTGGTGTGGAGAGCCTGGGACTCACTTCTGAGCATACCCAGCCCACTCGGGGTGAAAATTGCAAAAAACACAGTTGATGGACAGAATGTAGAACAATGTCATACATTCACCCCAGTACAAGGATCTGGGCCTAAATCCATCGTTTTTTTGCACTCCACACCACCCTGGGTTAGACACTGGCTGTATGCAAATCAGCTCTGACCCTGTGCCTCATGGGAACAGTCCAGTCCGAACTACCAAGCCATGTCTTTCCCAGACCGTAATCAAGCATCCAAGGACCGGTTTCTGGCTATCAGCCTTCATCAGCCTGGATAGCTTGACTCCAGTGGTGTGGAGAGCCTGGGACTCACGTCTGAGCATACCCAGCCCACTCGGGGTGAAAATTGCAAAAAACACAGTTGATGGACAGAATGTAGAACAATGTCATACATTCACCCCAGTACAAGGATCTGGGCTTAAATCCATTGTTTTTTTGCACTCCACACCACCCTGAGTTAGACACTGGCTCTATGCAAATCAGATCTGACCCTGTGCCCCATGGGAACAGTCCAGTCCGAACTACCAAGCCATGTCTTTCCCAGACCGGAATCAAGCATCCAAGGACCGGTTTCTGGCTATCAGCCTTCATCAGCCTGGATAGCTTGACTCCAGTGGTGTGGAGAGCCTGAAACTCACGTCTGAGCATACCCAGCCCACTCGGGGTGAAAATTGCAAAAAACACAGTTGATGGACAGAATGTAGAACAATGTCATACATTCACCCCAGTACAAGGATCTGGGCCTAAATCCATCGTGTTTTTGCACTCCACACCACCCTGGGTTAGACACTGGCTATATGCAAATCAGTTTTGACCCTGTGCCTCATGGGAACAGTCCAGTCCGAACTACCAAGCTATGTCTTTCCCAGACCGGAATCAAGCAGCCAAGGACCGGTTTCTGGCTATCAGCCTTCATCGGCCTGGATAGCTTGACTCCAGTGGTGTGGAGAGCCTGAAACTCACGTCGGAGCATACCCAGCCCACTCGGGGTGAAAATTGCAAAAAACACAGTTGATGGACAGAATGTAGAACAATGTCATACATTCACCCCAGTACAAGGATCTGGGCCTAAATCCATCGTTTTTTTGCACTCCACACCACCCTGGGTTAGACACTGGCTATATGCAAATCAGCTCTGACCCTGTGCCTCATGGGAACAGTCCAGTCCGAACTACCAAGCCATGTCTTTCCCAGACCGGAATCAAGCATCCAAGGACCGGTTTCTGGCTATCAGCCTTCATCAGCCTGGATAGCTTGGCTCCAGTGGTATGGAGAGCCTGGGACTCACTTCTGAGCATACCCAGCCCACTCGGGGTGAAAATTGCAAAAAACACAGTTGATGGACAGAATGTAGAACAATGTCATACATTCACCCCAGTACAAGGATCTGGGCCTAAATCCATCGTTTTTTTGCACTCCACACCACCCTGGGTTAGACACTGGCTATCTGCAAATCAGCTCTGACCCTGTGCCTCATGGGAATAGTCCAGTCCAAACTACCAAGCCATGTCTTTCCCAGACCGGAATCAAGCATCCAAGGACCGGTTTCTGGCTATCAGCCTTCATCAGCCTGGATAGCTTACCTCCAGTGGTGTGGAGAGCCTGAAACTCACGTCTGAGCATACCTAGCCCACTCGGGGTGAAAATTGCAAAAAACACAGTTGATGGACAGAATGTAGAACAATGTCATACATTCACCCCAGTACAAGGATCTGGGCCTAAATCCATCGTTTTTTTGCACTCCACACCACCCTGGGTTAGACACTGGCTATATGCAAATCAGCTCTGACCCTGTGCCTCATGGGACCAGTCCAGTCCGAACTACCAAGCCATGTCTTTCCCAGACCGGAATCAAGCATCCAAGGACCGGTTTCTGGCTATCAGCCTTCATCAGCCTGGATAGCTTAACTCCAGTGGTGTGGAGAGCCTGAAACTCATGTCTGAGCATACCCAGCACCACTCGGAGTGAAAATTGCAAAAAACACAGTTGATGGACAGAATGTAGAACAATGTCATATATTCACCCCAGTACAAGGATCTGGGCCTAAATCCATCGTTTTTTTGCACTCCACACCACCCTGGGTTAGACACTGGCTGTATGCAAATCAGCTCTGACCCTGTGCCTCATGGGAACAGTCCAGTCCGAACTACCAAGCCATGTCTTTCCCAGACCGGAATCAAGCATCCAAGGACCGGTTTCTGGCTATCAGCCTTCATCAGTCTGGATAGCTTGACTCCAGTGGTGTGGAGAGCCTGAAACTCACGTCTGAGCATACCCAGCCCACTCGGGGTGAAAATTGCAAAAAACACAGTTGATGGACAGAATGTAGAACAATGTCATACATTCACCCCAGTACAAGGATCTGGGCCTAAATCCATCGTTTTTTTGCACTCCACACCACCCTGGGTTAGACACTCGCTATATGCAAATCAGCTCTGACCCTGTGCCTCATGGGAACAGTCCAGTCCGAACTACCAAGCCATGTCTTTCCCAGACCGGAATCAAGCATCCAAGGACCGGTTTCTGGCTATCAGCCTTCATCAGTCTGGATAGCTTGACTCCAGTGGTGTGGAGAGCCTGAAACTCACGTCTGAGCATACCCAGCCCACTCGGGGTGAAAATTGCAAAAAACACAGTTGATGGACAGAATGTAGAACAATGTCATACATTCACCCCAGTACAAGGATCTGGGCCTAAATCCATCGTTTTTTTGCACTCCACACCACCCTGGGTTAGACACTCGCTATATGCAAATCAGCTCTGACCCTGTGCCTCATGGGAACAGTCCAGTCCGAACTACCAAGCCATGTCTTTCCCAGACCGGAATCAAGCATCCAAGGACCGGTTTCTGGCTATCAGCCTTCATCAGCCTGGATAGCTTGACTCCAGTGGTGTGGAGAGCCTGGGACTCACGTCTGAGCATACCCAGCCCACTCGGGGTGAAAATTGCAAAAAACACAGTTGATGGACAGAATGTAGAACAATGTCATACATTCACCCCAGTTCAAGGATCTGGGCCTAAATCCATCGTTTTTTACACTCCACACCACCCTGGGTTAGACACTGGCTATATGCAAATCAGCTCTGACCCTGTGCCTCATGGGACCAGTCCAGTCCGAACTACCAAGCCATGTCTTTCCCAGACCGGAATCAAGCATCCAAGGACCGGTTTCTGGCTATCAGCCTTCATCAGCCTGGATAGCTTGGCTCCAGTGGTGTGGAGAGCCTGGGACTCACTTCTGAGCATACCCAGCCCACTCGGGGTGAAAATTGCAAAAAACACAGTTGATGGACAGAATGTAGAACAATGTCATACATTCACCCCAGTACAAGGATCTGGGCCTAAATCCATCGTTTTTTTGCACTCCACACCACCCTGGGTTAGACACTGGCTGTATGCAAATCAGCTCTGACCCTGTGCCTCATGGGAACAGTCCAGTCCGAACTACCAAGCCATGTCTTTCCCAGACCGGAATCAAGCATCCAAGGACTGGTTTCTGGCTATCAGCCTTCATCAGCCTGGATAGCTTGGCTCCAGTGGTGTGGAGAGCCTGGGACTCACTTCTGAGCATACCCAGCCCACTCGGGGTGAAAATTGCAAAAAACACAGTTGATGGACAGAATGTAGAACAATGTCATACATTCACCCCAGTACAAGGATCTGGGCCTAAATCCATCGTTTTTTTGCACTCCACACCACCCTGGGTTAGACACTGGCTGTATGCAAATCAGCTCTGACCCTGTGCCTCATGGGAACAGTCCAGTCCGAACTACCAAGCCATGTCTTTCCCAGACCGGAATCAAGCATCCAAGGACCGGTTTCTGGCTATCAGCCTTCATCAGCCTGGATAGCTTGACTCCAGTGGTGTGGAGAGCCTGGGACTCACGTCTGAGCATACCCAGCCCACTCGGGGTGAAAATTGCAAAAAACACAGTTGATGGACAGAATGTAAAACAATGTCATACATTCACCCCAGTACAAGGATCTGGGCCTAAATCCATCGTTTTTTTGCACTCCACACCACCCTGGGTTAGACACTGGCTATATGCAAATCAGCCCTGACCCTGTGCCTCATGGGAACAGTCCAGTCTGAACTACCACGCCATGTCTTTCCCAGACCGGAATCAAGCATCCAAGGACCGGTTTCTGGCTATCAGCCTTCATCAGCCTGGATAGCTTGACTCCGGTGGTGTGGAGAGCCTGGGACTCACGTCTGAGCATACCCAGCCGACTCGGAAGGAAAATTGCAAAAAAGACAGTTGATCGACAGAATGTAGAACAATGTCATACATTCACCCCAGTACAAGGATCTGGGCCTAAATCCATCGTTTTTTTACACTCCACACCACCCTGGGTTAGACACTGGCAATATGCAAATCAGCTCTGACCCTGTGCCTCATGGGAACAGTCCAGTCCGAACTACCAAGTCATGTCTTTTCAAGACCGGAATCAAGCAGCCAAGGACTGGTTTCTGGCTATCAGCCTTCATCAGCCTGGATAGCATGACTCCAGTGGTGTGGAGAGCCTGGGACTCACGTCTGAGCATACCCAGCCCACTTGGGGTGAAAATTGCAAAAAACACAGTTGATGGACAGAATGTAGAACAATGTCATACATTCACCCCAGTACAAGGATCTGGGCCTAAATCCATCGTTTTTTTGCACTCCACACCACCCTGAGTTAGACACTGGCTATATGCAAATCAGATCTGACCCTGTGCCCCATGGGAACAGTCCAGTCCGAACTACCAAGCCATGTCTTTCCCAGACCGGAATCAAGCATCCAAGGACCGGTTTCTGGCTATCAGCCTTCATCAGCCTGGATAGCTTGACTCCAGTGGTGTGCAGAGCCTGGGACTCACGTCTGAGCATACCCAGCCCACTCGGGGTGAAAATTGCAAAAAACACAGTTGATGGACAGAATGTAGAACAATGTCATACATTCACCCCAGTACAAGGATCTGGGCTTAAATCCATCGTTTTTTTGCACTCCACACCACCCTGAGTTAGACACTGGCTCTATGCAAATCAGATCTGACCCTGTGCCCCATGGGAACAGTCCAGTCCGAACTACCAAGCCATGTCTTTCCCAGACCGGAATCAAGCATCCAAGGACCGGTTTCTGGCTATCAGCCTTCATCAGCCTGGATAGCTTGTCTCCAGTGGTGTGGAGAGCCTGAAACTCACGTCTGAGCATTCCCAGCCCACTCGGGGTGAAAATTGCAAAAAACACAGTTGATGGACAGAATGTAGAACAATGTCATACATTCACCCCAGTACAAGGATCTGGGCCTAAATCCATCGTTTTTTTGCACTCCACACCACCCTGGGTTAGACACTGGCTATATGCAAATCAGCTCTGACCCTGTGCCTCATGGGAACAGTCCAGTCCGAACTACCAAGCTATGTCTTTCCCAGACCGGAATCAAGCATCCAAGGACCGGTTTCTGGCTATCAGCCTTCATCGGCCTGGATAGCTTGACTCCAGTGGTGTGGAGAGCCTGAAACTCACGTCTGAGCATACCCAGCCCACTCGGGGTGAAAATTGCAAAAAACACAGTAGATGGACAGAATGTAGAACAATGTCATACATTCACCCCAGTACAAGGATCTGGGCCTAAATCCATCGTTTTTTTGCACTCCACACCACCCTGGGTTAGACATTGGCTATATGCAAATCAGCTCTGACCCTGTGCCTCATGGGAACAGTCCAGTCCGAACTACAAAGCCATGTCTTTCCCAGACCGGAATCAAGCATCCAAGGACCGGTTTCTGGCTATCAGCCTTCATCAGCCTGGATAGCTTGGCTCCAGTGGTGTGGAGAGCCTGGGACTCACTTCTGAGCATACCCAGCCCACTCGGGGTGAAAATTGCAAAAAACACAGTTGATGGACAGAATGTAGAACAATGTCATACATTCACCCCAGTACAAGGATCTGGGCCTAAATCCATCGTTTTTTTGCACTCCACACCACCCTGGGTTAGACACTGGCTGTATGCAAATCAGCTCTGACCCTGTGCCTCATGGGAACAGTCCAGTCCGAACTACCAAGCCATGTCTTTCCCAGACCGGAATCAAGCATCCAAGGACCGGTTTCTGGCTATCAGCCTTCATCAGCCTGGATAGCTTGACTCCAGTGGTGTGGAGAGCCTGGGACTCACGTCTGAGCATACCCAGCCCACTCG
Source organism: Lissotriton helveticus (assembly GCF_964261635.1). Taxonomy (NCBI): domain Eukaryota; kingdom Metazoa; phylum Chordata; class Amphibia; order Caudata; family Salamandridae; genus Lissotriton; species Lissotriton helveticus. The sequence continues at coordinate 529,516,074 of NC_136065.1, read as the reverse complement.
GGGTGAAAATTGCAAAAAACACAGTTGATGGACAGAATGTAAAACAATGTCATACATTCACCCAAGTACAAGGATCTGGGCCTAAATCCATCGTGTTTTTGCACTCCACACCACCCTGGGTTAGACACTGGCTATATGCAAATCAGCTCTGACCCTGTGCCTCATGGGAACAGTCCAGTCCGAACTACCAAGCTATGTCTTTCCCAGACCGGAATCAAGCAGCCAAGGACCGGTTTCTGGCTATCAGCCTTCATCGGCCTGGATAGCTTGACTCCAGTGGTGTGGAGAGCCTGAAACTCACGTCTGAGCATACCCAGCCCACTCGGGGTGAAAATTGCAAAAAACACAGTTGATGGACAGAATGTAGAACAATGTCATACATTCACCCCAGTACAAAGATCTGGGCCTAAATCCATCGTTTTTTTGCACTCCACACCACCCTGGGTTAGACACTGGCTATATGCAAATCAGCTCTGACCCTGTGCCTCATGGGAACAGTCCAGTCCGAACTACCAAGCCATGTCTTTCCCAGACCGGAATCAAGCATCCAAGGACCGGTTTCTGGCTATCAGCCTTCATCAGCCTGGATAGCTTGGCTCCAGTGGTATGGAGAGCCTGGGACTCACTTCTGAGCATACCCAGCCCACTCGGGGTGAAAATTGCAAAAAACACAGTTGATGGACAGAATGTAGAACAATGTCATACATTCACCCCAGTACAAGGATCTGGGCCTAAATCCATCGTTTTTTTGCACTCCACACCACCCTGGGTTAGACACTGGCTATCTGCAAATCAGCTCTGACCCTGTGCCTCATGGGAACAGTCCAGTCCAAACTACCAAGCCATGTCTTTCCCAGACCGGAATCAAGCATCAAAGGATCGGTTTCTGGCTATCAGCCTTCATCAGCCTGGATAGCTTACCTCCAGTGGTGTGGAGAGCCTGAAACTCACGTCTGAGCATACCTAGCCCACTCGGGGTGAAAATTGCAAAAAACACAGTTGATGGACAGAATGTAGAACAATTTCATACATTCACCGCGGTCCAAGGATCTGGGCCTAAATCCATCGTTTTTTTGCACTCCACACCACCCTGGGTTAGACACTGGCTATATGCAAATCAGTTCTGACCCTGTGCCTCATGGGAACAGTCCAGTCCGAACTACCAAGCCATGTCTTTCCCAGACCGGAATCAAGCATTCAAGGACCGGTTTCTGGCTATCAGCCTTCATCAGCCTGGATAGCTTAACTCCAGTGGTGTGGAGAGCCTGAAACTCATGTCTGAGCATACCCAGCACCACTCGGAGTGAAAATTGCAAAAAACACAGTTGATGGACAGAATGTAGAACAATGTCATATATTCACCCCAGTACAAGAATCTGGGCCTAAATCCATCGTTTTTTTGCACTCCACACCACCCTGGGTTAGACACTGGCTGTATGCAAATCAGCTCTGACCCTGTGCCTCATGGGAACAGTCCAGTCCGAACTACCAAGCCATGTCTTTCCCAGACCGGAATCAAGCATCCAAGGACCGGTTTCTGGCTATCAGCCTTCATCGGCCTGGATAGCTTGACTCCAGTGGTGTGGAGAGCCTGAAACTCACGTCTGAGCATACCCAGCCCACTCGGGGTGAAAATTGCAAAAAACACAGTAGATGGACAGAATGTAGAACAATGTCATACATTCACCCCAGTACAAGGATCTGGGCCTAAATCCATCGTTTTTTTGCACTCCACACCACCCTGGGTTAGACATTGGCTATATGCAAATCAGCTCTGACCCTGTGCCTCATGGGAACAGTCCAGTCCGAACTACCAAGCCATGTCTTTCCCAGACAGGAATCAAGCATCCAAGGACCGGTTTCTGGCTATCAGCCTTCATCAGCCTGGATAGCTTGGCTCCAGTGGTGTGGAGAGCCTGGGACTCACTTCTGAGCATACCCAGCCCACTCGGGGGTGAAAATTGCAAAAAACACAGTTGATGGACAGAATGTAGAACAATGTCATACATTCACCCCAGTACAAGGATCTGGGCCTAAATCCATCGTTTTTTTGCACTCCACACCACCCTGGGTTAGACACTGGCTGTATGCAAATCAGCTCTGACCCTGTGCCTCATGGGAACAGTCCAGTCCGAACTACCAAGCCATGTCTTTCCCAGACCGGAATCAAGCATCCAAGGACCGGTTTCTGGCTATCAGCCTTCATCGGCCTGGATAGCTTGACTCCAGTGGTGTGGAGAGCCTGAAACTCACGTCTGAGCATACCCAGCCCACTCGGGGTGAAAATTGCAAAAAACACAGTTGATGGACAGAATGTAGAACAATGTCATACATTCACCCCAGTACAAGGATCTGGGCCTAAATCCATCGTTTTTTTGCACTCCACACCACCCTGGGTTAGACACTGGCTATCTGCAAATCAGCTCTGACTCTGTGCCTCATGGGAACAGTCCAGTCCAAACTACCAAGCCATGTCTTTCCCAGACCGGAATCAAGCATCCAAGGACCGGTTTCTGGCTATCAGCCTGGATAGCTTAACTCCAGTGGTGTGGAGAGCCTGAAACTCACGTCCGAGCATACCCAGCCCACTCGGGGTGAAAATTGCAAAAAACACAGTTGATGGACAGAATGTAGAACAATATCATACATTCACCCCAGTACAAGGATCTGGGCCTAAATCCATCGTTTTTTTGCACTCCACACCACCCTGGGTTAGACACTGGCTATATGCAAATCAGCTCTGACCCTGTGACTCATGGGAACAGTCCAGTCCGAACTACCAAGCCATGTCTTTCCCAGACCGGAATCAAGCATCCAAGGACCGGTTTCTGGCTATCAGCCTTCATCAGCCTGGATAGCTTGGCTCCAGTGGTGTGGAGAGCCTGGGACTCACTTCTGAGCATACCCAGCCCACTCGGGGTGAAAATTGCAAAAAACACAGTTGATGGACAGAATGTAGAACAATGTCATACATTCACACCAGTACAAGGATCTGGGCCTAAATCCATCGTTTTTTTGCACTCCACACCACCCTGGGTTAGACACTGGCTATCTGCAAATCAGCTCTGACTCTGTGCCTCATGGGAACAGTCCAGTCCAAACTACCAAGCCATGTCTTTCCTAGACCGGAATCCAGCATCCAAGGACCGGTTTCTGGCTATCAGCCTTCATCAGCCTGGATAGCTTAACTCCAGTGGTGTGGAGAGCCTGAAACTCACGTCCTAGCATACCCAGCCCACTCGGGGTGAAAATTGCAAAAAACACAGTTGATGGACAGAATGTAGAACAATATCATACATTCACCCCAGTACAAGGATCTGGGCCTAAATCCATCGTTTTTTTGCACTCCACACCACCCTGCGTTAGACACTGGCTATATGCAAATCAGCTCTGACCCTGTGCCTCATGGGAACAGTCCAGTCCGAACTACCAAGCCATGTCTTTCCCAGACCGGAATCAAGCATCCAAGGACCGGTTTCTGGCTATCAGCCTTCATCAGCCTGGATAGCTTGGCTCCAGTGGTGTGGAGAGCCTGGGACTCACTTCTGAGCATACCCAGCCCACTCGGGGTGAAAATTGCAAAAAACACAGTTGATGGACAGAATGTAGAACAATGTCATACATTCACACCAGTACAAGGATCTGGGCCTAAATCCATCGTTTTTTTGCACTCCACACCACCCTGGGTTAGACACTGGCTATCTGCAAATCAGCTCTGACTCTGTGCCTCATGGGAACAGTCCAGTCCAAACTACCAAGCCATGTCTTTCCCAGACCGGAATCAAGCATCCAAGGACCGGTTTCTGGCTATCAGCCTTCATCAGCCTGGATAGCTTAACTCCAGTGGTGTGGAGAGCCTGAAACTCACGTCCTAGCATACCCAGCCCACTCGGGGTGAAAATTGCAAAAAACACAGTTGATGGACAGAATGTAGAACAATATCATACATTCACCCCAGTACAAGGATCTGGGCCTAAATCCATCGTTTTTTTGCACTCCACACCACCCTGGGTTAGACACTGGCTATATGCAAATCAGCTCTGACCCTGTGCCTCATGGGAACAGTCCAGTCCGAACTACCAAGCCATGTCTTTCCCAGACCGGAATCAAGCAGCCAAGGACCGGTTTCTGGCTATCAGCCTTCATCAGCCTGGATAGCTTGGCTCCAGTGGTGTGGAGAGCCTGGGACTCACTTCTGAGCATACCCAGCCCACTCGGGGTGAAAATTGCAAAAAACACAGTTGATGGACAGAATGTAGAACAATGTCATACATTCACCCCAGTACAAGGATCTGGGCCTAAATCCATCGTTTTTTTGCACTCCACACCACCCTGGGTTAGACACTGGCTGTATGCAAATCAGCTCTGACCCTGTGCCTCATGGGAACAGTCCAGTCCGAACTACCAAGCCATGTCTTTCCCAGACCGTAATCAAGCATCCAAGGACCGGTTTCTGGCTATCAGCCTTCATCAGCCTGGATAGCTTGACTCCAGTGGTGTGGAGAGCCTGGGACTCACGTCTGAGCATACCCAGCCCACTCGGGGTGAAAATTGCAAAAAAAACAGTTGATGGACAGAATGTAGAACAATGTCATACATTCACCCCTGTACAAGGATCTGGGCCTAAATCCATCATTTTTTTACACTCCACACCACCCTGGGTTAGACACTGGCAATATGCAAATCAGCTCTGACCCTGTGCCTCATGGGAACAGTCCAGTCCGAACTACCAAGCCATGTCATTCCAAGACCGGAATCAAGCCTCCAAGGACCGGTTTCTGGCTATCAGCCTTCATCAGCCTGGATAGCTTGACTCCAGTGGTGTGGAGAGCCTGGGACTCACGTCTGAGCATACCCAGCCCACTCGGGGTGAAAATTGCAAAAAACACAGTTGATGGACAGAATGTAGAACAATGTCATACATTCACCCCAGTACAAGGATCTGGGCCTAAATCCATCGTGTTTTTGCACTCCACACCACCCTGGGTTAGACACTGGCTATATGCAAATCAGTTTTGACCCTGTGCCTCATGGGAACAGTCCAGTCCGAACTACCAAGCTATGTCTTTCCCAGACCGGAATCAAGCAGCCAAGGACCGGTTTCTGGCTATCAGCCTTCATCGGCCTGGATAGCTTGACTCCAGTGGTGTGGAGAGCCTGAAACTCACGTCGGAGCATACCCAGCCCACTCGGGGTGAAAATTGCAAAAAACACAGTTGATGGACAGAATGTAGAACAATGTCATACATTCACCCCAGTACAAGGATCTGGGCCTAAATCCATCGTTTTTTTGCACTCCACACCACCCTGGGTTAGACACTGGCTATATGCAAATCAGCTCTGACCCTGTGCCTCATGGGAACAGTCCAGTCCGAACTACCAAGCCATGTCTTTCCCAGACCGGAATCAAGCATCCAAGGACCGGTTTCTGGCTATCAGCCTTCATCAGCCTGGATAGCTTGGCTCCAGTGGTATGGAGAGCCTGGGACTCACTTCTGAGCATACCCAGCCCACTCGGGGTGAAAATTGCAAAAAACACAGTTGATGGACAGAATGTAGAACAATGTCATACATTCACCCCAGTACAAGGATCTGGGCCTAAATCCATCGTTTTTTTGCACTCCACACCACCCTGGGTTAGACACTGGCTATCTGCAAATCAGCTCTGACCCTGTGCCTCATGGGAACAGTCCAGTCCAAACTACCAAGCCATGTCTTTCCCAGACCGGAATCAAGCATCCAAGGACCGGTTTCTGGCTATCAGCCTTCATCAGCCTGGATAGCTTACCTCCAGTGGTGTGGAGAGCCTGAAACTCACGTCTGAGCATACCTAGCCCACTCGGGGTGAAAATTGCAAAAAACACAGTTGATGGACAGAATGTAGAACAATTTCATACATTCACCGCGGTCCAAGGATCTGGGCCTAAATCCATCGTTTTTTTGCACTCCACACCACCCTGGGTTAGACACTGGCTATATGCAAATCAGCTCTGACCCTGTGCCTCATGGGAACAGTCCAGTCCGAACTACCAAGCCATGTCTTTCCCAGACCGGAATCAAGCATCCAAGGACCGGTTTCTGGCCATCAGCCTTCATCAGCCTGGATAGCTTGGCTCCAGTGGTGTGGAGAGCCTGGGACTCACTTCTGAGCATACCCAGCCCACTCGAGGTGAAAATTGCAAAAAATACAGTTGATGGACAGAATGTAGAACAATGTCATACATTCACCCCAGTACAAGGATCTGGGCCTAAATCCATCGTTTTTTTGCACTCCACAACACCCTGGGTTAGACACTGGCTATATGCAAATCAGCTCTGACCCTGTGCCTCATGGGACCAGTCCAGTCCGAACTACCAAGCCATGTCTTTCCCAGACCGGAATCAAGCATCCAAGGACCGGTTTCTGGCTATCAGCCTTCATCAGCCTGGATAGCTTAACTCCAGTGGTGTGGAGAGCCTGAAACTCATGTCTGAGCATACCCAGCACCACTCGGAGTGAAAATTGCAAAAAACACAGTTGATGGACAGAATGTAGAACAATGTCATATATTCACCCCAGTACAAGGATCTGGGCCTAAATCCATCGTTTTTTTGCACTCCACACCACCCTGGGTTAGACACTGGCTGTATGCAAATCAGCTCTGACCCTGTGCCTCATGGGAACAGTCCAGTCCGAACTACCAAGCCATGTCTTTCCCAGACCGGAATCAAGCATCCAAGGACCGGTTTCTGGCTATCAGCCTTCATCAGTCTGGATAGCTTGACTCCAGTGGTGTGGAGAGCCTGAAACTCACGTCTGAGCATACCCAGCCCACTCGGGGTGAAAATTGCAAAAAACACAGTTGATGGACAGAATGTAGAACAATGTCATACATTCACCCCAGTACAAGGATCTGGGCCTAAATCCATCGTTTTTTTGCACTCCACACCACCCTGGGTTAGACACTCGCTATATGCAAATCAGCTCTGACCCTGTGCCTCATGGGAACAGTCCAGTCCGAACTACCAAGCCATGTCTTTCCCAGACCGGAATCAAGCATCCAAGGACCGGTTTCTGGCTATCAGCCTTCATCAGTCTGGATAGCTTGACTCCAGTGGTGTGGAGAGCCTGAAACTCACGTCTGAGCATACCCAGCCCACTCGGGGTGAAAATTGCAAAAAACACAGTTGATGGACAGAATGTAGAACAATGTCATACATTCACCCCAGTACAAGGATCTGGGCCTAAATCCATCGTTTTTTTGCACTCCACACCACCCTGGGTTAGACACTCGCTATATGCAAATCAGCTCTGACCCTGTGCCTCATGGGAACAGTCCAGTCCGAACTACCAAGCCATGTCTTTCCCAGACCGGAATCAAGCATCCAAGGACCGGTTTCTGGCTATCAGCCTTCATCAGTCTGGATAGCTTGACTCCAGTGGTGTGGAGAGCCTGAAACTCACGTCTGAGCATACCCAGCCCACTCGGGGTGAAAATTGCAAAAAACACAGTTGATGGACAGAATGTAGAACAATGTCATACATTCACCCCAGTACAAGGATCTGGGCCTAAATCCATCGTTTTTTTGCACTACACACCACCCTGGGTTAGACACTCGCTATATGCAAATCAGCTCTGACCCTGTGCCTCATGGGAACAGTCCAGTCCGAACTACCAAGCCATGTCTTTCCCAGACCGGAATCAAGCATCCAAGGACCGGTTTCTGGCTATCAGCCTTCATCAGCCTGGATAGCTTGACTCCAGTGGTGTGGAGAGCCTGGGACTCACGTCTGAGCATACCCAGCCCACTCGGGATGAAAATTGCAAAAAACACAGTTGATGGACAGAATGTAGAACAATGTCATACATTCACCCCAGTTCAAGGATCTGGGCCTAAATCCATCGTTTTTTACACTCCACACCACCTGGGTTAGACACTGGCTATATGCAAATCAGCTCTGACCCTGTGCCTCATGGGACCAGTCCAGTCCGAACTACCAAGCCATGTCTTTCCCAGACCGGAATCAAGCATCCAAGGACCGGTTTCTGGCTATCAGCCTTCATCAGCCTGGATAGCTTGGCTCCAGTGGTGTGGAGAGCCTGGGACTCACTTCTGAGCATACCCAGCCCACTCGGGGTGAAAATTGCAAAAAACACAGTTGATGGACAGAATGTAGAACAATGTCATACATTCACCCCAGTACAAGGATCTGGGCCTAAATCCATCGTTTTTTTGCACTCCACACCACCCTGGGTTAGACACTGGCTGTATGCAAATCAGCTCTGACCCTGTGCCTCATGGGAACAGTCCACTCCGAACTACCAAGCCATGTCTTTCCCAGACCGGAATCAAGCATCCAAGGACTGGTTTCTGGCTATCAGCCTTCATCAGCCTGGATAGCTTGGCTCCAGTGGTGTGGAGAGCCTGGGACTCACTTCTGAGCATACCCAGCCCACTCGGGGTGAAAATTGCAAAAAACACAGTTGATGGACAGAATGTAGAACAATGTCATACATTCACCCCAGTACAAGGATCTGGGCCTAAATCCATCGTTTTTTTGCACTCCACACCACCCTGGGTTAGACACTGGCTGTATGCAAATCAGCTCTGACCCTGTGCCTCATGGGAACAGTCCAGTCCGAACTACCAAGCCATGTCTTTCCCAGACCGGAATCAAGCATCCAAGGACCGGTTTCTGGCTATCAGCCTTCATCAGCCTGGATAGCTTGACTCCAGTGGTGTGGAGAGCCTGGGACTCACGTCTGAGCATACCCAGCCCACTCGGGGTGAAAATTGCAAAAAACACAGTTGATGGACAGAATGTAAAACAATGTCATACATTCACCCCAGTACAAGGATCTGGGCCTAAATCCATCGTTTTTTTGCACTCCACACCACCCTGGGTTAGACACTGGCTATATGCAAATCAGCCCTGACCCTGTGCCTCATGGGAACAGTCCAGTCTGAACTACCACGCCATGTCTTTCCCAGACCGGAATCAAGCATCCAAGGACCGGTTTCTGGCTATCAGCCTTCATCAGCCTGGATAGCTTGACTCCGGTGGTGTGGAGAGCCTGGGACTCACGTCTGAGCATACCCAGCCCACTCGGAAGGAAAATTGCAAAAAAGACAGTTGATCGACAGAATGTAGAACAATGTCATACATTCACCCCAGTACAAGGATCTGGGCCTAAATCCATCGTTTTTTTACACTCCACACCACCCTGGGTTAGACACTGGCAATATGCAAATCAGCTCTGACCCTGTGCCTCATGGGAACAGTCCAGTCCGAACTACCAAGTCATGTCTTTTCAAGACCGGAATCAAGCAGCCAAGGACTGGTTTCTGGCTATCAGCCTTCATCAGCCTGGATAGCATGACTCCAGTGGTGTGGAGAGCCTGGGACTCACGTCTGAGCATACCCAGCCCACTTGGGGTGAAAATTGCAAAAAACACAGTTGATGGACAGAATGTAGAACAATGTCATACATTCACCCCAGTACAAGGATCTGGGCCTAAATCCATCGTTTTTTTGCACTCCACACCACCCTGAGTTAGACACTGGCTATATGCAAATCAGATCTGACCCTGTGCCCCATGGGAACAGTCCAGTCCGAACTACCAAGCCATGTCTTTCCCAGACCGGAATCAAGCATCCAAGGACCGGTTTCTGGCTATCAGCCTTCCTCAGCCTGGATAGCTTGACTCCAGTGGTGTGCAGAGCCTGGGACTCACGTCTGAGCATACCCAGCCCACTCGGGGTGAAAATTGCAAAAAACACAGTTGATGGACAGAATGTAGAACAATGTCATACATTCACCCCAGTACAAGGATCTGGGCTTAAATCCATCGTTTTTTTGCACTCCACACCACCCTGAGTTAGACACTGGCTCTATGCAAATCAGATCTGACCCTGTGCCCCATGGGAACAGTCCAGTCCGAACTACCAAGCCATGTCTTTCCCAGACCGGAATCAAGCATCCAAGGACCGGTTTCTGGCTATCAGCCTTCATCAGCCTGGATAGCTTGTCTCCAGTGGTGTGGAGAGCCTGAAACTCACGTCTGAGCATTCCCAGCCCACTCGGGGTGAAAATTGCAAAAAACACAGTTGATGGACAGAATGTAGAACAATGTCATACATTCACCCCAGTACAAGGATCTGGGCCTAAATCCATCGTTTTTTTGCACTCCACACCACCCTGGGTTAGACACTGGCTATATGCAAATCAGCTCTGACCCTGTGCCTCATGGGAACAGTCCAGTCCGAACTACCAAGCTATGTCTTTCCCAGACCGGAATCAAGCATCCAAGGACCGGTTTCTGGCTATCAGCCTTCATCGGCCTGGATAGCTTGACTCCAGTGGTGTGGAGAGCCTGAAACTCACGTCTGAGCATACCCAGCCCACTCGGGGTGAAAATTGCAAAAAACACAGTAGATGGACAGAATGTAGAACAATGTCATACATTCACCCCAGTACAAGGATCTGGGCCTAAATCCATCGTTTTTTTGCACTCCACACCACCCTGGGTTAGACATTGGCTATATGCAAATCAGCTCTGACCCTGTGCCTCATGGGAACAGTCCAGTCCGAACTACAAAGCCATGTCTTTCCCAGACCGGAATCAAGCATCCAAGGACCGGTTTCTGGCTATCAGCCTTCATCAGCCTGGATAGCTTGGCTCCAGTGGTGTGGAGAGCCTGGGACTCACTTCTGAGCATACCCAGCCCACTCGGGGTGAAAATTGCAAAAAACACAGTTGATGGACAGAATGTAGAACAATGTCATACATTCACCCCAGTACAAGGATCTGGGCCTAAATCCATCGTTTTTTTGCACTCCACACCACCCTGGGTTAGACACTGGCTGTATGCAAATCAGCTCTGACCCTGTGCCTCATGGGAACAGTCCAGTCCGAACTACCAAGCCATGTCTTTCCCAGACCGGAATCAAGCATCCAAGGACCGGTTTCTGGCTATCAGCCTTCATCAGCCTGGATAGCTTGACTCCAGTGGTGTGGAGAGCCTGGGACTCACGTCTGAGCATACCCAGCCCACTCGGGGTGAAAATTGCAAAAAACACAGTTGATGGACAGAATGTAAAACAATGTCATACATTCACCCCAGTACAAGGATCTGGGCCTAAATCCATCGTTTTTTTGCACTCCACACCACCCTGGGTTAGACACTGGCTATATGCAAATCAGCCCTGACCCTGTGCCTCATGGGAACAGTCCAGTCTGAACTACCACGCCATGTCTTTCCCAGACCGGAATCAAGCATCCAAGGACCGGTTTCTGGCTATCAGCCTTCATCAGCCTGGATAGCTTGACTCCAGTGGTGTGGAGAGCCTGGGACTCACGTCTGAGCATATCCAGCCCACTCGGGAGGAAAATTGCAAAAAAGACAGTTGATCGACAAAATGTAGAACAATGTCATACATTCACCCCAGTACAAGGATCTGGGCCTAAATCCATCGTTTTTTTACACTCCACACCACCCTGGGTTAGACACTGGCAATATGCAAATCAGCTCTGACCCTGTGCCTCATGGGAACAGTCCAGTCCGAACTACCAAGCCATGTCTTTCCAAGACCGGAATCAAGCAGCCAAGGACTGGTTTCTGGCTATCAGCCTTCATCAGCCTGGATAGCTTGACTCCAGTGGTGTGGAGAGCCTGGGACTCACGTCTGAGCATAGCCAGCCCACTCGGGGTGAAAATTGCAAAAAACACAGTTGATGGACAGAATGTAGAACAATGTCATACATTCACCCCAGTACAAGGATCTGGGCCTAAATCCATCGTTTTTTTGCACTCCACACCCCCCTGGGTTAGACACTGGGTATATGCAAATCAGCTCTGACCCTGTGCCTCATGGGAACAGTCCAGTCCGAACTACCAAGCCATGTTTTTTCCAGACCGGAATCAAGCATCCAAGGACCCCGTTTCTGGCTATCAGCCTTCATCAGCCTGGATAGCTTGACTCCAGTGGCCGCCGCGGGCCGTGGAGGGAGTTACGGTGGGGCAGGGAGGCGGGGAGGGGGAGGGGCAGGGTGGAGAGGGCTAAAAAACGGCACCTGGATAATTACAGGTAAGTAAACAATTTAAATAATAAAACGAATTTCGTAGCGCGCACTGCATCGCAAAATGCGATGCAGTGCGCGCTAGGAAATTCGTTTTATTAATCAAATTGTTTACTTACCTGTAATTATCCAGGTGCCGTTTTTTAGCCCTCTCTACCCTGCCCCTCCCCCTCCCCGCCTCCCTGCCCCACCGTAACTCCCTCCACGGCCCGCGGCTGTCCAGTTGTGTGGAGTACAAAAAAACGATGGATTTAGGCCCAGATCCTTGTACTGGGGTGAATGTATGACATTGTTCTACATTCTGTCCATCAACTATGTTTTTTGCAATTTTCACCCCGAGTGGGCTGGGTATGCTCAGACGTGAGTCCCAGGATCTCCACACCACTGGAGTCAAGCTATCCAGGCTGATGAAGGCTGATAGCCAGAAACCGGTCCTTGGATGCTTGATTCCGGACTGGGAAAGACATGGCTTGGTAGTTCGGACTGGACTGTTTCCATGAGGCACAGGGTCAGAGCTGATTTGCATATAGCCAGTGTCTAACCCAGGATGGTGTGGAGTGCACAAAAACGATGGATTTAGGCCCAGATCCTTGTACTGGGGTGAATGTATGACATTGTTCTACATTCTGTCCATCAACTGTGTTTTTTGCAATTTTCACCCCGAGTGGGCTGGGTATGCTCAGACGTGAGTCCCAGGCTTTCCACACCACTGGAGTCAAGCTATCCAGGATGATGAAGGCTGATAGCCAGAAACCAGTCCTTGGATGCTTGATTCCGGTCTGGGAAAGACATCGCTTGGTAGTTCGGACTGGACTGTTCCCATGAGGCACAGGGTCAGAGCTGATTTGCATATAGCCAGTGTCTAACCCAGGGTGGTGTGGAGTGCAAACAAACGATGGATTCAGGCCCAGATCCTTGTACTGGGGTGAATGTATGACATTGTTCTACATTCTGTCCATCAACTGTGTTTTTTGCATCTTTCACCCAGAGTGGGCTGGGTATGCTCAGACGTGAGTCCCAGGCTCTCCACACCACTGGAGTCAAGCTATCCAGGCTGATGAAGGCTGATAGCCAGAAACCGGTCTTTGGATGCTTGATTCCGGTCTGGGAAAGACATGGCTTGGTAGTTCGGACTGGACTGTTCCCATGAGGCACAGGGTCAGAGCTGATTTGCATATAGCCAGTGTCTAACCCAGGGTGGTGTGGAGTGCAAAAAAACGATGGATTTAGGCCCTGATCCTTGTACTGGGGTGAATATATGACATTGTTCTACATTCTGTCCATCAACTGTGTTTTTTGCAATTTTCACCCCGAGTGGGCTGGGTATGCTCAGACGTGTGTCCCAGGCTCTCCACACCACTGGAGTCAAGCTATCCAGGCTGATGAAGGCTGATAGCCAGAAACCGGTCCTTGGATGCTTGATTCCGGTCTGGGAAAGACATGGCTTGGTAGTTCGGACTGGACTGTTCCCATGAGGCACAGGGTCAGAGCTGATTTGCATATAGCCGGTGTCTAACCCAGGGTGGTGTGGAGTGCAAAAAAACGATGGATTTAGGCCCAGATCCTTGTACTGAGGTGAATGTATGACATTGTTCTACATTCTGTCCATCAACTGTTTTTTTTGCAGTGTTTGTAAATTGGGCTTATGATTGAGCCTCTCCAAGACTGTGGAATTGTGGATGTTTCAAATGCATATTTGAAAACGGGATCATGATCGTGTTTGTACAACTTTGGCGGAATGCCGTTGGGGTCTGGTGCCCCTGTTAGTCTTCCCTTTGCTATTTGTTTCCAGATCGAGGTTGTTTCCAGGCTGATGGACATCTCTTTTGTGCTTGTGACATTGCATTGAGCTAGTCTTAAGTCTGTTTCCCTTTGTTGTTGGGTAGAGACTTGGCAGAAATTTTCAACTGAAAGGACATGGTTTTGGTATAATGTCTCCTTTGTAGGTCTGATGACTCTCCCAGTTCTCGGGCTGGCGGTTAGAACAGGTGTGGAATTAGTTTCATTAAAGTGATTATAAAGAAAGTCGACCCAGTACGCTTCGGAGATGTTAGAGTTTATACCAGGGTAGGTTGGGCGTTGTAGTCTGTTAATAGATTGCCAAAACTTGGCACTATTTTTCATGTTCGATTCGTAAAGTAGTTTAGCCCATAAATCCTTGTTCATTGATCTTTCCCTGTCCCATCTCCTTTGCTTTAAAAGAGCCTTAGATTCACGGAAAGATTGTTGCAGTTTTTGATTTGCCGGTGACTTACGAAGTTGCCTTAACACCTTCGCTGCGGCGGCTATTCCGCCGCAGCGCTAACGGTCGCGGGAGGGCACGCGGCTCACCTGCGCGGGTGACAGAACCGTTCCGTCACGGCTTGCATGTGAGCTGTGCTTGTGACGGAATGGTTCCGTCACTGCCCCGCCCGCTTAATGAAACGCGCCGCGCAGGCGCGAAATCAGCACCGCGCAGGCGCGGCGAGCGGACCGTGACGGAACCGTTCTGTCATGAGCACACCCCACCCGAGGGGCGTGACGGAACGGTTCCGTCAATAGCGTCGAAGGAGTTAAGGTGTTATTTATAATCTGTTTCATTTTTTTTGAGACAGGGCTCATAGCCATTTTTGTTAAATTGACAGCCTTGCTCCTCTGTTTCTGGTTAGTCCCAGCTGGAGTTTTGTCTCCAAGCGACGTGATGAATTTATCCCAACTGTCCATCGGATGGACTGAGTTTTCCTGAGCTCGGATTAGAATGTTTTTTTCCGTGCTTGATACTGTCTCCATATTGGTTGAGTTACATCTTAGTTGCTTGAAATTTATTGCTTCAACTAAAACTATGTTTTTGTCAGCCTCCAGTAGTAAGACTGTCTTTGTTTTTAGTGTCAGCTCCTGTGGCATATCGTCACTCGATACATTGTTGCCTATTTTGAAAATGGCTATTATATTGAACAAAGATAAGAACATAAAAGTGAAATCCAGATGGGACGATGTTTTTGCTGAGTGATATGTGGGAGCTGGTGGATTGTCCTCCTTGTAGTGACCGTTTACCAATCCTAGATTTAGGTGTTCCAGTTCCTGAATGAGAAATATGGAGCACCGTGTTTGCTTCACTTTTCTGGGGGGGCTTGAGCTGGAATTCCCCATCCGTCTGTGAGTTCCTGTGCGATGTTGTCATCATAATCTCCCCCTAGGAGGTGCGTGTTAAAATCACCAGCCAGGATGATGTGTTCTGTGTCCTCTTCCTCCATTACCCTTTTTAGTTTTTAATCAGTTCTTTAGATGTTTTTATCTTGTATTTTGGATGTACGTAAATGTTTATCATTATTACCTTTTGTGCAATTTGATTCAGGAACAATTTTACTATTGAAGCCTGAATGCAACTTGGAGGAGTCATACAGATCTTTAAAGGAAAGATTTTGTTTATTCGGGTTATTGAAAATAGGGACTGTAGGCCCCCTGAGAGACGTCCAAAGCCCGTCTTCTTTATTGCCGGAATAAACCTAGAAGTATAACCTTGTAGCTCGGGGGGTTTTTCTTCCCATGTTTCCTGAATAAAGATGATGTCGAAGCGTTTTAAGTAATTTAGGACTTCTTCGTCATTTAGTTTGGATGCTAAACCATTTATATTCCAAATACACATGTTAATCACGTTATTTGCCAGTTGTGGATTCTGTAAATTAGACTTCCCAATATTCACGAGGTTGGGGATAGATTGCAGAAGTCTTAGTACATTTCCTCTATTTAAAATGTCTCCTCGACCCCTTGATTTATAGTGGGGAAAAAAGATTATGGTGTCTGTCTCTTCTTCATTGTAGGATTCGTAGTTTGCATACTGAGGGAGCTCCCCATTAGTAGTAGTGTGCTCTTCTGACCTTGTGTTGTCAATGCTGTTTGTCCTACGGTTGGTGCTATGTTGCAAAGTAGACGTTGTGTCATTAGATTTCCTAGTGTCATTTTGCGCCACTATACCATGTTGGTAAATTGTGCTTAATGTATGTTGAGGCTCTTTTAATTCATCTTGTGTATGGCTAACCTTCTTCATTATTGTGTGTTGGGCAGCTTCGGTTAATGCTCTGCTAGCTAGAAGGCCCTTTACTAGACGTGCTTTTCTGACGTTCATTCTCCTGGTTAATCGGCGAGGTTAATGTTTTTTATTTGTTCTCTACCAAGGGTTGTACTCAATGCCTCGTTAATGCCACTCTCCCTTATTTGTGTATTTTGTGGAGGGGAGGAATCACCTAGCTGTGTCTTCGTTGGCTCTCTAGGTCCTTCTTCCATTACTGGTTCCAGAGATCTTGTGAGCTGATGAAGCTGATTTGCTTAGTGCTTGATCTGAAAAATTGTTTTCTTGTTCGTTCCTTTCCTTTTTTTCTTTCGCCGGGTGTTCATTGTCGTAGAGTGTTTGTCAAATGATTCATTTTTGTTGTTCTGTTCAATCTCTCTCCCAACTGGGGAAAGATCTCTGAATGTTTTTATTATCTCCAAAACTTCGGGTTCTGATTCTTTTTCCCCGAAGGTGGGCAGGTCATCACTCACTATATTCTTGATTTAATTTTTTGGTTTCATGATTGAAAGTAAATCGCCCAGTATTAATGGTAGCATGATTAGTTTATCAACTATTGGAGTGCTAGTGCATTCTTGTTGTAATCTATCCTTGAGTGCTTCCTCTTGCCCTAGTTTTTATTAGCCTGTTCAAACCGGCTAATTTCCGGTCAATCCCTGACGTGAAGTCGGCTAATGTTTGAAGTACTGTTAGCTGAAGATCCATTATGTGAGATTGGTATTGCAGTGCTGCAGTTGAATATTGCATTGTACTCAGTAGTGCTTCCCAAATCGAGTCCTGGGTCTTATTGTTTTTTCCTTAGTTTCTGGGTTTGCACAATTTGTTAGTGTTTTTTTTCGTCGTGGCTGTATGACGCAACTAGTTCCTCCCATTCTTGCGATGCTAAAAAAGACATATCGACGTTAAGATTATAGTTACTTTCTTGAAGGAGCTCCTCACTCTGTTCTGGTGTTGCAATGTCTCGAAAATTGCCGCGAGACATTTGGGGGTGTTAAGATTTGTAGTTGATTAGTTGGCTGTTGTTACCTGATTGACTGTTTTGCTGAGGGTGGTTTGATAAAATCTGGAATCAGTAAATTTTATCGGAATGAGTTGTTGCAGTGCTTTCCACGTTTTGAAGGCAGCTTGTGTTTCCTCTGCCTGGCAGAGTGTTTGGTTACATTTGGAGTATGTTCTGGTTTGCGACCTACCCAGCTGTTCCATTTCTGGTGTTGCAGGCTCTATTCCCTCTAAGACAGCCTTTGGGGATGTAAAGGCTCTTCAAAAATGTCTGTGTTGAGCTGAGTGCTTACCACCCCTACCTGCATCACCTGCATTTGCTCAATTTAAATTGCCCTTATTTGTTCATCATGACTGATATTTCTGTTCTCTGTTTTTGTTTGTAAACCCCCTAGTTGATTCCGACTTGTCATTTTCTTCTGTTTTCCTGGATTTTGTTGAAATTGTTATATACTCCTGCTGATGTTTCCTCTTCCATTGGTTAGGGGAGATTTTTCTGAGTGGATTAATGAAACATTTTTTTTTCATTTGTTCCCTTTGTTTGGCTTTTTATTAGGGGTTGCGGGAATTGATCTTGGTTTCCTGGTTGCAAAGGAGTTTGCAGCCCTTTTATTTCTCCTGTTTTATGTGAAATAGGCAGAGGTTTCTCGACTGCAATGATCCCTTTATGCTTATTAGATCTAGAGTGTCGGGGCCTGAGCTCGAGTTGGCTGTTATGTCTGTTTTTGTCTCTGTTTCTGTTCCTTCTTCTGATAATGGTTTCTTTTCCTGTGTGGTTGAGACTTTTTGAATTAAAGTTTTAGCAAGGATGTTTTGAGGGAAGGTCAGGGTCTCAATGACTTCATTGGTATCTTTTAGCTTTTCTAACTTCCCGCGTTTTGTTTTTTGTCCTGGTGGGCTGCTGCCTTTGCTGCTATCCCCATTTTCTCCCTCTTTTTTTCTTTATGTTGTTTTTTTCTGTGATCTTAGACTTATTCGCGATTTTCTTTCTTTTCCAGACCTCATAGTTGCCTTCTAGCTGTAAATATGTGTAGTAAGCATTGAAGTGTTTTTGGATTGATGTTTTTTTCCAAATCCGAGGTGCAGGTAGATGCTCGCCCTCTCACCTCACACCCCACACCGGGCTCTCACCTATCCTCTCCTCTCCCTTTACTGTGTAATCAGTGGTTTCACTGGAGCTCCTGGATGTTGTCAGTCGCTGTACTCAATGTGGTCGTTGAGTCCTGGTCTCTGACCTCTGGCCTGATAGAACTCTGGCCCCTCCACCTGCTACAGCACTCCGCTCCGCTCGCTGCCCACTGACTAATCTCTCTGCTGCACGGCCACCTCCTGGGGTCACACGCCTGTGAGGAGGGGGGTAGAGGGGTAGGGGCCGTTAGCAGCAGCTATCGTGGCGTTGCTGTAGTGCCACCCCAGGGGTCCTACTTCGCCGTTTCTCGCTGTTTCTCCCTGATGCAGAGGCCGGTGCAACCTCCGGAATGGCACCTGCACTTGTGTCGGCGTGAACAGTACACAACGCAGGCCGGCGGAAGAGCCTGCAGGGATAGCACGTCAGTGCATCCCGAGTGTCCTGTGGGAATCCAACGGGAGTCAACTGGTTGACCCCATCGGCCCCGTACTTTCCCGTACATACCACACAAGGGAGGGGCTGAGAGCGATGTCAAGGCTGGAACTGGCCGCACAGGAGTGCGGTATCTCGGCATCTTGGCTCCCGCAACTCTCCCAGGGGGTTTGACTCCACGCTCTCCACACCCGTCTGCTCACTGTCGGCGGTCCTTTGGAAAACGCGAAATGGAGTTCCTCCCTCCTCGTTCAAGGACCATTCGGGCCGTCAGTTCAAGTGCAGTATTGACCACAGCTGGAGAGGCCACTGAGAGCACACAGGGTAATATCACATGAACTACAGGCACTCAGTTGCCGCAGACAGCTGAGGTCACTACTTACTGCCACCACTTCTTCCAGCACTGCAGCTGCCCAGTGCTGCGGAAGAGGTCTGGTGCCAGCAGGACAGCCTCAGAGCATGTGACGGTCCACCACCGAGGCACAGCCGGGGCAGCAAATTTGGCGAATACCAGATCACTCCCAATCCAATTAGGTTAATTGCAGCGCAGCATATCTACCACTTGTGGTGTAAGGACAGTCCTCCAGCAGCAAATATGTGTCCCTTCAAAGCTCACATAGCCGGGGGAAGGCACAGAACACTACACATGCAGGGGGCTACCCCACCAGTCTAGTCCCACTCCGTCTTTCTCATCATAGCATGAGGGGGCAACTCACAGGGAGTGTCTGTGTTCCCAAAGGCAACACAATGATGGATGGAACGAAGAACAAATTAAAAATGTACCCCCAGTCAAGAGATCTTGGTTAAATCCATCATTCTTTTGCTCACCATGCCACCCCAGTTTAGACCCAGGCATATGCAAATCAGACTTGACCCTGCTCCCCATGGACACAGTCCAGCCCGAACTGCCAAGCCAGGTCCTCGCTGGACCAGAAACAAGCATCCTAGGACCTGTTTCAGGGTATCACCCCTCATCAGTCATGGTAGCTTGAATCTGGTGGAATGGCGAGCATGGGACCCACATCGGGGCATACCCTTCCCTCTTAGGGTGACAGTAGCATTTAATTCACAAGTCTGGGACACATGTTGTGCCTTATTCTAGGCACTTATAGGTAAACTCAAAATGCCTATTCTGAATAATTCAATTAACCCATGTTTAGAGGAGAGAGCATATGCACTTTAGCACCCTGGTTGCAGTGGTAAAGTGCTCAGAGTCATAAAGCGAACAAAAACAAGTTCAGAAAAAAGAGGAGGAGGATGGCAAAAAGATTGAGGTGACCCTTCAGAGAGGGTCGCTTTCCAACTGCTTCTTCATGTGAAAGCAAATCACCCCAGTGGACCTAGAACATCAAATATAATATTTGTAGCACTTTGAGACATTTTCCAGATATGACCAGAATCCATCCAGAAGGTAAGCTCCAAACTGGGGCTGGGCGTAGTTCGCGAAGTAGCGCTACACATAGCTACGCGAAGTGCACTTCGCACTATGCGAGCTACGCATAGCACTACGAGAACTGCGTAGTACCCTGTTCGCACTGTGAAAGATGCCGTTTTCAATGATTGCACAGTGCAGTCATTGAAAACGGCCTCTTGCACAGTGCGAGCTGCAGTTTTCTCGCGCTCAAGTGTATTTTTATACGAACGGCAGCTTTCTCAACGCGGACTGGTAGTTTCTCATCGCGAGCGGTCGCGAGCATACGCGATCACTCTCAATGAGAAACCTGACCTTCCAGCATTGAGAATCTCGCCAGGAGGTTTATTTTCCACTCTCGCGATCGGCAACTTGAAGTTGCTGATTGTGAACGAGGAAAAAAGTCTCGCCGGGATGTCATTTTGCTTGCTTGCGGTCGCCAACTTGACGTTGAGGAGCAAGCAAAAAATTACCGCTGCACCACGCTACTCTATGCGTGTTTTCACTGTGCTACGTACAGTTCGGGTAGTGCAAAGTAGCGCAAACTACGCGAGCGTAGCATAGTGCTTTGCCCAGGGTTACTTCAAGCCTGCCAATGTAAAACAAACTCCCTGCTATGAAGATTTTTTAATACCTGCAACAAATTTGACTTTCTCCTGACACACACTTCGCTCTTCACCCTTTTAGCTTGAGCTCAATCCCGGAAATATTTCTTGAGCCTGCAACAACTCCCTACAAAGACTTCCCACCAACTTTTTTTGTCCACGGTCTGTACATTTCTTTGCTAATCAGTTGCTATATGTTAGGTTATCAATGGACAAAACATCCACCATTATCACAGAAAATCATCATTCTACTTAAAACAAGCAGTTTCTTTTCTTTTCCACATTCACCACATTATCAATCAACTCTCTCTCCTCACAAGACTTTGCAAAGACGTTCTTTATCTGTAGTCCAGGGACACTAGGTGATAGTCAGTCTGCAAACACACAATACCACTTTTTGCCCTTCCCTTCTCTTCTCCTATAAGCCTTGGAATATCTGTCATACTCAAGGGTGGGCCAGGGTTTATACTCCTGATTACCTGGTAGCCTTGTTTTCATGGTGAATACAATGAGCGGTTTGTTGCTTTCAAATACACAGAGGGCCTCATTTACAGGAAACTGATGCATCAGCATTGTCAGTTTCCCTGCACCAAATGTCCGTGCGACACTATGTGATGAATTTACAATACAAGGCTCCATGGCGCAAGGATTAACAGATCTGTCAAAAAATTCTGACACATGTGTTGGCGCAAAAGTGATGCATCGCTTTAGATGGTCGTAAAACTGAAACAACTCCAGCATTGCATCAGAACAGGTAGGCAAGTCCTATTGTAAAAGCCTTGTGTTGGAGTGAAGTCACAGAGTAACGCAGTGAAATTTAAGTTTAACTGCGCCACTTCTACGTGGCTTTTTTGTGAGGGAACGCCTACCATGCATACAATATACCTGGTAAAGGTATAATGTGACAGAGAGCTCTAAAAAATAATGCATAAGACCCAACACGTCAGTCTGTAGATAAAGTGCAGTGTGGCACACTGATTGCACCGCCGCTGCATAAAATTCCTTAATTCTGCTCACAAAGAAATACCTTCAACGGTCAAATAGAATGTAAGGTATTGTTGCAATGATAAATTCTTGTCCACTATATGCCTCAGACCCACAGATCTTTCTATCTACTGCTATGGCGAGACAGGTTTCTGATTCCCATTGTAATAGCCTTCTCTAAGAGCCACACAGTATTGCCCTTTAATTTGACTGTTCTTCAGCCTCCTACTCTAGGGGTATACCTTATGTGAAGTCTGCGAGACAATGTTGCGCTACTTTATTCAACAAGATGCACATACGGAGAGATAACAGTAAAACAGTTTTTTAAATAATTTTAGGGGCTTTTATGTGACGATTTTGACTACATTCTGGGTGTCACTTATAAGGTTTTGCCGTAGAGCAGCACCACAGTCCTTCCTGCTGCGTTGCCCTATGGCAAAAGAAAAGAGCAGGAATGCGCCGTTTCTATGAAATACTGCACATTCATGTCCTTTTCCCCGGCACACAATGGCCTGCCATGCGCCAACGCAGGCACTTTTGCACCATGGTGCCTGCATTGAGGGGATGTTTTTTACAGGAAAGGAAACCTTCCTGCACATAAACAATCACAAAAGGCTTTTTCCTTTCTCTGTAAGTGCCGCAGAATGCAGCATACATAGAAAAAGGAAAAACAAAGAGAAATAAAGATATTTTTTCTTGTTGTACCTCTCTTATGCCTCCCCAGGGGAGGGGTAAGTGTTTGGCGTTGCCTCAGATTTACGATTTCTTGTAAATCAGGGGCAGTGTTAAAATGCCATGGATGTTGCTGGGAACGCCCCCAGCAACAACCATTGCATGCCCCTTTTACACAGAAAACTGCTTTAAAAGAGACAATATTTACGAGGCAGCATTAAGCCCAATAAAGTGGCTTAGTGCTGCCTCGTAAATATGGAGCAGGCTCCTGCACCACGGATCGTCACAAAAAGTGAAGTTCCCATGGCCCAAGGTGCCTCTTAAATAAGGTCCTCTGTGCTTATGAGAACCTGAGCCACTATGGTCGACACTTCAATTAATGAATTAATTGCGGGTTTCTAAAGCACTAGAATCGATTCCAGAAGGAGTATCTCTGTGCTGTAGACCGCTGGGAACCCGTCCTGGCTATCCCTCTGAGATGGTCTCTACTGGGTATCTCCAAGGTGAAACCAGGCATCCCCGGTGTATGTGGGGGGCCGTTGTGGAGATGAGGCAAGCTAATGCCCAGAGTTGCCGAGTGTGATCCCTAGTTAGATTAGGCACCGAGGCGAGATTTATCGAGTCTGTTGACCCTGGTCCAAGACCCTGCCACGTCGGGAATTGAACCCTGGTCCCAGGCCGTCCTCTGCTCCCGGGTCTGCCGCCTCTAACCAGTGAGCCACACCACTCCACATAGTACACACACATGTGGCTGAATGACATCTGTTTCCACTTGTATCAAAACTTTGTCTCAAAATAGTAAATTGCCTATAAGACAGACGTGCCGGTAGTGGAAATGGATCAATGGCACTATTCAGCTCATGTATTACTTGAAACTGAAAGACATAAGCAAAGACGTTTGGCTTTGCACTTGTTGTCTCTTATCAGAGTGCTGTACATTACATCAGGGGTTGTGGAGATGATATACATTTCTGTGTACATCGAGTGGGAATTACACAAATACATTTAGCACACATTACATTTACATTTTATTTCTTTATAAATCTTTCTATTGTATAAACAAAACAAGAGCAGCATAGGCAAAGAATAATAAAGTGTGGTGCAGTGCAAGCTTCATCAGTTTGGACAATCCCAAAGCAGTACGACAACATTTTTCAGAGTACATCAACGGAACCATAATACGATTGCATGTCATATGCATTACATCCTGTGCAGACACTACTCAACATCATGGTCAGCTAAGAACAGGGAAGCATCATTAAAAGGAGTACATATCATCCCTCTGCATACATTCCATGGTCCCCAAATTCAAGTCCATTTTGTGGGCATCCTCTGCCTTCATAAGTCACTCTTTCTGCCTGCATGAACCAGTCAATGTCTGATTCCCATTCCCTGAACCTTAACTTCGTCACTCCTTTCCAAGTTCTACCTATGTTGCGTTTTGCAACCATATAGCCCAGGGAAACCCGCAGTCACTCAGTTCTGGACAGGTCAGTAGCCTCCCAAATGTTAAGAAGGCAGTGAGAGGTGGGGTGATACTTCTATATGTTTATGAACGGTGGAGGACATCGTGGCTGTGACCCTGCCCCAGGACCTCTTAAGGATTGAGCATTCCCACCACTGGTGGAGGTAGGTGCCGGTGCTACCACACCCACGGGGGCAGGTGGGGGAGTGCAACACACCCATTTTGACAACACCAAGCTAGTGTAGTAAACCTTGTGTAATATTTGAAGTTAGATGAGATTGAAACTGGAGCAAATCGCCACCTCACGGGGTGAGGCCAGTGCCTCCTGCCCGTCTTCGCCGTTGATGTTCCCGACATCATCCACCCATTTGGTGCGAATCTTTTCCAGTGTATCTGGTGTGTTATTGAGTATTTTGTGGTATACATTTAAAATGTTGAGGCACAGGGAGATTAAGTCAAGTCAATTCGTGTTTGTACAGCACAGCTAATCTCCCACAAGTGTACCCATGTGCTAGCTTCCTGCTGGGGTCAGTTGAAAAGCCAGGTCTTGAATTCCTTTCTTATTTCTGGAAGGGAGGATGAAGTTCAAAGGTGGAGGGGATGTCATTCCAGTACTTTGCAGCAAGGTAGGAGAAGGAACATCCTCCGCTGGGGCTTCAGTGGCTGTAGGAAGTATGCGCAAGGGCAAGTGAGGCCAATAGCAGGTGTGTGGCTGATTGGTGGAAGTCCAGGATGTGGTTGACGTATGCTGCTCCTTGGTTGTGGAGGGCCTTGTAGGCATGTATCAGCATCTTGAATTGGCATCTTTTCTGGACGAGGAGCCAGTGGAGGTTCCGGAGGTGTGGAGTCATGTGGGTTAATTTGGCGAGGTCGAAGATGAGTCTGGCAGCCGAGTTCCGTATTGTCTTGAGTCTCTTTAGCAGTTGGGTGGTGATTCCTGTATAGAGCGCATTGCCTTAGTCATTCGGCTGGTGACTAGGGCTTGAGTAATGGTTTTCTTGGTGTTGACGGGGAGCCATCTGAAGATCATTCGGAGCATGCAGTGGGTGTGGAAGCAGGCATGGAGACTGCTTTGATATGGCATTTCATGGTGTGTTTGCTGGCCAGGATGATGTTGTGGTTGAGTGCATGGTCTGACAGTGTGGGTACAGATCTGAGTTTGGAGGGTCACCAGGTGACATTCCATGAGGAGGTGTTGTTCCTGAAAATAAGCACTTCCGTCTTGTCCGTGTTGAGTTTCAGGCCATTGGTCTTCATCCATTCGGTGACACTCATCATGCAACTGTGGAGTTACCCTAGTGTTGGATGTAGAGTGAGACAATGAGCTGGATGTCAACTGAGTACGATTGTGGCGATGGACCTCATGTAGGTATTGAAGAGGGTGTGGTTGAGGGATGAACCTTGACGGATGCCACGGATGAGATTCTTGGATTCCGTTTTGAAGGGAGTTAATCGGTTTCTATGGGTTTCTTCTGTGAGAAAGGATGCAATTCACTTGAGGGCTTCTTCAATAAGAATCCCAATATGGTGGATTCTCTTGATGAGGGTGTGATAGGATGTGGCATTGAACGCTGCTGAGAGGTCAAGGAGGGTCATGGTATGATTTTGTCAGTGGCAGCGATCAAGGCAGCCTCAGTGCTGTGGTTCACATGGAACCTAAGTTGGGAGGTTTCCAGCAGGTTGTTTCTCTCCAGTTGTTTGGTGAGTTGGTGTTTGATGGCCTTCTCGAGGACTCCAGTGGAGAAAGGGACCAGAGAAATGGGGAAGTAGTACTTGAGATTGCTGGGGTCAGGGTAGAGTTTCCTGAGAAGGGGTTTTACCTCTGCATGTGCCCATCCATTGGAGAAGGTGGCTAGGTTGATGGACACTTTGAAATAGCGGTGAGTTTGCTCCTAATTTCCTTGCTCCCGGTGTTGAAAATGTGGTTGGGTAAGGGGCCAGTGGATGTTCCAGAGTGAATGGACTTCATGATGTCTGCTGTGCTCTGTGTTGTGAGCTGTTTCCATGCAGAGATCATGTGGCTGTGTGTGGCGTCCATTGGTCTGAAGAAGTTGTAGAGGTTTGTGGGTTGAAGTTCAATGTTTCTGTAGATGGTGGAGATCTTTTTGTGGTAGTAGTCCGCAGGGAAGTCTTAGAGTTCCTGGGAAGGGGAGATAGTGTTCTTGGTGGCTGCCAGGCAGGAGAACTCTCTGACGATGTTGAAAAGTTATTTGCTGTGGTTGGAGGTGGCTTTGATGTGGTCTGCCAGGATGCCTCTTTTTGTGTCTTTTAGGCATTGGTGGTATTTGTTGAGGGCTGACTTGAAAGTGGCTCATTCTGTGGGGTCTTTGCTAGTCTGCCATCTTCTTTCTAGATGTTTACAGTTGTGTTTCATTGTCCTGAGTTCTGGCATATACCAACTAGCTTGTTTGGTGCATCTGTTGTTCTTGGTGGGCTTGATAGGTACAACTCTGCGTGGTTGGTGTTCCATGCGGAAAGGTTCTTGATGGCTTGCACAAGATTAGTACTGGAGTCGGGATGGGTGGTGTTGAGTGTTTCCTTCCACTGAGTATCTGTCAATTTGTTCAGCTGTGGTGGAAGGAGCTGGGTGGCTTGGTGGCATGACTGACGATCGGGTCGAGCATATGTCCTGCAGTGTGTTTTGGGTTGGTGACCAGTTGGGTGAGGCTGATGTTGCTCATGCTTTTTGGGAGGTTGGCGTGTTTGTGCCTTTGTGGTAGTTGAGGTGGAAGTTGCAGTCAGCGAGGAAGATGTAGTGCTTGTAGTCAATGATGAGTGGGGCGATGAAATCAGGAACTGTGTTGCAGAGGCTGGGTCATGGTCCTGGGTGTCTATAGAGGAGGGTGCCTCTGATGGTAATTCTGCCATCTGTGTGAAGCTGGAAGTTGAAGTGCTCCATGATTGGTGTGGTCTGCGGTGGTGGTGCATCAAGTGGTTTCTTGGTGAATGATGGTGATGTCTCCTCCCTCTCTGTTGATGCGGTCCCAGTGAATCCTCTTGTAGCCGCTGGGCATTGCCGTAGCGATGTCAGGGTGGATGAGGGGTTGAGCCAGCTGTGAGTGATGAAGATAACATCAGGGCTGAGGGTGGTGATGGTGTCCCAGATTTCAATGGCATGTTTTCAAAGTGATCAGGCATTAAGCAGGAGGCAGAGGATTAATTCTGGGGCGGTCGTGGTTGGTGAGGTGGGTATTGTGAGGGTTTCTGTGATGGCACAGGGTCTCGATTATCTCGCAAAGTGGCAGAGTTGGCAGATGAAAGGTTCTGCTGTTGATAGTGGAGATGTGAGGCAGCAGTTGATGTTGCAGGATCAACGGCAAGGAGTTCCATGGCAGAGTATCTGTGGGTGGTCGGAAGGCCAGGGTTTCTGGCATTGGGCGCAGTCCAGGCAGGGATGGGCGCAGTGGGTTTGCATCAGCTGCAGCCTCCAAACTGTACATTCTCGATGGGTAGCTGGGTGGCAGGAGGCGGGAGAAGAGGGAAAAAGGAGATTGCTGCAAGATTCTTTGGCAAAATCTGTTGTTTACAACAAAGGTAATACAGCAGTTGGCATAAAATCACAGTGTAGGAACAATAAGGCTATTTACATAAAAGGCTAAGAACAGTGTTGCTATAGAATCAATACAGCTGACTATTAATACGGCTAAACAGACATTGCGGCTGAGAAAAAACAAGCGTGCCTAAAAAGCCAGTACAGCTAACTGCAGATATGGCTAAGTATACAAAGTGGTTAAGTCACTTATAGGCAGCAAATTAACTAATTAGAGGTGGGCCGGGGGCAAACAGGCAGCACAGGTGCAGAAGCAATTAGCCGGCAGGCAGAGACCGATGACCTCCTGGCAGAAAGAGGGAGCAGGTCATGGATCTTCTACAGATATGCCCAGAAATACATGTTTTTGAGGCACTTACTAAGACCAGGATTCAAACCTGAATCTGCAGGCACCAAAGGTGGCAGGTGGATCTGCTAGGCCACAAGTACACATTTTGGACTGCTTCATACTGTTTCTAAATCATGACTGTAAAG
Source organism: Lissotriton helveticus (assembly GCF_964261635.1). Taxonomy (NCBI): domain Eukaryota; kingdom Metazoa; phylum Chordata; class Amphibia; order Caudata; family Salamandridae; genus Lissotriton; species Lissotriton helveticus. Next base: position 529,488,242 of record NC_136065.1, on the reverse strand, counting down.
GAGAATCTTATCAACATATTCAAATATTTTTTGAAGACATGTATTTTCTCGTAAACCTCTTACACAATCATATGGGTGAGTAGACACTGGTACACTAACCTTTGGGCACATTTCTCCATCAACCCAAATGGTGATCTGTCATTTGCCTGCTTCGTACATGATGAAAGCTTGAATTCTTTATCTTGTTTCACAAAAATGATGTTTCTAATGGGAGCGTGTTTGATATATTGGCTACATTTACCTAAGACCTGATTTAGTTTTTGGCAGACAGGTTACGCCGGTAGGCAGACAAAATATCGATATTTTAATATCGACCTACGAAAATATCTATGTTTTATTATCGAAGGGACAGAATATAGAAGGTAACTAATATTTTTTTTTAATTGAAGGGATAGAATTTCGAAGGTAAGTAATATCGATTTTGTTAATATTGATGTAAGTAATATCGATGTTACTAATATCGATGTTAGTAATATCGATGTTACAAATATCAATTGTTATATGATTTGTATGTATATTATTATGTATTTAATATGTATTTTATTTTATTTTCTATGTAATTTACTTTCATTTAAGTACATTTTGCATTTTAGTACTGTAGCTGGTTGTGGGTTTATAGGGGAATAGGGTGGGAGGTAATTTAATTATACTAAATTAATTATTAATTTTTAGGAGTTATAAATTAATTTTAATTAATTGGTAATTACTTTTTATTAATTGGTATTTAATGTAATTGATTAATTGATAGTTATGTTCTGTAGAGCGTTATGAGTTTATAGGGGAATAGGGTGGGAAGTAATTTACATGTAATTAAGTAATAATTTATTTTCATTAATTGTTTTTGCTAATTATGATATTGTTAATTAATTATTAATTGGTAATTATTTTTTATTAATTGGTAATTATTTTTTATTAATTGGTAATTAACTTTAATTAATTGATTAATTGATCATTTAGGTAAGTGTATTATTTTATTAATGGACTTTGTTGAATGTTTATAAGGGAATAGTTTGTAAAGTAATTGATATGCAATTAAGTAGTTATTACATTTATAGTTGGGTATTGATAATTAATTTATCGTATAATAATTATTAATTGGTAATCATTTAAAAGTATAATTTTCTGGTTATGAAAATTAATTTATTGCTGTTTAATTATTTATTGGTAATTACATATTACTAAATAATATGTATTGATATTTTTAATTTATATATTAATAAGTAATAATTAATATTTTTGGTTTAACAAAAGATTTCATTGTTCAATATTAGTTAATTGGTAACTACTTTTTAATAATTAAAATGCGTTTTTATGAGAAATATTGTATTGTTCAACGTTTATTAATTGGAAATTAATATTAATTATTATTAATTAGTATTTATAATTAACTTATTGTTAAGTAAATATTCGTTGGTAATTATGTTTTTAATAATTATTTATTGGTATTTGTAAATAGTTTAGATTTATTTAATATTTCATTTTTTAAATATTTTAAAATATTAATTTATTTATATATATGTTATTTCTAACTTATACGCTATCCAATACTTTCCCTACTGTTGCACCCTCTGGAGTGGGAATAGTAATTTTGATCCCTACGCTATCCAACACTTTCCCTACTGTTGCACTCTCTGGAGTTGGAATAGTAACTGTTACCCCTATGCTATCCAACACTTTCTCTACAGTTTCACTCTTTGGAGTGGGAATAGTAATTTTTACCCCTACGCTATCCAACACTTTCCCTACTGTTGCACTCTCTGGAGTTGGAACAGTAATTTTTACCCCTACACTATCCAACACTTTCCCTACAGTTGCACTCTCTGGAGTGAGAAATGTAATTTTTACCCGTACTATATCCAACACTTTCCCTACTGTTGCACTCTTTGGTGTGGGAATAGTAATTTTTACCCCTACGCCATCCAACACTTTCCCTACTGTTGCACTCTCTGGAGTTGGAATAGTAATTTTTACCCCTACGCTATCCAACACTTTCCCTACTGTTGCACTCTTTGGAGTGGGAATAGTAATTCTTACCTCTACACTATCAAACACTTTTCCTACTGTTGCATTCTCTGGAGTTGGAATATTAATTTTTATTCTTATGCTATCCAACACTTTCCCTACTGTTTCACTCTTTGGAGTGGAAATATTAATTTTTACTGCTACGCTATATAACATTTTACTTACTGTTGTTTTTTAGGGAGTTGTAATAGTGTTTTATTCCCTCTGTTATTTAATATGTTTTGTATTGTTTTAGCTAATGTAGTATATAATTAATTTAAAAAGTATTAAATGTAAATTAAATTTTTTTTATTTGATTTGCAAAATTATTTAATGTTTATGTATGCTAATATTGTATTTGTATAAATGAATTTGGAATGTATAATATTTTTAATTATTTATAACTTATTAAAAAAATAATTAAAATTAATTATTAACCCCTTCCATGCTGATGACGAGCTGGGCTCGTCATGAGGTAGCCTCCTGCTACGCTGATGCCGAGCCCAGCTCGTCACGTAACATGCGCTTTAAAAAATCTCCGCGTACGAGCGGAATTCCGCCCGCACGCAAGCGGTTAAGGAAGTATATATATTATATATTATATGTATAATTGTAATTATTTATTATTACATTATGTATATTACTTATTAATTTTAAATAATATAACATACTTTTAGCTATGTTTATTATATTTTTAAGTATTATTTAATTTTATTTTACATTTTTTTAAATTTTGACATCAATATTTCTTTTCAATATTTTTGTACTTACCTTGTTGTAGATAGGATGTCGATATTGTTGACATCAATATTATTGCTCCTATATTTTTGTACCTCGATATTTTGTGTTTCGATATTTTGTCAGACATTCGTTACGCCATCAAATACATGACAGTCTTGTTAATATTTAACTTATAGCTGAAACTTTCCTAAAATGTATTGCTGTTTTCTGTACTGCTAAGAGTGCCCTCTCTGGATTCCGGATAACCAACAGAACATCGTCCGTGTATGCCATTACCATAATAACATGTCTCTGAAGTTTATCTGGTTCAATATGTGGATTGGAGAGTTGAAAAAATCTCCCTTTGGAAACTCAATTACAATTACAGAGATTCAATCAATTATTCATGACTGTCATCAACATAGCACACTCAATTATTCCTCAAGTGTAACCAAAGTTTAGTGCCATGAATTTTAAAATTTGTCAGATCTTCAATGTCACATTTGTCATTCAAATTTCACAATTGTAAATCATGTAACAGTTATATTTCATCACAGCATAATCAACCAGTCAATGTTTATGGTTTCATTTTAAAATCCAGAATGTGGAATACATTTAAAAACCATCATAATTAGGAAATCAAAGAAAAAAAGTTTTTATAAAAACAATAGAAATCAACACTGGGAGAAGAAACAAAGAGCCTTTACACAATATTAATCTGTTCAAATCATTATTCTGGATGCCAGACTCTTCATATAATCGTCATCTGATGCAACCAGATGTTACTCAAATTTAGTGCAAAGTAGCACATCAGTGCATTTTGATGGAAAGCATAGAATTAAACCACCTTCTAAGGGACTCAGTAATATCTCCCACGACAATACATAAAGACAGGTATCACCGATTTTAAGAATCTCTGGCCCAGGTCGGTTATGTTCCTAGTCAAGGGGATTCCGAATGCATGTTGTGAAACCAGTCTCCTAGGTCTTCACATGATATATCAGAGATAGGGCTTAGTGAGCAATCAAAACACACCTAGACATACATTATGTGACACACTATTTCTAAGGTTCAGGAAGTTTTTAAAAAAGCCCTGAGAACCAAATTAGAAGGAATTTTAACAAAGAATAAACAGTGAACCCTATGGATAATCTAAGTATGCCCCAAAACAAAGGTCCAGAGTCAAGGTGATGTCGACTCATGTTTGATTTTACTTCAAAGTAGCCCTCTCACTGATACATCATGTGGAACCCTAGGAGACTGGCCCTACAAAGTATGAAGAATCAGGCATCCAAAATATTGATTTGAACAGATTAGTATAGTGTAAAGACTATTTTTGGTGTCTCGTGTGTCTACTCCCTGTTTTAATTTCTGTTGTTTTTCTAAAAACAGTTTTTGATTGTTTTCCTATTTGTGATGGGTTTTAAATGTGTTTCACATGGTGGATTTTAAATTGAAACTATAAATATTGACTAGGTGATTATGCTGTGATGAAATGTAACTGATGTGATTTTCATTTGACAAATGCAACATTAAAGATCTGACAAATTTTAAAATCATTGGCACTGAACTTTGGTTAAACTTGGGGGCCAATTCAGTGGGGAATGTTGGTGACAGACGTAAATGATTGATTGAATCTATGCAATTTTAATTGAGTTTACACAAGGAGATTCTTTCGACACTACAAGTCTTATTTGGTGACCTATCCCTTTTGGTCATGAGGGAGGGGGTTCTATTTATTGCAGTCAATATGTGTATTGTTAATAAACTTGTTAAGAAGAGTTGCCATGTGTGTGTCATAAAGGCATGGAGAAAGTGGACAACCTTGGCATGTACTGGTTGTGATAATATTTGTATGATAATAAAATATATTATTAAATATTTTTGAGGTCATACCTCTCACTGAGACAAAAACATTCTTTGGCGAGTAATCAGTTTGATGATTTTGCTGTAAGGCCTAGTGGACATAAGTCTAGCATATATTTTGCGGTAGTTTACAGAGTAATGAAATAGGGAGTTAGGATTTTTCCAACTCAAGGGGTTTATTAGGTTTGCAGAATGTTATAATGTGAGCATCATTCCATGGTTCAGGTGCCATTGTTTTTTGCCATAATGCACTAACCAAGAAGAAATGAATAAGGGCATTATTACTGGAAATAATAGTTTATAAACTTCAGATGGGATTAATTCTATGCCAGGGGCCGTACTGGGCTGAGTCAATTTAATAGCTTCGATTAACACTTGGTTGGAAATTGCACAAGTTTATTCTACCTGATCCACTGCTGAAAGAAGAGGCAAATTCCTGTTATTCAGGAATGTTTTTATATATGTCTCATATCTCCTGAATTTCTTAGTGTCCAGGTGCTTGAAGGTATATAGCAGGTTATAGAACATTCAGAATTCTTTGAGTATGCCAAGCTTGTCTGCAATGCGTTCTCCATTTTCTTAAATGATCAACACAATGCTGTGCGAGTTCATGTCCATTCATCTCTGTGTATTGAATATAGTACCACAGTTATCACAATGTTTGAATTGCAGGTATGTTTTATTTCCTAAACTGGTGGTTCCCCACCACATTATATATTATTTACTGAGTGACTGAGTTTTTAATATTTATTGTCATACTACTTTAGCTTTAAACATGCCTGATGTCAATATTATGTTGTGCTTCTAAATTGACTAGTTTGGATCTAAGATGGTTCTCAGATGTCTTTGAACACCTAGAACTGTGACAAATTATTTTGTTTCTTTAAATTCTTAAACTCTTATTGATGCATTAAATGCATTCAAGACCATACATAGGTTACTTGATTCGTGATTGAGCTCTATGAATTCATTTACATGAGCCTGTAATTCATTAATATATTGCTCTTCTTACAACAGATATTTTAGGAAGGTCCACATTGGATTATGCGAAAGCCTATTAGATATTTCTAGAGCCAATGAGATAGCGGCATGGCCTGATATACCTATAGGTTTAAATAATACACTAGCTAAAGGTGCTAATATTCTGTTAATTAGAAGGTGATTTATTATAAAGTAGTGTTGGTGAACTGGAGAGTAAAAGGACTAAGCACGCTTGGTAGGGTTCTGATACCTCTAAGGAGCTATCAAATTATATTTTTCAATTAATAACAGGATCGCTTTCCTCGTCTCTGCCATATGTAAGCATGCGTTAATATGTGCAGTTCCGGTGTCATTGGCTGTATGCTATTGAAGCCACTTCTTTTAGAATGTTCCCAACCTTGTGCACCAAAGCTGCATATAGTTAATTAAAAGGGCTGGGATCAACTGTATGCATGGAACATACATTAAGGGGTCGATTCCGATTTGGGAAACAAATCCGTACAACGATTCGAATTTGTAGGCTTTTCCGTATGAATCGTACTAATTCGTCCGAATCGCGTAGTACGATCCGTAGGTAAAAAATACGTCCGAATCTCTGCGAACCGTACAAAAAGCAAGGGAAAAACAGTACGAAACGGATCTTGAAAGTGAACCGTCCAAATCGTAAACATGCTGTACGACCGGACATGGACGATCCAGACCCGGGAATCAGAATGCGATTTGTACGGAAAACGTCATGTATGAGCTGTGATTCGTACGGAAAACTTTGCGTACGAGCGAGCCAAACAATCAAATACGAGACGAACCCCCCTGAACAAAGCGCACGCGAACCCTGTAAAAACGTCGCGTATGAGCGTCCCACAAAATCCAATACGATACGAACCCCCCGGAACAAAGCACACGCTAACCCCTAAAAACAGCACATGGATGTAGAAAACGACTCGTACCGGGACAACGTCGTGTTGCACACACAAGTAATCAGAAGCAAATACAAGTAAACGAGCCATACTGAACCACACGAACACTATAAAACAGCACAAGGAGGGTGAAAACGACTTACACAACACCACAAAAGAAGTCTCCAGTGTACAAACCATGGAAATGAATGTCCTGGCCAGATCCAAACAGGCAAACTGAGGGGCTCAGAAGTACCCTTAATAACACACCCACCAAAAATTCAATCTAAGCCCCACCCACAAATAGACCAATAAAAAGGGCCCACACACACAAACCATGATCCTTTGCAACAGACACAGTTAGCAAGACACAATGAAATCTCACCACAAACTGCACACATCCACCTTCACACATACCCCAATCATATTCTGACCCACACCCCCACTATACATTCAGACCCACACACCCACATCCATACACACCGTCATCCCACACCATGTCCGCACAGAAGAATCCAATGTTCACAAAGGAGGAGATGGAGATCCTTGTAGATGAAGTCATCAGAGTCGAGCCACAGCTGTTTGGCGCATTGGTCAGACGGACCAGCATGGCTGAGAAAACACAGCTGTGGGAGAGGATAGTCAATAGGGTGAATGCTGTTGCACCCATCAGATGCACGAGGAAGGACTGCCAGGCCAGGTGGTACGATCTGCGGAGGATGATCAAGCAGAAGATGGACGAGGAGTATCAACAGAGCCAGGAGGTGGTGGTCCCCGCAGACCAGTAGAGTACCGCCGGTGGGAGTACATGGAATTGAAGGAGTCGTAGAGCCTGGTGAGTTCACAAACAACTCATGTAACATGAGGGTAATGGCATCCACACCTCAAGTACAACAAATGCCTGCACCAACCCCCAAGCGCCCACCGACCCACAACTACATCCAAAAACAACGCTAATGCCACTAACATGTGTATGCCCCATTGAGAAAGCAAGGTCATGCCATGTCCCATGCTACAAGAAGCACAGACCCAAAAATGGACGTCCGGTATGCTGGGAGGGTGGGTGTTACAAAATGCATTGTGGGACTCCAAATCAGACCCAATTGCATGAGCGTCCGCAGGGGAGGCAAGGGAGGGCTCTTGCTCCCCCCTGGATCGCCAGTGCATCTGGTGTGGGCCCAGTCAGGGCCGGACCTGGCCCATCATGCTTTTGAAATGGTGACATTGTTCCAGGTGGCAGACCCCTCCATTGGGTGGGAAGGGTGCAAGGGGGTGTCCGAGAAGGGTGCAAGGCAGAGGACGAGAAGGGTGCAATGGCGAGGGGAGAAGTATGCAAGGCAGAGGGGAGAATGGTGCAAGGTAGAAAAGGGTGTAAAGCGGAGGTGGAGCAGGGTACAAGGGGGTGGGAGAGAAGGGTGCAGGGGGGAGGGGGAGAAGGGTGCAAGGGGGAGGGGGAGAAGTTGCAAGGTGGAGGTGGAGCAGGATACAAGAGGAAGGGGAGTAGGTGCATGGGGGAGGGGGAGAAGGGTGCAATGGGGAGGGGGAGAAGGGTGCAAGGGGGAGGAGGAGAAGGGTGCACGGTGGAGGTGGAGCAGGGTACAAGGGGGAGGGGAGAAGGGTGCATGGGGGAAGGGTGTAAGGGGGAGGGGGAGAAGGGTGCAAGGGGGCGGGGGAATGGTACAAGGGGGAGGGGGAGGGGGAGAAGGGTACTAGGGGAGAAGGGTGCAAGGCAGAGATAGAGCAGGGTACAAGGGGAAGAGGGAGAAGGGTGCAAGGGGGAGGAGGAGAAGGGTGCAAGGGGGAGGGCGAGAATGGTGCAAGGCAGAGGGGAGAAGGGTGCAAGGTAGAAAAGGGTTCAAGGCGGAAGTGGGGCAGGGTACAAGGGGGAGGGGGAGAAGGGTGCAAGAGGGAGGGGAAGAAGTGTGCAAGGGGGAGGGGGAGAAGGGTGCAAGGGGGAGTGGGAGAATGGTACAAGGGGGTGGGGGGAAGGTGCAAGGGGGAGGGGGAGAAGGGTGCAAGGCGGAGATGGAGCAGGGTACAAGGGGGAGGGAGAGGGGAAGAAGGGTGCAAGGGGGAGGGGGATAAGGGTGCAAGGGGAGGGGGAAAAGGGTGCAAAGGGGAGGGTGAGAAGGGTGCAAGGGGGAGGGCGAGAAGGATGCAAGGCAGAGGGGAGAAGGGTGCAAGGTAGAAAAAGGTTCAAGGCGGAGGTGGAGCATGGTACAAGGGGGAGGGGGAGAAGGGTGCAAGGGGGAGGGGGAGAAGGGTGCAAGGGAGAGGGTGAGAAGGGTGCAAGGCAGTAGTGAGAAGGGTCCAAGGGGGATGGTGATGAAGTTAAAAAACTGCCCACCTCTACAAACATTTCTGTGGATGCCCATGCCCAATTGCCCTCATCCCATGTGGCCCAGGTAAACACCCATACACCATGCACAATACACAGAGATTGGGAAAGTACTGACAAGATAGCTGGCATTGGGCCCTGGTGTAGGCAGCACAAGGCCACCTGGGACCAGTGCAAACACAAACATCAGGACAACAAGGTCAGATATCTTTGACAGGAACTCGCAACCACTGTCATGGTGGCAGCATGCTCCATGGGGGGACAGCCACACCACGAGGGAAGCCCAGTTCCAAATAAGACTGCAACTACCAGCATGGCCTGTCACACACCCCTTACACAAACGTACCCTCCTGGGACAGGCAATGGAGTGCCCCACTGTCACAATGGTCATGTAACACAACAAAACCAATACAGATTTGCTGAAGCATCCAAGCAAAAAATGCAAGATGCAGATGCACAAGCCCCTTGCGCTTCTTACACGCTGCCCTAGCATCACCTTTGTGACGCAGAGGCCGCACAAAAGTGACGCCATGCTGCTGTGTATTTACAAGGTGACGCATCCGTGTCACGTTCTAAAGCCCTGCGCCAGAAGTAAGTGTTCTGGCGCGGGGGTGGGTCGGCGTTCTGGCGCAGCAACGGCTCCCAAAAGTGACTGAGTGAAACCTACAAGATGTCACTCAGTCACTTTAAGCACATGCTGCATCAAAACCCAGTGCATGCTTGAAACAGGCGTAAGGATTGATGCAGCATTGTGCATATAGGGCCCCACAGAGCATTGCTGGAGCTGCGTTGGGCCGGTGACGCAACTCCAGCAATGCGCCACTTCTACGACACAGATGCGTGACGCAGCTGTGCCATTTTTCCCCATGGTGCTCCCCATTGTAAATGTGTCGCATCTATGCTGGCATAGTTGTGGTGCACAATGACTGGCCAATCCCTGCTGATATGCAGGGCTGTGCCAGTTATTGTAAATATGCCCCCACATGTCAATGACTCCTGAGCACAGATCAATCTGACCCCACAACACACCCATCCGCAAGTGAACATTGAGGACAATCCAAAGCATAGACAATTACCAGGAAGAATAGTGCCAACTACAATGTGTTTGAAAAATGGATGTTGCATTAAATTACATTTACATTGTCTGTCTCTCACACCCACAGGGCAACGTGCAGAATCTACCCCCAACAATGGGGGAGATGAATCACAGTCCTAGGCTCTGCAGGACCCTCATCCCACCTACAGCGATGCCTCTCACCACTCCACGAATGATCCCGACCAACCTGGCACCTCTGGTGCCCAAACCCGTGCAGCACCTGGATCAGGAACATCTGCGCCAACCACCACCACCATTCCTGCTTCATCCCAGCAGACATCTTAGAGACCTGCCAACAGTCAATAACTGAGCGAGTCTGACAATGAGGGACAAGGTTCACCGGGCACCCAGGAGGTGGCAGACAACACCACCACTGCAATCACTCAGTGGTCCCGTCAACCCGATGTGCCCACAATGGCAGACCAGGCTCGTGTGGGAAGGGATGGTTGAGTGGCGGCAGGCGGAGGCGAGAACCTGACCAGCCAGCTGTAGGGCCCGGTATGTCTCAACTACGCAACATCATGGAGGCATACCGGCGGGACACCAGGGAGTTCAGCCAGGTAGTGGGGACCCTCACAGAGATCAAAAACCTGCAGGCTAAACAAGACACCAGTCAACAAGAACACCAAGAACGGATGGAGGCAAGACTGACTGAGCTCTTGGCGGTTCAAAGGGACATAAGCCATTCACTCTGTTGGATCACAGACAACATGGAGCACCCTCCCTGTGTCACCAAGAAAGAAACATCTAGGCGAAGACTGCCACCGGGCACAGGGAGGGAGGAGGAAGAGGAATCATCTGACGGAGCGTCCCATGCATCGTCAAGGCCTGCATATGAGGGCCCCCCAACGAAGGTGAGTCATCCACGGAAAAGACAGTGAGAGGCGGCGGGCCATGCGCATCTCCCAGGTCACCCAGTCTGGCACCTTGACCTTGTGTGCAACAGCATCACCTCATTGACTGTCCTACCCTCCCACATGGACTTGCTGGTTGCAATCTGAACAATGATGCCAAGCACTGTGGTCTGGACTCTGTTGACTCAAACTGCAAGGCATCACATCTCCCTCTGTGAACTTTGGATTCCCGGCATTTTTGTACAGCACCTATCACTTACTCACGTTTCACGCACAAGACAGACAAATAAACAAAACAATCACAAGTAAAATTGGTGTTGCAGTCATTTAGCATGAGTCAACAACATACGTGTGGGGATATGTCAAAGTATGCCAGAGTGGGGAACAAACTTAAGCCATCCATACACTGGGATTTGAGTCTGGTCGAGGACACACATAGGTCACAATGTATCATCAAATACATATATGGAGTGCAATACTCACCCGTGATGGTTTCATGCTGCTGAGGGGGGTGGGCTTGCCATACTGCTCGGACAGACAGTTTTGGAAGAGTTTTATGAAGGCGTAGCGGTCATGGGTCATGTGGAGGTGCCCAGGGAGGGAGTACCAGGTCTTTTTGGTGAGGTGGGAGAACTGTCTCCCGCATGCAGCTGTACAGTGGATGTGATGAATGGGGCCCAGGGCATGGTTGGCTGGACGGAGTTGGGGCAATGGGGTGTTGGATGGGAGACGTCCATGTTCGTCTTTGGGGCTGAGGTTGTGGAGTGCCTCCTGAGTGTGGCTGAGGAGTCTGAAGGTGATCCTGCAGTTGACAGTGAGCCTATTGTAGGTATCTCAGGTGGAAGGTCATGTGGCTGTGGCAGGGGATGTTGAGGATGAGGTGTGCGGATGCACCCTGGATGTGCACAAGTCCTCCCGGAGTCTGGCTTTTCCTGCGTAGAGGACGAGTCGGCTGGTGTCCTTGACCTGGGTGAATGTCTGTCGTGCCTAGGAGTGGATCTATCTGAAGATCATTTGCAGCATGCGGAGGGAGTTGCAGCATGAGGTACAGATTGTGTTGAGTTGCATGGTTATTGTGAGCGAAGAGTGTACGATGAACACATGTTTGCGTGCGTGAGCACTGTGTGCTGGTGCACTGGCCAGGCCGGTGTGACACAAGATGTTGTCCCAGCTGTAAGGGGACAATCCTCAGATGATGACCTCAGTCTTGCCCAAGTCCAGCCCCAGGTGGCTGATGTTCATCCATTCGTCAACGCATCTCATGCCCTCTTGAAGGTTGGATCTGGGAGTGGCTGGATCTCTGGTGAGGGTGAGGAGCAGCTGGGTGTAAATGGCATAGGACATGATGATGAGGTTGTGTGCGCATGTGATGGTGGAGAGGGGAGTTATGGAGACATTGAAGATTGTGATGCTGAGAGCTGAGCCCTTTGGCATGGGCCCGATGACCCCAGTGTACTACATACTGAAGGGGGGATGCGGACTCCCTGGGCCTTGCTTGTGAGGTACTTGGTGATTTCATCCTGGGCCATCCTCTGGATTCCAGTGTTGGAGATGTGTGATCTGACAGTGTGGTAGTACATGGTGTAGAATGCCGTTGAGAGGTCAAGAGGAGGAGGGTGGTGGTCTCACCATTATTGAGCAGGGTCCAAGATGTTGTTGGTGGTGGCAATGAGGGCTGTTGCAGTGGGGTGATGACTGTGGGAGATGGACTGGGGCGGGTTGCCTGGAGGTGTTTGCTCAGAGGGAGATGGTCAGTTGCTCATTGACTGTCTTCTTGATGACATTTGCCGGGTAGGGAAGCAGGGTGATGTTCCTGGCGATCCTGCGGTACTGCCGTCCATTGTCAAGGAAGGGCCTGGGTCTCTGCATGCCTCCAGCTCCCATGGCATGTGGCGTACTAAAAGATCTGCGGTGACAGTGATGAGGCACATTGTATTGTGTTGAACACATGTACTACACAAACGGATCAAGTATGTGTTGAGACCATGCTGCATGAGCCAATTTCCATGGCCAATGCCATTGCTCTGAATAAATTAACAGTCATGTAATGAGTTTACCTGTACTGCTGATGAAACAATGTGCACAGGACTGCCTGTGACTGTCAGGGCCTTGAATCCTCTGAAACGTGCAATGCTCAAAGTGGTCCATCTCCCGATAACCCCTTGGTCTGAGTAGAAATACAGACTCAAAAGGGTAATCAGGGGAGGGAAGGAAAGGAAGGGAACAGCAGGGAGGGAGATCTGAAACAAAGGTAAACAAGCATAAGGATTCAACACTTCTTGTCACTGAATCACAGAATACCTCAGGACCTATACTGTAACAGTTACACCTGTAAAGGAAAACAACAGCCACTGTATCCTAGTAGGGATCACAGTAATTAAAGTGCTACTAGATCTGAGGATCAAACAAGGACATTACTACACACTTACAAAGAAGGATGTTCCATACGTTTCCATGTATTTATCGAGCTGTTATCAACATACCCAACAAAATCTTAACAGCCACGTAACTGGGAAATTTTAGCTTACTTCTGGACGAGCTCTACAAGTCCCTGCTGTGAAAACAGAGATGAACAATGCACATGAATTCATAGCACATGGAAAGGTGATGGAACACCATAACACACCAAAGATCATGTTGTACGAGTTGCAAAAGAAATGGCCAATATTATGATCCTGTTCCAAGGATTTTGCAAGTAGCACAGGGATCACAGAAGACACATAAAAGGTAGAAGAGTATTGCAGCGACATGAAGGGGGTATGACGCTCTGCAGGCTGCTTCAAGGCAAGTTAAGCCACGCGGTGATCCTGAAAATCACAGTGTATGAATAAGTTCCAATAAACCGAAATTCAAAAGCGCTGCAGCGCGACTCACACAAAGACAACAATCCGTAGTTACCCCAGTGAATCAGTGCGGGTCCAGAATGGAAATTACGCATCCCCTGCAAGAGCCTTAAGAAGCTCGTCCAATGAGGGAGGCAATTAGGTAAACACAAGGAAGCGCCGCAAGAGCCAGTCATTGGCTCGTCCAACTGGGCTTTCAAATGCCTAACAGAACAAGCTCCTGGCCTGAAACTTAACAGAGAGAGTAATGAGGAGCAATGACACAAAAGCACCCCTACCTTCACCAGGATATGCAGCACACCACATGAGAATCCTGGAATTTACGGCACCCGACTGGTGCCACGGAAGCGTTTACTTTTGCTACAGTGCAACATTGTGACGTCATCAGCGCAAAGTTCTTGGCTTCATGGGAATAGACATTTATAATCAACTTACCGAGAAGGCTTGCAAAGCAGTGTTCTCCACAGGTCCCGAGGAAGCGACGTGACAGTGACATGACATACTGCCACAAAGGACAATGCATCCATACGAACAGACTCACAGGACAGTTAACAGAACTTGTGGTACATACGTTAGCCCACACCTTCACAACATGTTTGTTGGAAATCAAAATGTACTGGCACACAAGATTAAGTGGATTAGCCAAACACATCCTCCTGCACACAGCAAGGCTACAAACCCCATAGGAGCTGTTGCGAATTTGCGAATTTGCGGTACGTGAATTTGTGCGAAATCGAATTTGCGGTCCTCATAATTCGCGAATTTGTGGATTATTTTATTTTTGCTTGTTCGCGGGGCGCTTTGCGTGTTCGCGGGGGTTTTTTCAGTGTACCGGCCGTGAAATTACCAATGCTGTCGTACATGGGCACGGCCATCTTGTTTTCAGTGTTCGCGTTGCGTATTTCCATTTCCGGGCGCTAGTTGCATGCTCGCATTTGGCATTTCCTACGTGCAGGGCGCAATTACGTAATCGCGTCCGTTTTTGCATGTTCACGGGGGAAATATCGTGCGAACTTATCCACGCGGTCCGCAATGGGCATGGCCATCTTGTTTTTCATTCCGTGCTATGGTTCTGGGCATGCTTTTTCTATCCTGCTTTAATCTTTGCAATCCTTTGTTTGTTTGAACGTTTTTTTAATCTTTTTTACTCATTATCTATCCCTCTCTTTTTCTACATCTATATTTTGTGTTTTTTCTACTTTTGGTTACTTTAAAACTACTTTTTTTAAACTCTTTTCTTTTATTTACTTTTTCCATATTCTCTTTCCTATTTATTTCCATTCCTGTCCAGGACCATGGCAAAGGGATCCGGGAAGAACAAGGGGAATGGTCCCGCACCCCATACCCGGCTTCCTTGCGGGCGATTAAGGGGTGAGGATGTATTGGCCCGGGAGATTTTCAGCGCGGTGGAGGTGGCCACACTTATCTTTTATGTTCAGCGCCACCTCCCGAAGACCGTCGCAGCAGGCTGCAGGCCCGGTGCAGGGTACGGCCTCCAGGAGCATCGCCAGCTCTGGGATAAGGTGTGCCGGGCCATGTTTAGGGAGTCGGGGTTCCGGCGCACCTACCATCAGGCGACGCACCGGTGGGCAGACCTCCTTGACCGGGAGCAGGACCTGCGCGACCTGCTAGGCGTGGAGATCCCTGGGCTAGGTGAGTATCTATTTAATAACTACTTTGTTTTCTTCTGCTCTGTGTTATTATAATTTATATAGCAAATATATGTTTTTCCCGAAGAGTAAGAATGCTGCCGATTCGATTACATTGCAGGTAAATGAATGTTTATAGCTTCTGTGATTGCAGGTGCTCGCCTGCTCAGTGGCATTGCTACTATGCTTACTTTTTTGCAACTTTGTGCTCATATGGCCTAATTATGTATAAGTGTAGTACTTTACAGAACTGCGTAATGCTAGAGAGACTAGAGACTCAAGTCTAGTCCTTCCTTTGTACTCCTGCTGCCACTAAGAAGAAGAGATAGTGGTGGATTGATAGATTGAGTATATTATGACTTGTTATTAGTAGTAGGGCATTTTTAAGTGGTCTGCAATCATGATGACGGACTGTGTCTGTCACTTCGCGTGCTGCTGAGTGCTGACAGTCGTAGTAGAACCTTTTAGTTGTTGGTTTAGTTAGTGATTTACACTACTATCCTCCTAGTTGACCGGATCAGATGGGTCAATACATGTAGTGCAATTGTTGGTAATTTCTTTCCCCAAAATAATTTTAGATTGTGGTCAAAGAAATCAAATATTTCCAAAAAATAATCATCCATGTTTGTGTTTATTTCATGATCATCAGCAACTCCCAGGGGCAAGAGGACGACAGCGACGCCGACGAAACAAGGTGGGCAGGATCGGTCCTCTGAGGTCTCTTCTGCTTGCCCCAGTAAGTTGTTCTGTTGTAATGTTAATATTACTATTAATAATTATACTTCCCTAACTTTTACAGCACCTATTCATTCCAAACTGTTTCCTAATTCTATTTTTTACAAAATAGTCTTTGATCTTCTTGTAGACTGTTTCTACATTCTTATCCTGCCTCTACTATCACTCTCTGTGCTACTACTATTTACTATTATTATGAGTCGGTCTGTGTAGGTAGCTAAGCTTGCGCAGTCGGCAAACGGTGTTAAACAAAACTCTGATCCAGCAATAGCTCTAGGTACTGAGTGCAGTCCTCTGGGTTGCCCTTGCTGTCTATTCCAGTCTTCTTAATGTTAGTGCTTTGACAATTCCTAACAACAAAATGTAAATGTCCACCAAGAATAAGCTAGTAGTTGGCCTTTTGATTTGATAGGAACACATACCATACTGCTAGTGTTTCAGGGACTATTCTGCACATATAGAAGTATGAACAAGAGAAATAGGACATTGTTGATGATAGGTGCAGTTCGACTTTCTACATACCTCAGTCAGAACAGAAGTTGAACCCCCAATCCCCTGACCGACTATATAGTGTGTCTGACCAATGATTATACGACCCAGAAGAGCAGAAGAAGACTACCGAGTCCCGACCTATCAGAGTCACGGAAGCATGCTTGCAAAGTGCAGTAGTGCAACTGCAAACCCTTCCGCTCACTCACTCGTGAATAAAAAACACACAGTGTTTTTTAGTTTTAAAGTTTTACTTTCAAATAAGAAATAAAAAAACAATTTCTTTATTTTTAATAGCGCAGTATTCCCAGCGAGCAGTGATGATAGATGACGTTAAAGTTTAAACACCCTTCCCTAGAATATACTTCAACTTAACACATCTAATTATTATAGTTACTGTGCGGGAGCCCTCACCTTGTTTGAACTTCAAGTACTGGTGAGTAGGTGGTGAAAATTGAAAAGCTCTTGTTGGCAGAAGGGCAATGCAATCTTCTGTTTGTAATTAGAAAAATGGTGCACGTTAAAAAGCAAGCGTTCATCAGTTGTGCCAAAAAGTGTAGCATGCAATGGCTAAGCATATAAAAGGTTAACACCCTCCCCAAAACCGTCACTTTTTTCATTCCCAATAATTAAAAATTGGTTATGTATTAACATTTTCTTCCATTACGAGACGAAATAGGGAGTGGTATATGGCATCTAAAAATATGACATGTTTTTTCTAGGCGTCACAACATCGGATGCAGCACATACTACCACCACTACCAGTGCCGGGGCCAGCAGCGCGGAGGCGTCCACTCCAGGGGGTGATGCGGCGACGCCACAAGGGCCACCAGGAGGAGCTGTGGGGAATGGCTCAGCAGCAGCGGATGGTGGTAAGTTATTATACTCCTTACTTATTGACATTTTAGAGTAGGCTCGCAAAGGAGTGTATGATGTACTGTACAGTAGACAGTACACTAGTACAAGTACACTGTACTGTTAAGAACAGTTACTAATTTAGAACTACATTTTTGCCAATCACGGAGAAGACAGTCACCCTGGACTTAGCAATAGCATTAGCGGCAGTAGTTCTCGAGTAAGCAAGGGCCTCTCTATTTGACTTCAACTAAGCTGGGAAACTTTTATCGGGAAGCCAAGGTATATCAGATGAACTTGAGGGATGTGATGAACGAACAGGGAAAGAAGGGTGAAAGGAAGGACGAGCGAGTCGTAACATTTATGACTTAAATAATGATACGTGTTTTTGAATGCAGGCAGAGGTGGCTGATAGGAAGGAATCAGATGCATGGCTGCTTGAAGCAAGGATGATTGGAGGAGAAAGACAAGATGACTGCCTGTGTGGGTGAATGAGAAAATGCATGTGTGGTGTGCATTGCAATATATCATTTGGGTGAAACTCAAATGCAAGTCAAGACGGTGGTTTACCAAATAAAACAAAAAGGGTGTTAGTTGGTCCAGTTGAGCTGTTAGTAGAATTCCTGAAACTCCCACTAATGTTACAGGCCTACAAAGACAGCGGAAAGATACATGCCAAAATGTTATACTGTGCTTGCAAGTTGGTAGTGTTACTGTGAGACAACTTTCTGTTGAATTATTTTGTGTTAATGTTAAAGAGCATTGGTTAAAGAATCTATTTTTCTTTCTTTCTTCATAGATGCTCCAAAAAAACTAACCCGGAAGGACATGGCTGTCTGGGCCAGGGCCCAGAATCTGGAGGCAATTTGTGCCGAATATTGGCAGCTGGTGGCTCGGGAGCAGGAGGAGGAGACGGCAACAGCTGCATCTTCCTCCAGTGACACCAGGTCCACTAGCCCAGCAGCCCCCAGCGGTTCGGCGCCGTGGCCCGACGGCCTCCCGCCGTCGCCGCAGAGTAGCTAAGAAGACACCAGCAGCTCCCCCCCCCACAACCTGGAGGGCACAACAGCGCCGCCTCCGCAGGAGAGTGGACTCCCTGGAGCGTATGGTAGAAAAGCTCCAGTGCCAGCTCCGGGACCTCTGCAAAGAGATGCGGGACCACCTGTCCACAGGACACCGCCGGAAGAAGTGACTGTCCCTTGCCCCTTTTTTAAAGACTGTTGGGGGTGTGGGAATTGGGCGTTGGGGATTCAAAGGGAGTTTTGAAGGACATTTGGACATTGGTTGGGGTTAGGGAGGGGGGTGAGTTGGGTCTTTTGAATAGTTTATTTTTCTTAGGGAAAATATATTTATTTATTTTACATACTTAAACATAGTATATGCGTTCATATTATTTTGTGTGGTGGTGGGAGGGGGTTACTGTACGTTTGGTTTCCTCAAACTTACCAGCATGAATTATCTAAACGTCGAAAAATTTACAAAAGTGCCACTAACAGAGTTAGTGAATTCAATTGCCCTACTAGCACTTTACCAGTACTACTGTCAGTCTCTCCTCTCCTCCGAGTCCTAGCCCATTATTCTACCTCCCCAAAATGCTTAATCCCTGCAAATCAAACAGGCTTTGCCAAAACTGTTGGGACAACAACGAACATCTTGACAATGGACCTGTTAATTGACAAAGCCAAAACCAACAAAATGCAAATTCACCTGTGCTTTATCGATTATAAGGCAGCCTTCGACCATATCAACCGGAATCTCCTGTGGTCCAAATTGAATAAATGGGGGATCCCGAGGCCCTTGCTAGACCTACTGATTAACCTGCATAGTGAAACATGGATACAGGTGAAGCTGGGTGAAGGATCTCACTTGTCCAGATGCATCCCAACCGACAAGGGCCTAAAACAGGGATGCGTTTTGGCTCCAACACTTTTTAACTTGTTCTTAGGAGATCTACCCCGATTTTAAACAATTGTAATTCCCATGCACCGAAATTAGGAGGCCAAATACTACCATCATTACTATATGCGGACGACATAGTGTTAATCAGTCAAACAAAAATAGGACTGCAAAATCTTGTGGATGCAACTCGGTTGTACTCGGATGGTAATCTACTGACGATGAATCTACAGAAAACACAAACTA
Organism: Lissotriton helveticus; assembly: GCF_964261635.1. Classification (NCBI taxonomy): domain Eukaryota; kingdom Metazoa; phylum Chordata; class Amphibia; order Caudata; family Salamandridae; genus Lissotriton; species Lissotriton helveticus. The sequence goes on along the minus strand of NC_136065.1, from coordinate 529,468,777 downwards.
TGTCAATTAACAAAAAAGGGAAAACAAATTATGGCTGGTTGTGGAACAAAAACCGCATTGAAGACACAACAGTGTATAAATACCTGGGAGTCAAAATCGACAACAGCGGCCAGTTTACAATTCAGAAAGCAAGAATTAGAGGAAAAGGAATTGCGATATCGACTTCTCTAAAAAAACTAAATGGAAAACTTGTTAGTCCATCTCTTCTGCCCCTGGCACAAGTTATAAGAGCTAAACTGCTGCCCACGATCACTTATGGGTGTGAAGTACAGAGAGGAATGGATGCGGCGACTTTAGACAGAACTGTGGCAGCGGCATATAGAACTATATTCAGCTTGCCAAAACAAACCTCTCCGGCCCAACTTAGGCTGGAATTTGGAGGACAGAAGCAGTCTCTGGCAAGACAAGGTGCATACGTAATTACTTGGGATAAAGTCCGGAAGGCAAACAAAGGAACCCTAAATAGCTACCTATGGGCAGAATTAGAATGGAATGCCTATCTGCCCTCAGAGAGAATAAACACTTAGTACATTAAATTTGTTTTAAAAATAGCAAAGAAAAACGTATACAATGGCTGGAGGGATGAATTTGAAGCAGAGAGAAAACAAATGCACAGAGTCACACTCATAGAAGTTCACAACAATAACATTATTTAAAAGATAAGGAGACGTGAAAAGGATACTGTAACTGTATGTTGTAGTTGACCTGTTGAATTTTGGAAGTTGCATGCATCCAGCCATTCCTCTTATTCTCGATACTCCTCCATTCCATCAATCTGACGCTTCCTCGATCAATCTTGGTGACCAGACACACTGTCCACTGCCTGCCTGGCGGATGCGGAATTGCAGATCGCTAATGGTAAGCCTGAATTAATCGTTTTTCCCATCGCACAGGGGGATGGAAAAACAGGAAGTGATATTTAAACACCACAGAGAAAAAAATATAAGGTACACTGTGTAGTGCAAAAATAACACTTTCAGTTTCAGAGGCGACTGTATTATATACAAGCATCATTTCTAAAGTGTGTACTCTGGGATAATAATTAGCACACAGCAGGCCAGGGCCATGCAGACGGTCAAGGCTGGCACCACTGAGTGAAGCAACCTGATGTAGCATACCTCTTTGACACAGACAGACAAAGCATATCTAATTGTATGCAGCAAGCCACATAGCCGCAATTTTACATGAACTGCTGTCTGGACTCTGGCATAACAACACTACACTGGCTCAACCACTACATACCATGACTAGACAGACAAGTAGTTGTGCTGTAGTAGTTGTTGTTGACTGGTTTACCTGTTTGCCACTCACAAATTGGCCATAGATCTTCCGTAAACCAACGATGATGATCCATCCATCCCAGTGAGTGACTGTAAAGAAAAAAGATATAATATTTAACTTTGATCATCAACACTCTTCATTATCATGGTATATTGGCAAACAGTGAGTCCAAGGGCATTTTGCATATTGGAAAATGCAACGTAGTGGCCCCTGCAGTTGAAGTACAATTTGAATATTAAAAATGGTAAAAAAAACAGAGTAGACTTGAGTTACATTTAGTGTGTAAAAGATTAAATAATAACAGAAGACATATGATTAATTTCATTAACAACAAACAAACAGCAATTGCTTTCATCAGAGCCAGACAGCCATTGCTGTCCACTGCATGCCATCTTCTCATTATTCATTACCTGTTCCACTTTTTGTCCGCATCTTATTCTTAAAGTGAAGGCCCACAGGGCAGCCTCTCCTGTCAATTTCAGAAGTAACTGTCAGCAATCAGTATGTAGTCAGTAATTCCAGTCTCACTTGAGGGGATTCGTCTACAAAGCCAAACCTTCTTGATTCTGTGTAATCCAGCCATCTGCCTTGAGGGAAATGGATAGGGGGAGTCTGGAGGAGGAGGATAGAGGTACATGACTGAGTTGTGAACTGGTGAACCTCAGGAATGCAGACAGCGGCACCTTCAAATCAATAAGGAAATAAGATGAAGACAGTGCTGCTGATGGATTTGTTGTGATTAGGTGATTAGAGTTTTGTTGTGGTAAAAGTTGCAAAACAAAGAAAGACACACAGGAATAAAAGTGAACAAGGACAAAAAAAAAGGAAGTAATTTTCAAGCCTCGGTGTCAGGAAAGTAGAGCTCGTCCTCAAACTCTGTGAATTGAGACAGGAGTAGTTCAGCTAACAGAGAAGAACTTCCGTCACCTAAGTCAGTGTCCTCTTCTTCCTGCTTGCATTCACGTATTTTGTAATCTGGTGGTATGAGGTGTTGATTCATGATGATCATTGTTAACCTCTCCACATTTTTGGGCGAGAGGCGGGTCCTTTTTGAAGTTACAATGGCACCAGCAGCACTGAAAACACGTTCAGAAGACATGCTTTCGAGTGGGAAAGACAAATAATTTAGAGCCAGGTTGGTGATCAGTGGCCATTGACCCCTTTTTAAGCATGGGCGTAAAATCCGCTCCGATCGCGGATTTTTCGGATTTTCGGCAAATTTGTCGAAAATCCGTGAATCCGCTCGCGGCGGATTTTTTGCTTGGTTGCGGCGCGCGGCGTGGTGCACGGCGTTCACTTTCCGTCATTAAGCGTTTGCCGAGTTGTTTTTCTCGATCATATTTTGCGAGTGCCGCGCCATTTTGGATCTTGCTGCGTGATCCCGCGGGAGTTTGGCGCCCGCGAATACGTAATCGCGGCTTGCCACCTTGCACAGCACACCTCGCGAGAGTTCGCAATTGCGAACACGTAGTTGCGGCGGAAAGGAACAATCTCGCACTCGCGAAATAGTGATTTTGCAATTCTGCACAAGAAAATCACCAGCAAACAGGATACACCTTCAGAAAATTATGATTTTTATCAGAATCAATCCTCAGGTTGACATTTGCATGGCCTTTTTTTTGCAAGGAGTCCATTTTTGGGGGGGGGAGGAAGGAAGTGCCCCACAGTCTCCAACTTCCTATTCCTGTCCAGCAGGCTCCTCCCAGTGCTTTGTCCATCTCCTGGTCACTTTCATTTGGATCTGGAGCTGGAAGGATTACTTTTTGTGGGTGCTGCTGGATATTTGGATTTGAGGCCTTTTTGACTTTCTTTGGATCACTTTTGGATTAGAAATCAACTTTCACAAGTAAGTTTGTTTGGGGCATTACAGTTGCTGCAACTACAATTTTGGAACTTTTCCAGAACATTAAATACATTATATTGTGGGTAGACACAGTATCCAGTAGGACCAGGGTTGGTTATGGGTGCATGATACAACTGTTTTCTTGAATTTAAACACCATTGAGGCCATGGATGGGCTGGGATTGGGCTGTTTTTTGTGGTTTTTGTCGTTTTTTGGGGGCTGCTGGTGTGGCCTTTTGCCCAGGGGTGGTGGTGCATGGACTGAGTGTGCCTGTGGTGTGGTCTCACTCTCTTTAATGTAAACATCATGGATGGCATTGGATTGTGGTGATTTTTGGCTGTTTGTCTGTTTTTGGGGGTGTACTGTTGATGTGGACTGGCCATGTGGGTGGTGGTGGTGGCCATCTTGAGTGCTGGCTGGTACAGGCAACATGTGCTTGGGGTGGAAGGGGCAATTTTGAAGAGAGGCAGTGTCTGAGGCCTGCACTTATTTTGCCTACTTTTCATCCATTATGCCCAGGGGTAGTGAGTGTTGCATGGGCCTAGTCTTTCTGTGGGGTGTCCTCTTGAATTTAAACACCATTGAGGCCATGGATGGGCTGGGATTGTGCTGCTTTTTGTGTTTTTTGTCGTTTTTTGGGGCTGCTGGTGGGGCCCTTTGCCCAGGGGTGGTGAGTGTTGCATGGGCCTAGTCTTTCTGTGGGGTGTCCTCTTGAATTTAAACACCATTGAGGCCATGGATGGGCTGGGATTGGGCTGTTTTTTGTTGTTTTTGTCATTTATTTGGGGCTGCTGGTGTGGCCTTTTGCCCAGGGGTAGTGGTGCATGGACTGAGTGTGCCTGTAGTGTGGTCTCACTCTCTTTAATGTAAACATCCTGGATGGCATTGGATTGTGGTTATTTTTGGCTGTTTTTCTGTTTTTTTGGGGTGTACTGTTGATGTGGACTGGCTTGGGGTGTAAGGGGCCATTTTGAAGAGAGGCAGTGTCTGAGGCCTGCACTTATTTTGCCTACTTTTCATCCATTATGCCCAGGGGTAGTGAGTGTTGCATACTTGCATGGCCCTAGTCTTTCTGTGGGGTGTCTTCAATGTAAACATCATGGATGGCATGGGATTGTGCTGATTTTTCTGTGTTTTGTCGATTTTTTGGGGTGTATAACTGAACTGATGTTCCTCTGTCTTCCATTGCTTTTAGGTGCACAAGACTCAAGAGAACCACCAGTGCCAGGAAGAAGTCCTGCAGCGGTGTGTGTGTGCAGCATAACGTCACGCGACGTTACGTCTGGACACAGACAACTCTGCAACTCGTGCAACTGCTGCCTGCTGTTCTGACCTGCTCTGAAGAAGATGGCCCCCAAAAAAGTTACCCGTAGCTCCTCTAGCAAGAAAGGTGCCAGTAAGGAGCAGAAGAAGCAAGTTACCAAGGAGACTGGTGTGCCGCCCGCCCCTTTTTTTGGGAGTAAAAAAAAAAGTATGCCTGCAGCAGCAGCGGGATCTGCTGGGGACCAAGCTGGGAGCAGCACCCCCGCTCCATTGGGCTCTGTGCCACCACCACCACCACGCCAACTTAAGTCCAAGCCCTTCACTGCTGCAGAGGCACTTTGTCTAGTTGTTCAATCACCATCGACCAGTGATGTTGGCTCATCGCAAGAAAGCAGCAGCAATGTCCCTCAATCAACACAGGTTGTTGTAGCTCATCTGACGAGTGTTGAACAACCACAGCCGCAACAACTATCACATGTGCAAGTACAAGCCCAAGTACATGTGGAAGGTGAGGCAGCTCAAGGAGATGCGCAAGCAGAGGTGCATGGAGGGTCACAAGTGCCCACAATAGTTGTTCCTCCCGAAGTAGGGGCACATCAGGAAATCGAAAATCAAGGCGAGGTATCATTTGAGGAAGACACTCCTCCTGATGATCATTCATTGTCTTCCACACCCCTAGCAAGGAAGAGATCAAGGGTGGTGTCTACATCTTCTTCAAGCACACCTCCTTCTGATGATATGGATCAAAATTGGGAACCAGCACCACTGCCTGAGAGTGAGGCACACCATGATCTGACAAAGGTAGTTAAGCGTAAAAGGAAGCTCGTCCAAAGTCTCAGAGTTATGGAGTGTGATGATGAGGCTCAACAAGAAGTGGCGGATACTGCTGCTGATGAAGACTCTGACAACAACGACCCAGTCATCATAAAGGTCACTGCAGCTCCAGCGGGCATGCAGCAAACAGACATTTTGACCCTAGCCTGAAAAGCTGCTGAGCGTGATGATGATGATGTTGTTGACGAGGAGGCAGTGGAAACACCACCACAATCATTGTAGTTAAGTAGTACACCAACTTGTACCGCTTCCATATTTCTTTCTGGCAAGAAGGGACCTCCATCCACCTCGACCTTAATTAGTGGCGGTGAAAGTGCACAACGTACAAAAGTTGGGCAATCCAGATCCTCCACTTCATCTGGCATTAGCATCATGACCACCACCAGTATCGCCGCCTCCTCCGGCCCCCACAGACACTTCAAGTCCCCAGTTTGGGACTTCTTTACTGTTTGCCAAAAAAGGCCAAAGTTTGCCATTTGTACCCTTTGTAAGCTTGCAGTTAGTCGTGGTAAGTTGGGTACCAACTATGGTACCAGAGGCCAGAGAGGTCATCTTAGGAGACAGCACACTGTCCAATGGTTTGCGCACCTAAAGGCGATCAAGGAAGCCCGAATTGGAAGTCAAGAAAACGTTGATGTTTCACCTGATGATGACGAGGAGGAAGAAGACGTGTCAAACACTTCACTTACACCCAGTACCCCTGTCAGCAGCACACCCAATGTGAGGCACACTAAGAGTGTTGGAGCGAGTGAAACACCAACGCGCAAAAGTTCACCAGCGAGCAAAATTGGGTCAACTAAGTCATTATCATCCCGTAAATGCTTGGTCCAGGGCAACATTAGAACCATGTTTTCTTCAGACGCGCCATATGAACGCAACCACCCACTGACCCGTCTGTATAACACTAAGCTGGCTAAAATGCTAGCTGTGGACCTTCTCCCTTTTTCTTTTGTAGAAGCGGTAGGTTTTCTAGAATTAGTGGCAACGCTCTGCCCTAAATGGAAGGTTCCTAGCCGGTTCTATTTTGCCAGAGTTGCGGTTCCAGCACTACATGAAGATGTGCTGGAGGCGATTGGGGCAGCTTTGCAGAAGAGTGCTGTTCACACAATACATCTGACAACAGACATGTGGACCAGTGGCGCAGGCGCTGATTAGATGTGCATCACTGCACACTGGGTCTCTTTTTCAGGTGTTAAAGCAAAGCTAAACGCAGGTGTTGACCCGGACACAGTTTTTAAAGCTGCTCGGAAACATGCAACACTAGCCATGTTTGGCTTGGAGAAAAGTCACACATCCCAAAACATTTTGGACGAGTTTAACAAAAAGGTCTTGAAAATGCTATCCCCAAAAAAACGCCAGATTGGTTATGTTTCCACGGATAATGGCGCCAATGTAGTTAAGGCCATGGCGCTGGGTGGCTATTTCAGAGTGCCGTGTTTGGCGCACTGTATCAACCTGGTAGTTCAAAAATTCTTGAGTGATAGAGACAGTGCAGCGTTCGCGGTAATGGCCACCTGCCGCAAAATGTGCAACCATTTCAGCCATTCTTTTAAGGCCCGGAAGCATCTGAGGAGGCTGCTACTTCAAAGTCGAATACCAGTGAAAGCACTCATCCAGGAGGTGGCAACACGTTGGAACTCAACCTTCTACATGCTTGAGCGTCTGTATGAGCAGTATACGGTACTCGATCACTATTTCTTAACAGAGGGTACAACTCAGAAGGAGGACCTGCGGATGGGTGCGGCGCAATGGGACATAGTTAAAAGCCTGACAGACATGCTTCGTCCTTTTGAGTTCTTCACGCGTGCTGTCAGCCAGGAGGACTGTAATTTGGGAAAAGCTATCCCATTGTTGTGCATGCTGGAGCACCAACTGATGGCGGTGTCTTCTGAGTTTGAAAAAGATGTAAAAAAAAAGACCCTTTTATTTTGTCTGAGAAATTATTAGAGCGCCTACGTGGTGATGAACGTCTTCAAAAGATCAAGTCAGAACAGCATTACGTTTGTGCTACTATTCTGGATCCACGCTACAAAAAGGCGCTGGCAGGCGAAGCATTCTTTCCTTTTGCTGATGCAGATGTTCAAAAGTACAAACATTGGTTAGCCTGGTCAGCCAAGAGGTTTGAAAAAGAACGGCAGGTTATTGAAGGAGAAGACAGTACATCAGCATCAGCATCAGCAGGCCATCCCCAGTCACAAGAATCCACTTCTGCACCTGTGGCTGGGGCACAAGTGACCTCTCAGCCATTAAAGACACCGGCAACTGGATCATCTGCACCACACACAACAGTAACAGTGGCTGCTGTAGAGGATTGGCTAACTTTGCTTGGGTATGGTTCTCGAAAAAATGTCACAGGCACAGCAAAAAGTAAGCAAAGTGGACGAACCGTTGATGACCTTGAGTCGATGGTGCAGGACTATCTGAATGACTCAACAGAGGTCTTTCTTAATGATGAGCCATTGCAGTATTGGCATGGCAAAAAACAATTGTGGCCACAGCTCTCCAACCTGGCTATAAACTATTTGTCTTGCCCACTCGCAAGTGTGTCTTCTGAACGTGTTTTCAGTGCTGCTGGTGGCATTGTAACTCCCAAACGGAGCCGCCTCTCGCCCAAAAATGTGGAGCGGGTGACAATGATCAAGATGAATCAGCACCTCATACCACCAGATTACAAAGACCGAGAAAGCACGCCGCATGAAGACGAGGAGGACGGCAACGTAGATGAGGGGATTTGTTCTCTGTTCGGTGGCACTGACCTCATCCTGCCTGAATTCGCAGAGTATGATGACGAAATCTTCTTCTTATTCCCTGACACCGAGCCCTGAAAATGAGACAATGAATCAATAACTTTCTTTTTCGTCCTTATTCACTTTTATTCCTGTGTGTCTGTCTTTCTTTGTTTTGCACAGTTAATTTAATTCAAACTTTAATCACCTAATCCCAAAAACAAGACCATCAGCAGAACTGTCTTCACTTGTTTGCTTATTGATTTGAAGGTGCCGCAGTCTACATTCCTCAGGTTCACAAGTTCTGAAGAACATGCTCCTCTATCCTCCTCCTCCAGACTGCGATTTCCCTCAAAGCAGAGTGCTGGATTACGCCCAATGAAGAAAGACTCAGCACTTGTGGGGGTGTTCTACTTCTTTGCGGGTGAGTTGACGGCTTTGGGCCCATTGCTGTGAAGCTCTAATAATGGATAAAAGTGTTTTGGACCAAATATGAGGTGGGAATTTCTTGCCGTTTTTGCTGACTTGCTTGCCTTTGAGGTGCTCTTTGGCGGGGTTCCGGGTGTTTGTGGGTGAGTTTTGGGGTCTGGGAGCACTGCTGCGACAGTCTAATCTTGATTGCATTTGCTTTTCAGGAAATCCATGGTGGAAAACAGGAGTTGTGATGATGACCTAGCTGCGCAGCGCGTTTGAACCGAAGGCCGAGAGATATTGTAAGTATGAGATTTAGCTTTTTCGCTGTTTGGGGGTGTTGTCGCGTGCATTTTTGCGGGTGGGTTGGCGGGTCTTGGCTGGGGCATTCCTGGGAAGGTCTAATACCGGATAGAAGTGTTTTGGACAAAATCCTTAAGGAAAAGCCTTTTTTTTGCTATTTCTTCTGACATCTTGCTCAATGTAGCGTTTTGGGGGGCTTCCTGCTGTTCGTGGGTGGGTTGCGGGGTCTCTGTCGAAGCACTGCTGCGACAGTCTAATCTTGATTGCATTTGCTTTTCAGGAGATCCGTGGTGGAAAACAGGAGTTATGATTGATGACCTAGCTGCACAGCGCGTTTGGACCGAAGGCCGAGAGATATTGTAAGTATGAGATTTAGCTTTTTCGCTGGTTGGGGGTGTTGTCGCGTGCTTTTTTGCGGGTGGGTTGGCGGGTCTTGGCTGGGGCATTCCTGAGAAGGTGTAATACCGGATAGAAGTGTTTTGGACAAAATCCTTAAGGAAAAGCCTTTTTTTTGCTATTTCTTCTGACATCTTGCTCAATGTAGCGTTTTGGGGGGCTTCCTGCTGTTCGTGGGTGGGTTGCGGGGTCTCTGTCGAAGCACTGCTGCGACAGTCTAACCTTGATTGCATTTGCTTTTCAGGAAATCCGTGGTGGAAAACAGGAGTTATGATGATGACCTAGCTGCACAGCGCGTTTGGACCGAAGGCCGAGAGATATTGTAAGTATGAGATTTAGCTTTTTTGCTGTTTGGGGGTGTTGTCGCGTGCTTTTTTGCGGGTGGGTTGGCGGGTCTTCGGGCATTCCTGGGAAGGTCTAATACCGGATAGAAGTGTTTTGGACAAAATCCATAAGGAAAAACCTTTTGGCACTTTTTGTAAGTTAGGGTTCGTTAGGGTTAGCCCTAGCAGCAGGATTGCATGTGTTTCGGGGTGTTCTATTGCAACGCAGTTCTGGGGTTTTAGAGCACTCTTGGAGCGATGCTGGCTATGGATACTTTTGCTTGCTTGCAAGTGGTTTGAATACAATCCACGGTCGGTAAGGGTGTATTTGGGCCTACTGTTACTTTCAAAGTACGTTTTGTCACCATTTTTCTGCTAGGCATCGTTTTTGGAGATCTGATTGGGGGTCTTCTACATTTTTGCGACTGGCTATAGTAAGGGTCTTGGTGGGAGCATTGCTGGGAAGGTCAAATTTTGTTCTAAAACACAGTTTACAGTACACCTACCTTGAGGGGAAAGATCCGCTATAATATTTTGGCCATACATATTTATCCTTAAAAAGGTGACTCAGACAGAGCACGCAATTTCAAAAATATTGTACTGTCTATTAGGGAAATCAAAGTGTGACTTTTTGCACCACACAGCGTACATACCGTATATTTATTTATCAGTGGTATTGTAATAGCACTTCCTGTTTTCCGTTCAATAATTACAGGCCGGGTTTCAGTCAACATCCGCCAGGCAGGCAGTGGACAGGGTGTCTTCTGTCAGTGGTCACCAACATTGATGGACGAAGCGTCAGCTGGAATGGAGGAGTGCCGCTAATAAGAGGAATTGTTTGCTGCATGCAACTTACTTACCAAATTCAACAGGACAACTCCAACAACATACAGAATACAGATACAGTATCCATTGTTTTCTTCTATGAGTGTGACTGCATGTGGTTAGCTTTAGTTTGTACCCAAAGATTTCTTTATCTTCAATTATTGTTTGTCCAGGCTGTGCTTTTTTTTCTTCTCTCAACAAAACCTACCCAAAAAGAAACCCCCATTCCCATCCATTTTCCAAACCCTAACCCTCTTCCCCCGGGCTGTGTTGTTTTGCTTGATGACTGACTAAAATGACATCAATAATTCCACACACTTGCTGGGGAGGATAAGGTCATAGCAACAGGCTGGTGAAGGAATACGAGGATATCTTCTAGACTTACTCAGCTTCAGTACTATTTCTTCTAGTAGTAGGAGCCAATGTCAAATAAATTCAACACAAGTACTAGTTATACTTGCAAGCAAATACTTTACCATTTGTTAGGCTACATTGTGGCACTGTTCTAGTGTACTGTCACCTGCTATATTCTCGATCGTACCGTAACCGTTGTAATGCTACAGTAAGGACAAACCAGGTTTCATTTCTTTTTTTCCATAGGCATGCAACTGCCACTGTGTCACACCACTAGTACCACCGCAATGAGGAAATTTCACCCGCCCAGGATTGCCAACGTTAATCCCCATTTCACGTGGAGCCAGCCCTGGGCCTAGCCCTAATTTCTAACACAAATTACAGGTAAGATAAGCGTTTGGTGGGAGGTAGTATAATGGAGTATTAGGACTAGACGAGAGATTGACGGTAGTACTACTAAAGTCCTACGACTGTTCAGGAAAACAAACTTACTGTTACACCCCCGTCCCCCACCCACAGACTGAAAAGCAGTAAAAAACAGGTATGGTCAGATAAAGTTTAATAATGTATATTTATGTAGCCCTAACAAAATAATCTCCCTCAAGACCCTCCCTAACCCCAACGACTGTCTTTGAAAAGTCCCAAAAAGAACCCAACTCCCAAATCCCACCCCCCAAAAGTCTCCAAAAAAAGGGCAAGGGACACTCCACTACTGGAGGGTGCTGGTGCATTTTGCGGCATGGGCATCATACTCCTTGCGGAGGGTGGCAAGCTCGAAGCGGAGGCCCTCCACCAAGTTCTTATAGTTATGGACCTCCTGCTCCAGGTAGGACATTCGGACTCCTAGGCGGCGTTGGCGTGCCTTGCAGCTCCTGTGGGGGGCAGCTGGTCTTTCTGCTGCTTGGCGGTGGCGGTTGGCTTTGTTAGCCCGGCTCCGTACCGCTGGAGCACTGCGCATGCTGGCGGCCCGTGGGGTCACGGAGGAGGATGCAGCTGTCCCAGTCGAGGATGTTGTGGTTGCACCGGTCGACTGCGTGTCCTCCTCCTCCTCCAGGGCCACCAGCCGCCGATATTCGGCGACAGTGGCATCCAGCCTCCGTTGCCGGGCCATTCGAGCCTGCTCCCTCCGTGATGTCGATTTGGAAGGAGCAACTATATGAAGAAAGAAAGACATAGTCTGTAACCAATGCTCCTTAGCATTAATAACACAAAGTGATTGAGCCGAAAGTTGGGTCACAGTACAAGTAGCAAATTGAAAGCACAGTACATAACTATTGAGGACAGTATCTATGTAACCTCCCACTTCTGCATCCTTGCTCTAACATTAGTGGTAGTTTAATGCACAAATTCTACGACCACTATGGACTTCCATTACAGTTGACTATGACAGTACACCAGTCTTATTCTTCTTCTTCTCTCTTGTTTAGGAAAATTGGTACGTTATCTTATGCAAGCCGGCAGAATGGCAGCACAGTGAACTTGCACCCGAGAAAAACAGTTGCACACCATGATGAGTGAGACAGACTTGCGTTACTGTACCGGTCCAGTACATGCAGGTGGTGAAGCTATTACTTTTCTATTACGGGTGGCACTGAGAATACTCTGTTACAAGGGCTACTGCTTAATTAATTTACCTTTCACCCTACAGTGCAAATGAGTACTAGAAAAGGAAAATGAAGAAGCTAAATAATTTGATTATCTATCACTTCACATGGGACGTATTTGATGACATATGGGATGACTTTAGGTGCTTTTCTTAATATTGAGTGAACAGTGATACACCCACACATGAATGACGTACTACAACTAAACGAAAGTTATTAGGAGAGGTACGGAGTGTCCACCGTAATAACCGGATATATGCTGTGCTTGCAGTTGCAATACAAAGTACTGCTACTATTCATGGTAGTATTGGACAAATTTACAATTTCTTTTCCTTGCCTTCCCTACACTGGAACGGACGTGCGGGTGCGGTGGTACATGCTCTTCAAGGTAACACTTAGTTCATCCAGCGACCATCTACTCTCTCTAGATACACATGTGCTATCTAAGAGTCAGATAATACCATGCTCCAGGCATCCATTCATTCAAAGTATACGCACACATACAGTTTCTGTTTCACCCACCCAGGCTGCTGTCCTTCTACCCATCCTTGCTTCAATCTTTGACCCAGCCATGCACCATACCATATTCTTTCCTTCCCAGCCACCTCGGGGGCCAAGCAAACACATATCATTCTTCTTTGCCAGCCATCATAAAATTTCGCGTCCCACTTACTTACACCCTTCTTTCGCTTTTCGTTCATCCCATCCATCACGTTCATCTAAGATCTTATTGGGATTCTTCTCACCAAAAACTTCACAGCTAAGTCGAAGTACATTTCGAGGAGGCTACTACCTGGTTGATTTGTAATCAACCCGTGCAGAAAGCACACTATGCAGTCTTCAATCTCAATAAGTAAGGAATATATAGCTTACCTGTTCTCGCCACCACCGTGCGAACCCTCACAGGACCGTCCGCCGGCACTTGCACCGCATCCTCCCCAGAGTCCTCCTCGCCCAACACCACCACCTCCGCGCTGGCCCCGCCACCAGATGTTCCACCTACAAAGTACATTTAAGAATGTTAGAATACACCACTCACTACTATATAATATTTGGTCTAGGAGTAATAAAGAAATGTTAAAAAAACAGAATACAATGTAATAATTTGTGACTGTCTACTCTAAAGTAAAAATGTCCCTTTTTCCAGGGAAGGCTGTTGTCTTGCTGCACTTTTATGCACAACTGATGAATGCTTGCTTATTATTTTTAACACGCACCACTTTTTCTCCTAACAGACAGAAGCTTGACTTCTAAGAACACGACCAGGATCAAGTTCAAACCAGGTGAGAGCTCGGCTCGACCACAAGAAATGTGTCCAATTAATCGTCAGCACTAAGCACTTTTCCGTTTTCAGTTAAATAGTTTTATGACAAAGTTGATTTTAATAAATGTGTTTACTTTTAATAAAGCTTTTAAACTTAAATAGACTCTGTGGTTTTTGGTCCTCCAGACTAGAGTGGATGAGCTAAAGGTTTTGGAATTTTTGCAAGCATGAGTGCCTCTGACACTTCTTGACTGTGACTCCGTACTCTTGTCCTGCGTAGGATAATCTAAAGATCATTGGGGATCAATCATCGGTGACTTCGGGAGCTAAATGACTCTGCCACACTATCTAGTCAGTAAGGAGACAGTGCATAGAGCTATTGCTGAATAGAATGGGAGTCCAATGGAATTGCCAAATGTCCAATCTTAGTTAGCTACACAGACAGACTAATAAGAATAATCTAGTAATACCACAGGGAGTCATATTCGAGGCAGGATAAGAATTTAGATCCAGTCTACAAGAAGATCAAAGACGATTTAGAAAAAATCGAATGAGGAACGCTAGGAAAAAATAGGTACTCTTTATTAAAATTAAAACTTACTGGGGCCAGCAAAGGAGCCCTCGCCTGCCCGATCCTGGCCTGCATCCTCCTGAACAGCACCCTCCTCCTCCTCCTCCTGTGTCCTCTTGCCCTTGGGGGGAGCTGATGTACAACATGAAAGAAAGAAAGACCAGAAAACATGGATGAGATTTGTCAACCAAATCAAACATTTCAAAAGAACAATAACAAAATATTTTGGAGAAATAGCAAATAGATAGACAACTATTCCACGGGATCTATCTCATGTGGTATACTACGTTATTCGTATTGCCTGATTTGCGGACCGTTGACTTAGAAAGTTCCTATGTAACTCAATAAACAGACTACTAAAGAGGTTTGCCTAGGCCTGGCAGGCAGCAGTCCGCAGCACGCGAAGTGACAGACAAAGTCCATCCTGCTTGCAGATCAGTGAAGAATACTCAAACTATCAATCCACCCACCACCACCACTATTTCTTCTTATAGCCATGTGTCTAAAGGAAGGACTGGACTGCAGTCTGTTGGGGCTGATTTAGAAGTCCCTTGTGGCTCATTTTCCTCCATTGTTGCGTGACTTTTGTGATGCAGCGGCAGAACAAAAGACTCGCCATGGTGTTGGTGCGGCATATATATTAAAAAAAAACACATATGGGAGATGCATCACGTTGTAAAGCCCTGCGCCATCAGGGGGCATTCCGGCGCAAGGGAGGGCGTTCCTGCGCAGGAACGAATCCTAAAATTGGCTGAGGGAAATCTACAAGATGTCAATCAGTCACTTTTAGGACAATGATGCATGACTCAAACCCTGTGCCTGCTTGAAGCCGACGTACGGCTTGATGCAGCATTGGGGAGATAGGGTACCCCAGAGCATTGCTGGAGCTGCGCCATCGTTGGCACGCAACTCCAGCAATGCGCCGCCTTTATGGCACAGATGCGTAAGGCTTCTGTGACGTTTTGGGCCAATGGGTGGTGGTGGCATGGCACACAATTACTGCCGCATCCCTGCTACTTTGCAGGGATGCGCCGGTAATTGAAAATATGACCCTTAGTGTTTAGCATTACGCAGTTCTTATCTTTACACTACACTCATACATAATTTCTCAGGCCAATGAAATGAACACAAAATACAAAACAAATAAGCATAGTAGCAAGCAAGGCTACTGAGAAGGAGAGCAGTGCACCTGAAATGCATAGAAGATTTTGAAATATAATTTACATACAATGTAATCGGCAGCATTATTGCTCTTGGTAAAGAACAAAGATTTGCAAATAACAGAGCCGGATAAAACAGAGTAGTGATGAATAGCTACTACTACTCACCAAGCCCGGGGACCTCTACGCCGAGCGCGTCCAGCAAGTCCCGTTCCAGGTCCATGACATCCGTCCAGCGGTGGGTGGCCTGGTTATAGGTGCGCCGGACCCCAGAGAGCTTAAACATGGCCCGGCACACCTTCTCCCACCACTTCCGGCGCTCCCGGATGCCATAGCCGGTTGCGATCTTGCCGCCTCCCAAGATGGTCTTGGGGAGGCGGCGCTGGACGTAGAAGATTAGTGCGGCCACCTCCTCCGCGCTAAAGATCTCCCGTGGCACCACTTGCTCCCCCCTCAAACGCCCGCACGGGAGCCGGGCACTGGGTGCGGGACCCTTCCCCTTCTCAGGGTGCTTCCCGGCTCCCTTTACCATGGTCTGGGCAGAAATAAAGTTAAATGATAAAGAAGAAATAGAATAGTGAAGAAGAAAAGAAAAGAGTTTAAAAAAGTAGTTTAAAATTAACTAAAAGTAGCAGAAAACACAAAAATATAGAGCTAGAAAAATAGAGGGATAGATAATAAGTAAAATAGATCAAATAAACTTCAAACAAGCAAAGGATGGGAGAGATTCAGAGAGGATACAGAAAGCATGCCCAGAACCATAGCAATGAATGAGAAACAAGATGGCCGCGCCCATTCACGACCGCGTGGGTAAGTTCGTTCACGTGCGAAATTGTACTAGCGAGCAGCACACTTTGCGAGATTACACATAGCGGCCGGAAACGGAATTACGTCACGCAAACAAGATGGCCGCGCCCGTGTACGACCGCGTGGGTAAGTTCGCAAACGTATCACTACAAGCGCCTTGCGAACATGCAAAAAATCACGCGAACATACACGCCGCAAACAAAAAAATAATGTATTCGCACGCATTCCCGGTTCCGAAATCGATCTCACACGGATTCGCGCCCCGCGAATAGCGCGAAATTGCAGAAAACCGATTTTTGCTAAACTGAAAGCAATCACCAGGTGCAAAAGTTCAAACTTAACATTAGTAACCATTCACTCTAGTGCTTCCTATGGGGCCCCTCCAGAGTTCAGTTGCCTATTTGCAACTATTCTATGACCCTGCTATGACCCAAACAGCAGGCTCATAGAATAGCTACAAGTAGACCATAAAGGTCCTGTGAAAAAAAATAGCACTGCAACAGAAAGCAAATTACAGATAAGGAAGGAAGCAGGTGCCAGCCAGACTGAAAGTTTCAAAATTACTGACACATTAATCACCACCAAATTAATTCATGGCAGTTGAAGAAGGGCAGGTGTGCTTGCTTTCACTGCAACAGAAAGCAAATTACAGATAAGGAAGGAAGCAGGTGCCAGCCAGACTGGAAGTTTCAAAATTACTGACACATTAATCACCCCCAAATTAATTCATGGCAGTTGAAGCAGGGCAGGTGTGCTTGCTTTTTTTCACCCCCATAATATACAGTGATAAACAAACCTAATGGGTGGCAGTGAGGATGTACCAGAGGGTGGCATGGGTGTACCAGAGGGTGGCAGTGGTGAAACAGAGGGTGCTGTGAACCTGTGATGATAAACCAGACGTAGAAACAACACAGTCGCGGCCGTTGCGAGCCGAAAAGTAAGTTCGCAATTTCGAAATGGTCCACAAATCCTCGCGAACGCGCGCCAACAGAAAAACGTAAAAATCCGCAAATCCGCGAGAGTTGGCGTATTTTTGCGGATTGCGAATCCGTAAATACGCAAATTCGCGTACGCGAGATCCGCTAGATCCGCCCATGCTTACCCCTTTTCCCATACCATTCAGCAATGGGTTCTGATTAAAGAAGACCTCTGTTGTGTCATCCAGATGGGCCTGCACCATCCACTCAAGGTTCTCCAGAGGTGCTCCACTTTGCGTACCATCTGTGGCCTTTGCATCAACGTTGGAACGAGCAAACCCTTCATGAGTTAGCCAATCCTGCTTCCGACAATATTATGGCTGGGCTTGGTGCAGGTGAGGATGATGATACGGTTGCTGGTGTCGGTAACGGCTGTGAGGGAAAGTGACTGCCTTTGGCCACAGAAGTGGACCTTGACGCCGGATGGCCTGCTGCTTCAGTAGTACTTGTGGTGGTTCCTTCAATTTCCTGCTGCTCTTTATCAAACAGAGTGGCTGACAGAGCTAGCCAATGTTTGTACTTTGAAACATCTGCTTCATTAAAAGGAATGAATGCTTTACTGGCCACTGCCTTTGTACCGTGGATCCAGAATAGTGGCACACATGTAATGTTGTTCTGTATGTATTTTTTTAAGCCTTTCATTGTCAACTAGGCGGGTTAATAAGCTCACAGCCAACTGATATGCGTCTTGCTTGTCAGTATAACCTTTGAACATTGAAGACACGGCCTTCAGTTGGTGCTCTAGCATGCGCAACAGTGGGATAGCTTCGCCCAAAGTACAGTCCTCCGTGCTGACTTCACGCGTGAAGACCTCAAAAGGACGAAGCATGTCTGTCAGGCTTTTAACTAGCTTCCATTCCTCCAACTCTAGCCTAATGTCTTTCATAGTAGAACCCACTGCAAAGACATACTCATTGATTACCAAGCACTGGTCAGACAGACGCTCAAGCATGTAGAAGGTTGAGTTCCAACTTGTTACCACCTCCTGGATGAGTCATTTGACTGGCAGTCTACGGTCATGTGGCATGTTCCTCAGCTGCTTCCGGGCCTTAAAAGAATGGCTGAAATGTGTGCAGATTCTTCGGCAGGTGGTCAGTAACTTGCTGACTGCGTTTTCTTTTTTAAAGAAATCTTGAACAACAATGTTAATACTGTGCGCCAAACACGGCACTCTGAAATAGCCACCATCATTCATGGCCCTAACTATATTACTGCCATTATCCGTGGAAACATAACCAATCATGTGCTTTATTGGATGCAGCCATTCATAGACCTTACTCTGAAACTCATCCAAAAGGTTTACTGCAGTATGATATTTCTCCATGGCAAACATGGCTACTGTTGCATGTTTCCAAGTAGCTTGAAAAACTGTGTCCGTGTCAACACCTGCATATAACTTGTCTCAAACCCCTGCAAAAGAGACCCAGTGTGCAGTGATGCACATGTAATCAAGGGCTTGGCAACTGGTCCACATGTCTGTTGTCAGGTGGATAGCGTGAACAGCACTCTTCTGCAAAGCTGCCCCAATCACCTCCAGCACATCTTGATGTAGTGCTGGAACCGCAACTCTGGCAAAATAGGACCGGCTAGGAACCTTCCATTTAGGGCAGACTGTTGCCACAAATTTTAGAAAAGCCACCCTTTCCACGAAAGAAGAAGGGAGAAGGTCCAGCGCTAACATTTTAGCCAGCATTGTATTATAAAGACGTGCCGTTGGGTGGGTGGTTGCGTTCAAATGGCGCATCCAACCAAAACATGCTTTTAATGGTGGTCTGGACCATTTTCATACGTGATGATGATGCAGACTTCTTCAACCCAGTTAGGCTCATTGATGTACTTTTTTGCATTGGTGTCTCTTCCAGACTCTTAGTGTGCCTCATACATGTTGCTGCGGTAGAGGGTGTGGGCGCTACCACTGCAGTGATGCTGCCAGGGGTACTGGGTGTACCAGAAAAAATGTCTGTTGCTTCTTCACTTCCCCCCTGCACGATCAGCCCCTCATCATCATCAGATGCAATATGAATGGATACACTTGGATTTGTTGTACTTTTGGCTTCCCGGATCTTCCTTAGGTGTGCCTCCCAAGTGATAGTGTGGTGTTTTTGGAGATGACCTCTCTGGCCTTCTGTACCATAGTTGGTACCAAGCTTACCCCGACTAACTACAGTTTTACAAATCGAACAAACAACCATGTTTTCTGCCTTTTTGCTGACACTAAATGAGTCCCAAACTCGGGACTGGTTTGTCTGCTGGTGGCGGAGGTGCTACTTTCAATGCCAGATGAAGTGGAGGATGGGCGTGGCTGAATTTGACCCTGTTGTGCACCTCCAGCATCACTACTTGAGGTAATGGAGGTCGAGCTGGATGCAGGTCCCTGCCGGACCTTCTGACGAGAAAATATGGAAGCTGTAGGTCATGTTGGTGTAGTAGTTAACTGCGTTGGTGGTGGTACCAGTGCCAACCCGCCCACATCCCGATCAGCAGCAATTTCGGGATAGGGTCAAAATGTCTGCCTGCTGCATGCCCGCTGGGGCTGGAGTAACGACTGTGATGACTGGTTCGTCGTCAGACTGTTCATCAGCAGTAGAATACACCACTTCTTGTTCGTCGTCATCAACCAAAAGTGAAAGCCTTTGGGGAACCTTCCTTTTAGGCTTAGCTACCTTTGTCGGCTCATGGCGTGCTTCACTCTCAGACTGCATTGGTTGGTTCCAATCAACATCAAGATCATCAGAAGGAAGGGGGCTTGAAGAAGAACTTGTAGTAGCCCTCCTTGACCTTTTTCTTGCTGGGTATCTGGTGGAAGACAATGGATCATCATCAGGAGGAGTGGCTTCCTCGGATGTTACCTCCACTTGAATCTCCATTTACTAATGTGCCCTTACTTCAGGAGGAACAAGCATTGTGAGCAGTTTTGCCGCTCCATGCGCCTCTAGTTGCGCCTCTCCATGCGCCTCTCCTTGCGCTTCTACTTGCGCCTCTAATTGTGCCTCTACTTGCGCCTCTCCTTGCGCATGTACTTGCGCTTGTACTTGTTGCACCTGTGGTTGTCGTTGCGGCTGTGGTTGTTGAACACTCGTCAGATGAGTTACACCCTGCATTGATTGGATGCTACTTTCTTGCGATGAGCCAACATCACTGGTCGATGGTGATTGAGCAATTAAAATGGCTGCCTCTGCAGCACTCATGGCCTTGGACCTAACTTGGCGTGGTGGCACTGAGCCTAATGAAGCAGAGGTGCTGCTCCCAGCTTTGTCCCCGGCGGACCCCGCCTCTGCAGGCGTAGTTTTCTTTCCCCATAAAGTGTCTGTGGGCACACCAGTCTCCTTGGTAAGTGGCGCAACTTGCTTCTTCTGCTCCTTCTTACTGGCAGTGGCACTGGCAACTTTCTTGGTAGAGGAGCTACGGCCACCTTTATTTGGGCCCATCTTCTTCAGATGTCAGAACAGCAGGCTGAATTTGCACGAGTTGCAGAGTTGTCTGTGGCCATACGTGATGTCACGTGATGTTGTGCTGCACACACTGCAGCAGGACTTCTTCCTGTCACTGATGATAAACGATGAGGATGATTCGTGGTTCTCTTTGTGCACCTAAAAGCAAAGGAAGCCAGAGGAACATCAGTTAAATAAATGTTGCATATGTCGTGCTTCAATTAATATTTGCAACTAGGCATTTATTATTATTACAACACACCCAAAAACGGAAAGACCAAAAATAAAAATTACAAATATTTCTAATAAAAAATGGATGTTTACATTAATAAAAGAGAGACCACGCAGAGAGAGTTGTTTCATGCACCACTGAGTACCCCTGGGCATAATGGATGAAAGGAGGCAGACTGGGTGAGGCCTATGGCACAAAACACACTGTCTGGCTTCAAAATGGCCCCTTGACCCCCACCCATATGGCCAGGCGATGCCTGGACCAGGCCTCAAAATGGCCCCCACCCACATGGCCAGGCCCCAACACCACCCCAAAAAATCAAAAAACACCCCAAAATCACCACAATGCAATGCCATCCATGCCCTACATGATGTTTAAATTCAAGAGACCCCACAGAAAGCCTTGGTCCATGCACCACACTGAGTACCCCTGGGCATAATGGATGCAAGCAGGGCAGACTGGGTGCAGGCCTAAGGCACAAAGCACACTGCCTGGCTGCAAAATGGCCCCTTGACCCCCACCCACATGGCCAGGCCCTGCCTGGACCAGGCCTCAAAATGGCCCCCACCCACATGGCCAGGCCCCAACACAACCCCACAAAATCAAAAAAACAAACAAAAATCACCACAATCCAATGCCATCCATGCCCTACATGATGTTTAAATTCAAGAGACCCCACAGAAAGCCTTGGTCCATGCACCGCACTGAGTACCCCATGGCCTACTGGCTAGTGTGGCTTTACACGCACACCAAAATAAAAAAAATCCACATATACCAGTGACCTATTCAATTCCATGACATAAATGATATTTAAATTCAACAAAACTCACAGAAACAGTTGTATCATGCACCCATGACTCACCCTGGGATTACTGGATACAGTGCCTACCCACAATATATATTTTTTAAAGTTGTTAAAAAGTTTAAAAATTGGAGTTGCAGCAACTGCAATGCCCCAAACAAACAACACCAACGTACTTGTAAAATCTCAAATCCAAAAGTAATGCAAAGTGATCCAAACAAAAAGTCCTCAAATACAAATATCCAGCAGCATTCGCAAAAAGTAATCCTTCTAGCTCCAGATCCAAATGAAAAGTGACCAGGACATAGACAAAGCACTGGGAGGAGCCTGCTGGACAGGAACAGGAAGTGGGAGACTCTGGGGCAAAAACAACTCGGCGAACTCAGAATCACGATAAGTCAACGCCGCGTGCGTGAAATTGTCTTTTTGAAGCGCGACCAAGCAAAAAAATCCACCAGCTTGCGAATTGCGGATTTTTGGGCAAATTCGCGCGATTCTGGGACAGCGAATTTGCCAAAAATCCGCAAAATCCGCAAACAGAATGGATTTTCAGCCCACGGTTACTGTTGTTGTGATGTCCCACACAATGTCAACACGTGGTATCCACAATGTGTCAGGGGCAAGGTTTACACACATTGATGCCTTCACCAGAGTCCACACTCCACTACAGATGACTGTCAAGAAGGGTGACTGTCATGTCATGGGAGTGGTGCAACATGTAATTTGATCCATGCTGATGAGACATGTATGCATGGTACTACAACATGCACAGAAACAGTCCCCACACATTCCCAAACCATACCAACACAAAAAAGCCTGTTTGGATCTCTTACCCGTACTGACGTTTACACATGTCCTTGCATTGGAACGCTGATTCAGCCCACGTTGTAATCATCATGAGGAACAGCAGGAGGACAAAGATGACATGAACAGACAACAGGCACAGCAACCTGAGAATGACAGACACACAAGAGTTCACCGGTAAAAATCTTTGCAAAAGACATGGGCAGTTACGAAACAGGAACTATGTAGGACACATGCAAATGTCAATTGCGCATTACTGTGTGTCATGACACCAGCACTTGCGTGACACATCAGAACACACATCAAAGTCACTGTCAATACAGTCAGCTGGACACACACATAGCAACACATGCCACTCAATGCTACAAGCTTGCTCACTCATTCCCAGTGACTCACAATTATGAGAAGAAGTTGCATATGAGCTGACTACGGATATCATCCTCCTCCTCCTCCTCATCACTTGCATCGTGACCAAGCCCTTGATCCTCAACTGGTGGATGTTCCTGCTCCTCAGGATCCAGGATGAGTGGCACTGCCTTCTCAACTGCCATGTTGTGCAGCATGCAGCACACGATGAAGATCTTACAGACCTTGTCCGGTGCGTATGGGAGGGATCCGCCGGTCTTATCGAGGCACCGGAATCGGCTCTCCAGGAGGCCAAATGTCCTCTCAATCACTCGCCTGGTCCGCCCATGTGTGTTATTGTACCATTGATCTGCAGCTGTTCTTGGGTTGCGGAGAGGTGTCATTAGCCATGGCATGTTGGAATATCTTGAGTCCCCTACATAGATACATCATGTAAATAAGTGGGTCAGGAGATGCCGTCAGAGCAAAAGATACTGAAACACACAGGACAAACAGAGTTTACCCACCAACAAGACATACCCGCTCGTTGCGCAGCTGCAGCATCATTTGTGGCACCCTGCTACACCTCATGATGAATGCATTGTGTGCCGATCCTGGAAAACGTGCACAAACGTGGGAAATCAGCATGTTTGCAAGACACACCACAAGGGCATTTATTGAATGATAATGTTTACGGTTGTGGTAAGCCTGCTCCTGTGCCTGTGGTGGCACCAAAGCCACATGTGTCCCATTAATGGACCCAATGACATGTGGCATCCCTCCCAGGGCATAGAAATCACCCTTGACATCTCTCAACTCTTCAGGAGAAGGAAATTTGATGAATTCATCAATGTGCTCGAACATGGCTGCCAAAACATCACGCAGGACACGGCTGAACATTGTCTGTGACATTCCACCAACATCAGCTATGGTTAATTGAAAGTACCTATAATTGAAACGTACCTATAGCAAAAAAATGGAGTGCTGCCATCACCTTTATCTTTGGGGTCAGCGTAGTAGGATACATGTGTTGCGGTTGGAGATATGGTGCCAGCTTGTTCGTCGACTCCTGAAAAAACTGTTGAGTGAATCTGTAATGTCGGATGCAGGCATGTTCCCTCATGGTAGCCAAGTCTGGGAATGGTCTTGGTAGAGGCGGTGATCTGCAGGACATATTTGGGAATATTAGAGATTAACAGTCAGCCAACATCAATTGCAATGTACATAGCACATGCAAAACTGCTACTAGACATCATGTCACTATGGAGTCTGGCGTGTGCAATATATCCAGGACACATATGCCAGCTTGCTGGCACTCCTACAAAAAGCCAGATACACATGTTGATTTACAAATAAACATGACATGCCCTGAATTGAGCTGCTGGGCCGGTCTGATTGAACAGCCCGAAATATCACTGGAGTGACACACGTCACCATACCTGCAGTGGAAGGTTGTCATCCCATCCAGACAGATGACTGCAAGGCACATGCACAGGTCACATGGAATGTCAAATGCACATATCAAACACATTGCGATTAAGGTGTACACGTGACAACAAAACAACACAGCCATAGTCACGACGCAGACATATATGCCTGGGGAGATATGATGTCTGATGCCATCAGACCCAACAGCCGTGGGAATGCACATGTGGTATGGTGTGCGTAGATGTGAAACCATTCCCATCTCAACACAGACCCATGCTAGATGCACCAAGAGCAGATGCAGTTTACGGAACACAAACAGCAAGCTCATAGTAGCACATGACACACACCTGACATAGTCACATAGGGTCATGCTGAGCGTGACATGTCAGTTGACAAAGTGCCCCAGTCCCTGGCATCAGGAGACAGGTGCTGGTAGTGACGACTGTGCCATCCCAGTGTTGCTGTGCATGACAAAATCTGCCAATTGATACACATGGGACAAGTGTCAAGGTGATGTGTGCCAAATAGTGCCCCATCACACATGACATGTGTCCACAGGTCAGCACACATCGATTGTGCAACAAGATAAGATGCCCTGTGCTTTATCACTGGCTGCCACACCTAGGGCCTGCACATGAAAGTTTGCAATGACAAGTACTTGATAGACATCCTTCTGCGAACCATACCCCTACATCCCTGCCATGTGTGCGCCTCGTATCACTATTGTAATGGTGCCATATGTGAGTGTGTGAACCGCACCGTAACCCTGCATTCGCATCAGCGTGTTTAACGCACAGTACCCCTGCATTCACATCAGCGTGTTAAGCGCACCGTACCCCTGCATTCGCATCACCATGTGAAACGCACCATACCCCTGCGTGTGAAAAGCACAGTGTAGAAGGCACCGTACCCCTGCGTGTAAAAAGCACCGAGTGGAAGGCACCGTACCCCTGCATGTGAAAAGCACCATGTTGAACGCACCGTACCCCTGCATTCGCATCACCATGTGAAACACACCGTACCCGTGCATTCGCATTACCATGTGAAACGCACCGTACCCCTGCATTCACATCAGCGTGTTAAGCGCACCGTACCCCTGCATTCGCATCACCATGTGAAACGCACCGTACCCCTGCATTCGCATCACCATGTGAAACGCACCGTACCCCTGCATCTGAAACGTACCATGTGAAATGCACCGTACCCCGGCGTGTGAAAAGCACTGTGTGGAAGGCACCATACCCCTTCATTCGCATCACCATGTGAAACGCACCGCACCCCTGTGTGTGAAAAGCACCGTGTGGAAGGCACCGTACCCCTGCATTCGCATCACCATGTGAAACGCACCGTACCCCTGTATGTGAAATGCACCATGTGAAACGCACCGTACCCCTGCGTGTGAAAAGCACAGTGTGGAAGGCATCGTACCCCTGCATTCGCATCACCATGTGAAACGCACCGTACACCTGCGTGTGATATGCACCATGTGAAATGCACCGTACCCATGCGTGTGAAAAGCACCGTGTGGAAGGCACCGTACCCCTACATTCGCATCACCATGTGAAACACACCATACCCCTTACGTGTGAAAAGCACCATGTGAAATGCACCGCACCCCTATGTGTGAAAAGCACTGTGTGGAAGGCACCGTACCCCTGCTTTTGCATCACCATGTGAAACGTGACGTACCCCTGCGTGTGAAATGCACCATGTGAAACACACCGTACCCCAACATTCATGGCGTGTGTGTGCGGCTCGTATCACTATTGCAATGGTGCCTTACACGAGTGAATGAAACGCACCCTACCCCAACATTCATGGCGTATGTGCGCATTTTATCACTATTGAAATGGTACCATACACGAGCGCGTGAAACGCACCATACCCCAACATTCACGGCGTGTGTGTGCGGCTCGTATCACTATTGCAATGGTGCTATACGCGAGCGCATGAAATGCACCGTACCTCAACATTCATGGCCTGTGTGTCGCTCGTATCACTATTGCAATGGTGCCATACGCGAGCGCGTGAAATGCACCATACCCCAACATTCATGGCGTGTTAGAGTAGCTATGTGTCCAACAGGTGTCCTGCAAAAGTCAGTTGGCCAAAAAAATTAAATGTTGCAAATTGATTGTTGAGCTGAAGCTCAAATTTTAAACGATGCGAATGCTGTCAGAGCCATATGTTTAAAATGATTGGAGTAAACTTACGATGCAAATGAATCTGACCTATCACTCTGTACTCCTCGAAATGAAAGCCCCTCAGCAGCACTAATTTAAGGTAGCATGAACCCCTGAGTGGGCACTTACCTGCACAACATTGAAGTGGACAACACTGCTGCTGTCTCTGCATCCTCTGGCATATCATGGCTCGTACTATGGAGAAGGCCCCTGCCTTTACTGAGGAGGAGAACCAGGCCCTCCTGGACAGCCCCCTACCACAGTACAGCAAGCTGTATTGGAGACCAGAGGAGCAGGTGAGTGCTGACTCCATTACCTTTGACTGTGCACCTGTCGTGTGAGTATCAAAACAGGCATTGTATATTGGTGGGACAGACATGCAATGTGTTTTGGGGTGAGTCCCAGGGGGTGTACATGGTGGTGTCTCTCATGCAGAGCATGATGTAGTTCATGTGTGTTCACTCCTCACTTGCATTGTACTTACTGTGACATTCACTGCATAGTGAATGACCCATTCAGCCGTGCCAGACCTTGGTGGCTTTATTTCCAAATGTCCTGAGGTGGAACAGTGGTCCACCCGGAGTGAGAGGTGACTGTACTCACAGATGTTTATGACTTGAGGGGACCTGTGGTGAGATTGTCCAAATGATGTGTACAACCTTATGGACACTGATGTGTCTGAATGTGCCTTGCCATGTGGGTGAGTGTGTATGTGATGTGTTGCACCACTGCTGCATGGTGTATGCAGCAGCTCTAACCATCTGATGTGACAAGTAAGCAGTGCTGTGTGCCTGACTTGCAAGGCTAGCATGACACCTGTGACACCCCAGTGGCAAGTGGCACATATGCAAAGTGAGGGTTGTATCCGCCGTTGTCAGTGACAGGCGAGTGATCTGTGCCAGGGTGTGTCTGTGTGGTCTGCTGAGGGTTCTTCAGTGGAGTGGTATATGTGGCTGCTTGGCACATGCTGTCCCACACCCTGCAGTTGCATGTGTTGCCCAGTGTGTGCCATGATCAGTGAGTGTGTTTCACCCGTAACGCCGTCTGTTGACTTTCAATGTTTTTAGTGCATTGTGGCTTGCACACAGACCAAATTCACATGTACAATGATGCAAGTCCTGTCAGCATCCTATGCCCTGTTCACATTATCAAAGGTGTGCAAGTGTGTGTCTCTGGTACATGAAGAAGGTGTAGTAATGTTGTTTCACTGTGTCTTCCTGACAGGTAACTGCCTACGAGAAGGGGGAAATCTGGCGGGACATTGTCAGGGCTGTCATGTCTGTGGGGGGCACTTGCCGGTGGCTGCGCAATGTCCATGAATTGTTTAAAACTCAACGGTAGCAAGACGGAGGTGCTGGTGGTGGGGAGAGCCCAGTCTGCTTGGTCGTCGGCATGGTGGCCGTCCTGTTTGGGATCAATTCCCACCCCTTGTCAGGAGGCAAAAAATCTAGGAGTATGGTTCGACGCGGGCCTCACTTTTGGGCCCCAGATCAACCGTGTGGTAGGCGTGTGTTTTGGGGTCTTGAAGAGGCTGAGGAAAGTTCTCGACTTACTGCCGATGGAAGCCCGTCAAACCCTAGTACATGCTCTGGTGACCGCAAGGCTGGACTATGCGAACCTGCTGTACTTGGGGGCTCCGGGGAAAGCTGTTGGGCGACTGCAAGTGCTGCAAAATGCGGCAGCACGCTTGATCCTCAGGCTGCCCAAAAGGGCGCCCTCGAAGGTGGCCCTGCAGAAGCTACATTGGCTCCCTGTGAAGAGCAGAGTCGAGTACAAGGCTCTTTGCACCTGTCATCGTATTCTGAATGACAGGGCACCTCGACCACTGCAGAAACTTATTGAAGCCTACGAACCTGCCCGAGCGCTTAGATCTACGGGTGGGGGACTGCTGAGGATCCCTATGGTGAAGAAAGCTCGTATGGGAGGTAGATCTTTTAGGTATTTGGCGACAAAGTACTGGAACAAACTCCCAGTAGACCTTCGCTTGGAACCAGCAGAAACGAGGTTTCGAGCTAAACTAAAAACCTTCCTCTTTGCCAGATAATAGTCTGCCTGGTAGCTTTCCCCTGTTTTCTGCCTCTCCCACTGTCAGCGCGGGGACACGCCGGTGTGCGTAACTCAGCGCTCTATAAATGCCCCTATTATTATTATTATTATTATTAGAAGAGGTGGCAGGACATCCGGTGCTGGACCCGGCGTATCGCCCGGTCCAGCTGAAGCTGTCACCTCCACGCCGGCATGGTGGACGCCGTCACCTGACCCCCCACATGCTCCGTGTCCTGGCGGTGGTGGTCCCAGACCTCGATGGGCAGTTGCAGGAGAGATAGCAGCAAGGAGGGGGTAGGTACATGGCTGTTTGTTGTGTTGTGTGTCACCTGCTTTTTGAAGTGCTCCGAAGCCTGGCTACACTCCCACAGTTGGGGTGTCTGCTCAGACAGGTTATATGTGCAGTGTCTTTTTGGTTCCCCATAGTCACCTGGTGCTCATTTTCATCCCTTTACCTCCTTAACTTTTGTCCCCTGGTCTGTGTGTAATCACATTTGCACATGTTCATCTAGGGTGCAAGACAATAAGACAGCACATTGATTTCTGCATCATGTGGGAGGGTGGTCTGTGACATGTGTTGGGACCTTGCCTGTGCCATGACCTGTGCACTGTGTTTGGCATTCATATTTGTTTGCACTGATGATGAGTCTCAACATAGGAGTATGAGGTTTCAACTTTACACCCTTGCAGCATGCATGGCCTATGTTGTGTTCTCAGACATGATGTACATCAGTGGGAGATATGCATAGTGCCATGACGGTTACTCATGATACAGTCAGCTCATTCTAGACCCACCGATCAGTGTGCCCACTACAGTCCCCTGAGACACCCTGGCCTCCTAATCACGTGTGTCATCCAACACTGTGCCCATTCTGTGTGGGTTCAGCATTGGTCTGCCTCTTTGGCATTGGTCCCTGGCATAGTTTGTATTTTTCCTGTGTCTGCTACATGTGTCCACTGGACAGGGATACAACATTTGGCTTGTGCGAACTCACATGTGGCAGTGCCTGTGTGCCTATTCACAACAATTTGTTGATGGTTGTTTGTCACAAATATGTATTGCCAGCCCCGCGGGGTGAGCTTAGGTTACTTTTGGAATTGTTGCTGCACAGTTTTTGTTACCCCGATTCAGAGGTCTCACTTCTTGAGCTGTATCAATCACATTGACTGAGGGATGGGGGTGTTGTGCGGGAGAGGTCTACATGGGCCTGCCTGATTTAGCCTTGCCAGGTCTGACCTGTGGGTGAGAATTGGTTGAACAATGATTCACCATGGACTGCCCCTGTGATGGTGGCCAATGATTGCAGCTGGGGCTTGGCAGCCTATGTCATTTTGTTCCTGACATGATTCAGACTCATACATTTTTCCCACATGTATGTAGTTTAGATACAACGCTGTTTTGTCTTAGTGTGCACACTTCTGTGTTGACATTTTGCCTGGGGATAACGGTGTGTCGACTATGCAGCAATGATTTTGTTCATCACAATTGCTGGCCCACTAGCTTAAGCACTGCTCAGAGTTGGGACATGAGTGCCACTCCACATGACAGCCAGTAGGTTTTATGTGCAAGCAACTGTGTCATCAGGGAATGGATGCCCATGTAATGACTGACATATTTCAAGTTGTGTCACATAAATGATTGTACCTTGGCACTCACAACACTTTGCAAAAGTTGTTCATGTTTAGAATGTGTTAATCTGTCGAATTGTGTAAATGACACTTATGTGCCTGCATGATAGATGTCTCACGAGGTAGTGCACACAAAACGACATTTCCACTTTCTTGAAAGAAGCTGGCACCTATTCAAAGAGGCCAGTGTTAGCGATTAATGGTGTGCCTTGATCTCCATATACATGTCCCCACAGGGACCTTGAAGTCTTGAAACTCCTTTGTTGTCGTTTATACAAATGAATGAGTGTCAAGACATCAAGACCTCCGCTGGACCATGTATATGGACAATCTGCAACGCTATTTGTTTCTAACAGTGTTTCAGTGTATCTTAAAGGGTGCCAGCTTTTTCAATGAATGTGTAAATGTTTTTTGTTGTGTATTTCATTGTGAGACATCTTTCATGCAGGCACATACGTGTTCTCTTCACAAGATGACGAATGACCACATTCAATACATGTCGATTGTTTAAAGTATGGTGAGTCCCAAGATACCAACTTTTTTATCATTTATTTTTTTGCCCAATGTACTTACAGGGCTCAGAGTGTGGTGTCACCTTGGGGAGTGAGGTGGGTTAGTTTGCCCTGAGGGGCACCACTACTGTTTATTTATTTGTGATCTTCAGGTGGCATCACTTCATTGTATTGATCTGCTATCCTGTAAACAAACACTAGCTTCTCTGTGTATTTCTCATTCAAGTTGTAGCCTGGTGTGTTCTTTGGATCATTGTGTCCAAGTAGCATTGTGTCTATACCAACTGGGCAGTACAAGGCTCAAATATGTGCAGAGTTATCTGGCTGTTACTCATGATGCATGGCATGATTTGCAGTGTGACCTACTAAGTTTGTGCTCACCTGTCAGATGTGTACATGTGACTGATGCATTTCTGTTGTTTTTCCTTACCTAAGCGTCATCACCAGAAACAGGAGGAGACAGCTGCATGGACCAAGAGGAGGGACCCAGCCACAGTGCCACCAGCTTGGAGGAGTCAGAGGGAGCAAGTGGCATGGAGGGTGAGGGGAGTCAGTCTGCAGGCCTGTTGCAAGGCGAAACATCTTACCACGCCAACAAATCCGATTCTGGCTCCCTGGAGGAGGGGGAATATGCAGCAACACCGGGCAGCTTCACGGAGTCTGTACCCGCCCCCTCCAGCACCATCTCCACCCTCCCAGTTGCTCCCGTCCCTTTTGTCTGTGCAGCCCCCATGTCTCCTTCAGCCCCGGCACTGCAGCCCCTGCCCCTGTCACCCCTGCTGCCCTCAGTGCGGAGTCTGTGGACTTACCCCGCCAGTTGCATGTTGGGCAGACATAGATGCTAAGTGTCCTCCATGACCACACTCAAATACTGACCCAGTTGTTGTCTTTCATGGAGGGCATGTGAGAAACGATGTCTGACCAACTTCGGATTATGCAGTCCATGGACTCATCACTGATGGCAGCAGTTTCCCTCTTGCAGCAGTCCGTCCCCCCTCCCTCGGACCCATCCACACTCCCCTCTCCCATACCTGTCGAACACACACGCAGGATGCCACCATCACGCACCCCAACAGACACAGGCAGCACACCCCCACATGTCGCGAAGCGCACACCTCCTGGCACGCACAATCAGGGGGCTGAAAGCACACCCACAGGGACTGGGCTTAGACCGCATGCACGCAGCCAGAGTCACAGTGCGCAACCCTCGCAGCCCTCTCCCTCCACTCCAATTGTGTCCTCGGGTGTAGGGGTTGGGCTGGCCGAACTGGCTGCAGTATGAGTCCACCTTCGGCGCTGCACACTGCACTGAGGAGGATACGTCCACCCCTGCACCCACCACACCTACCCTTACCACTCCTGTCTCTGCGGTGCCTGGTCCTGCCCCTGATGATGCCCCCCCAAGGGTCCACATCACAATAAGTACTCCATGTGCAGGCAAGTTGGGGTAGATGGCCTACCCAACATCCCCCTACAAGGACAATTTTCTGGACTGGCCATTGGCCTTATTGGAGCAGAGACTCATTTTTTGACATATTTTTTGTTTGTGCTGAATAAAGCCTTTTATTTTGGTTGTATGATGCATTATCGTGGCCATAGATATCGTGCGCATTTACATCGCGGCTTTTAAATGGCAACGGCGATGACATCGGCAATTTAAACATCGCGCGTTGTTGCGCCTGAAATTCGGCCCTTTAATTGGATTGCCGACATTACATCGCGCGACATAACGCGATGTTCAATGCCTTCCTATTACATTTCAGCCATGATAGCCTGTATGCAGAAAGTACGGGAATCTGCTGGAAATATTTAATAACCAGGTGTTGCATGGGACAAGTAGATCACAAGGAGTTCTGCATATAACTACTTACAATCAAAGTGTGAGATTTATGACACAGAAGTTTTTGATAAGATTGTACAAATGAAGAGGAGTTTTTGTTGCCAGGACCGAGATTTATTGAATAGAAATATTGGTCAATCATTATAAAGTAAGTTATGTTTTATTTTCTTGGGTTCCAAAAGTACAGCTGGGACTATAATTAGAGGTGTGAATTTAGTAAGACAGTGTTGGAATTTCACTGAGGTTTTATCTATTTTAGGTAATCTTATATGTTCAGAATTTAACTAGTTTTGTCTGTCTGGGCCGCCCCAACCTTTTAATCCACTGGGCATTTCCCCAGTGTCATCGGGCTGCATGCTTTGGAGGCTGATTTGAAGGCACATGGTCGCCCCTGAGACGTTTAGGACTTTCCGCGGCTCTTCGAGGTTAACCGTCGCTGGCACAGGGAGGCTTCAAGTGAGAGAGAGAGAAAGGGAGGGTGGGTGAGAGGAAGAAGGCAGAAAGAAAGAGATCAGAGTTTGAAAAGTGAGTGAGATAAGTGAAGGAGAGTGAAAGAGAGTGGATGATAGGATAGAGAGAGATACCACGAGGAGGGGTGTTTAAGGTGAGTATTTTTGGCAGAGGTGCATTTGGTTTCCCAGTCCAGCCTTGTTGGCCGGTTTCTTTCATTAATGAAGTGCTGAGTGCATATGAAACACAGCCAGGCCCACTAAGTATGAACTGATAAGGTATGAGTTGATTTCCATTCTGGGAGAGTGGGTTTGACAACAAAACTACAAAATGGCCCAAGAATGCAATATAGTTTTTCTCAAGTTTATGCAAATGAGTGAATGTGTGGACTCGTAAGCATATAGCAATGGGACAGCTCAAGCATTATAGAGTGAGCAGGTTGACAGTCATAAAACATGTGTAAGAGATAACCACCCTGCTTTCGTTTTGTCCAACGCAAACATGTTGCTAAATGCCAAGTTTGTTGCACCTATAGGGCGCCTGCTTTGTGGATAACGAAGAAGCTTGTTTGTCCCAGCGACGGGATTCTTTCCTTTTCGTTTTTTTAATGCTCCAATGTATCCCTAAGTTACCCCAAACGTAACTAAGTTTCAGAGGGTGTTAAGTCCTATTATCATTGCTGTAGGCATGGTAGCATTAGCAGGTACCCCGTTACTATACTACAAAGTGTAGTATGCAGCATGAATTGACAAACTGTTTCACAATTCCTCTATAGGTCAAAGAGCATGTCAAAGAGCATGTCAGTCTGCAGTTCATCATACTGCAGTACAGGTTGGTGAAATCCATGTGGCAACCTTAAAGGTGTAATGGTGAAAGTCAAGAATTAAATCACCTTCCCTGTTGGTGAATTTTGTGTTCCCAGAGTAATCAGCAATGTGCTGCATGTTCGCATCACAAGGGTAATAGGGCCAATATATAGGCAATTCCTAAGCGCATGCGTCTTTGTATTTGTGGACATTAAATTCTGTTTCCCAGCTTTGCAGCAAAGAGTCAGCAAAGAGTCAGCTGAGACTTGTGATACCATAAAAGGGCTAGTGCAAAAATACAATACTAGCTCACACCTCTTGAGAATGTGAAATTTCTGTTCCCAGAGTAATCAGCAATGTGCTGCATGTTCACATCACAAGGGCAATAGGCCCAATATATAGGCATTTCCTAAGCGCATGCCTCTTTGTATTTGTAGACATTCAATTCTGTTTCCCAGCTTTGCATCAAAGAGTCAGCTGAGACTTGTGATACCATAAAAGGGCTTGTGCAATAATACAATACTAGCTCACACCTCTTGAGAATGCCGACTAATAGAAAAATCTATGCGTAGTGACGTGCCTCACACACACTAGCCCTTGAGGCTAGAAACAGGGTCCAGTAAGGAAGCGCAGCAAGCAGTAATGGTTCTTGATGCTAGTTATCTTGCAAATTGTGTTCTATGAGAGGACATCGCGCGCTGTTGTGCCACTAATGCAGCCTTTTAATTGCATCCATGCATCCATCCACCATACAGTCCGCCATCCATCCATCCATCCATCCGCCAGCACCCACACCTCCCACCCAGCACCCATCCATGCATCCATACACCCATACAACAATACACCCATCCATCCACCCATCCATCCACCCATCCATCCACCAGCACCCATCCATGCATCCATCCACCCATACACCCATCCATCCATCCCCCAGCACCCATCCATGCATCTATCCATCCCCCGCCCACCCATCCATGCATCCATCCACCCATACACCCATACACCCATACACCCATCCATCCACCGATCCATCCGCCAGCACCCATCCATGTATCCATCCACCCATACACCCATCCATCCATCCGCCAGCACCCATTCATGCATCCACCCATACACCCACCCATCCATCCTCCAGCACCCATCCATGCATCCATCCACCCATACACCCGTTGGAAAAGCCCATTTCTGCATTGAAGCCAGCACCCATCCATGCATCCATCCACCCATACACCCATCCATCCATCCATCCCCCAGCACCCATCCATGCATCTATCCACCCCCCACCCAGCACCCATCCATCCATCCACCCATACACCCATCCATCAACCGATCCATCCGCCAGCACACATCCATGCATCCATCCACCCATACACCCATCCATCCATCCCCCAGCACCCATGCATGCATCCACCCATACACCCACCCATCCATCCATCCATCCAACATGCATGTTTGCATTTATTTGGCGTGACACTCTGCCTTTTGAATAAATCCCTTGAATTTTCTGTTGGAAAAGCCCTCTGTTGGAAAAGCCTGTTTCTGCCGTTTAAAAAGCAACTGTTTGCATATTTGCATGTTTGCATTTGTTTCTGTTGGAAAAGCCTGCTTCTGCCATTTAGAAAGCAACTGTTTACATTGCACCTTAACATCGCATGGCAGCTGCTTGCATGTTTGCATGTTTGCATTTGTTTCTGTTGGAAAAACCAGTTTCTGCCGTTTAAAAAGCAACTGTTTGCATGCCACCTTAACATCGCATGCGTTGTAATTGCATGCGATGTTAATGGCCTCGCGCAGTCGTAGCATGCGTAGTAATAGCATGCGATGTGAACAACCATGCGATGTCAAAGTCGCGGTGCGATAGCACCGCATTATTTTGACCCTGATGTGTTGGGTGTTTCCCTTTTATTTTACGTTCAACACTATTGCATTGCAGGTACTTGATGTTTCTGTTGAGGGACCTGAAAGTTGGTGTCATGGTAATGATTTGGAGTTCTGAAAGATGATTTTTTGTTGATGGTCATGAGGTGGACCATGGTATGTGTGTGCCATCACAATGTCTCTGCAATTAATCATTGGTTGCGTGTGTTCAGTTTGGCTAGAGACATTGTTCCAAGGAGTGTTCCTTCCTCTGTGGCACCTGACATCTTCACTGCAGACAGTTGTACAATTGTTGTGCTGACATGTGTGAACATTTCCTTGTTTGGTGGCGGTTCCCTTCAACAATGGCCGTGCCTGCTCACAGATGTCTACTGCTCATTTGTCTGTGCCATCCTTGCAAATCACTGTACTTGTGCTTTCAGTATGTACAAATGCCTTCATGGACACATTCAACCTTTTCACCACCATGCATGTGTTTAATCACAGCCTACCACTATGTTGGGGAGTGTTATGCAGGGAATTTGGGCACATGAATCACAATTTTGTGCATTTTATCTAAGGGGTTGCAACCCTATTCCTTCCATGATAGACTACATCATGGTGGTCTGACCACCACCTGGTCATTTATATCAGTCCTGGTCTGTGCGTGACCGTGTGTGCTCCCTTTCACTCTCTTTGTTTGGTAGGCTGTTACATCACTATACACTATTGTGTCATGATGGTAGGGTGTGTATTTCGCCAGCAACCTCCATGGGTGGGTATGCATGTGGACTTTGACATCACACCCACATATGGTGTGTCATGCAGTGTGTGAAAATAATCCATCCTCCAGGGAGTGGGACACTGCTGTAAGTGATGTGTTGCTATGGCACTAACTATCATTATAGTCACAAGTTAGGGATGTGCACATACCCCCATGTAGTTGTGGTATGCTGATGATGATGTACCTCTCATGTGTCTGGCCTCTGCTGGGAGTCCTCTGCACCCACCCCCGTACTGTTGGCCTATGCTGGGAGACCTCTGCACCCACCCCTCACATGTCTGGCCTCTACTGGGAGTCCTCAGCACCCACCCCCATACTATTGGCCTATGCTGGGAGTCCTCTGCATCCACCCCTCATATTTCTGGCCTGTGCTGGAAGTCCTATGCACCCACCCCTCATATGTCTGGGCACTGCTGGGAGTCCTCTGTACCCACCCCTCATGTGGCTGGGCACTGCTGGGAGTCCTCTGCAACCAACCCACATGTGTCTGGGCACTGCTGGGAGTCCTCTGCACCCACTCCTCATGTGTTTGGCCACTGCCGGGAGTCCTCTGCACCCACCCCCATACTGTTGGCCTCTGCTGGGAGTCCTCTGCACCCACCCCCATACAGTAGGCCTATGCTAGGCGTCCTGTGCACCCACCCCCATACAGTAGGCCTATGCTAGGCATCCTGTGCACCCACCCCTCATATGTCTGGACACTGCTGGGAGTCCCCTGCACCTACCCCCATACTGTTGGCCTATGCTGGGAGTCCTCTGCACCCACCCCTCATATGTCTGGACACTGCTGGGAGTCATATCCACCCACCCCCATACTGTTGGCCTGTGCTGGGAGTCCTGTGCACCCACCCCTCACATGTCTGGACACTTCTGGGAGTCATATCCACCCACCCATCATATGTCTGGGCACTGCTGGGAGTCCTCTGCACCCACCCCTCATATAACTGGACACTACTGGGAGTCTTATGAACCCACCCCCATACTGTTGGCCTATGCCCGGAGTCCTCTGTGCCCACCCCTCATATGTCTGGCCTCTTCTGGGAGTCCTCTGCACCCACCCCCATACAGTTGGCCTCTGCTGGGAGTCATATCCACCCACCCCTCACATGTCTGGCCTCTGCTGGGAGTCCTCTGCACCCACCCCCATACTATTGGCCTCTGCTGGAAGTCATATCCACCCACCCCTCATATGTCTGGCCTCTGCTGGGGGTCCTATGCACCCACCCCTAATATGTCTGGCCTCTGCTGGGAGTCATATCCACCCACCCCCATACTGTTGGCCTCTGCTGAGAGTCCTATGCACCCACCCCTCATATGTTCGGCCTCTGCTGGGAGTCCTCTGCACCCACCCCCATACTATTGGCCTCTGCTGGAAGTCATATCCACCCACCCCTCATATGTCTGGCCTCTGCTGGGAGTCCTATGCACCCACCCCTAATATGTCTGGCCTCTGCTGGGAGTCATATCCACCCACCCCCATACTGTTGGCCTCTGCTGGAAGTCATATCCACCCACCCATCATATGTCTGGCCTCTGCTGGGAGTCCTATGCACCCACCCCTACTATGTCTGGCCTATGCTGGGAGTCATATCCACCCACCCCCATACTGTTGGCCTCTGCTGGGAGTCCTATGCACCCACCCCTCATATGTCTGGCCTCTGCTGGGAGTCATATCCACCCACCCCCATACTGTTGGCCTCTGCTGGGAGTCCTCTGCACCCACCCCTCATATGCCTGGCCTCTGCTGGGAGTCATATCCACCCACCCCTCATATGTCTGGCCTCTGCTGGGAGTCCTATCGACCCACCCCTCATATATCTGGCCTCTGCTGGGAGTCCTCTGCACCCACCCCCATACTGGTGGCCTCTGTTGGGAGTCATATCCACCCACACCTCAAATGTCTGGCCTCTGCTGGGAGTCACATTCACCCACCCTCATATGTCTGGCCTCTGCTGGGTGTCCTCTGCACCCACCCCCATACTGTTGGCCTCTGCTGAGAGTCCTCTGCACCCACCCCTCATATGTCTGGCCTCTGCTGGGAGTCCTCTGCACCCACCCCCATACTGTTGGCCTCTGCTGGGAGTCCTCTGCACCTACCCTTCATATGTCTGGCCTGTGCTGGGAGTCCTATGCACCCACCAACATACTGTTGGTCACTGCTGGGAGTCATATGCACCCACCCCTCATATGTCTGGACACTGCTGGGAGTCATATCCACCCACCCCTCATATGTCTGGCCTCTGCTGGGAGTCCTATCCACCCACCCCTCGTATGTCTGGCCTCTGCTGGGAGTCCTCTGCACCCACCCCCATACTCTTGGCCTATGCTGAGAGTCCTCTGCACCCACCCCTCATATGTCTGGCCTGTGCTGTGAGTCCTATGCACCCACCCCCAATCTGTTGGCCGCTGCTGGGAGTTCTATGCACCCACCCCTCATATGTCTGGGCACTGCTTGGAGTCCTCGGCACCCACCCTTCATGTGTTAGGGCACTGCTGGGAGACCTCTGCAACCACCGCTCATGTGTTTGGGCACTGTTGGGAGTCCTCTGCACCCACCCCTCATGTGTCTGGGCACTGCTGGGCGTCCTCTGCACCCACCCCTCATGTGTCTGGCCACTGGTGGGAGTCCTCTGCACCCACCCCCATACTGTTGGCCTCTGCTGGGAGTCCTCTGCACCCACCCCTCATATATCTGGCCTCTGCTGGGAGTCATATCCACCCACCCCCATACTGGTGGCCTCTGCTGGGAGTCATATCCACCCACACCTCATATGTCTGGCCTCTGCTGGGAGTCATATTCACCCACCCCTCATATGTCTCATATGTCTGGCCTCTGCTGGGAGTTCTCTGCACCCACCCCCATACTGTGGGCCTCTGCTGAGAGTCCTCTGCACCCACCCTTCATATGTCTGGCCTGTGCTGGGAGTCCTATGCAATCACCAACTTACTGTGCCTGTGCTGGGAGTCATATGCACTCACCAACATACTGCTGGCCACTGCTGGGAGTCCTATGCACCCACCCCTCATATGTCTGGACACTGCTGGGAGTCCTCTGCACCCACCCCTCATTTGTCTGGCCTCTGCTGGGAGTCATATCCACCCACCCCTCATATGTCTGGCCTCTGCTGGGAGTCCTCTGCACCCACCCCGTACTGTTGGCCTCTGCTGAGAGTCCTCTGCACCCACCCTTCATATGTCTGGCCTGTGCTGGGAGTCCTATGCACTCACCAACATACTGTGCCTGTGCTGGGATTCCTATACACTCACCAACATACTGTTGGCCACTGCTGGGAGTCCTATGCACCCACCCCTCATATGTCTGGACACTGTTGGGAGTCCTCTGCACCCACCCCTCATTTGTCTGGCCTCTGCTGGGAGTCATATCCACCCACCCCTCATATGTCTCAGCACTGCTTGGAGTCCTCGGCACCCACCCCTCTTGTGTCTGGGCACTGCTGGGAGACCGCTGCAACCACCGCTCATGTGCTTGGGCACTGTTGGGAGTCCTCTGCACCCACCCCTCATGTGTCTGGGCACTGCTGGGCGTCCTCTGCACCCACCCCTCATGTGTCTGGCCACTGGTGGGAGTCCTCTGCACCCACCCCCATACTGTTGGCCTCTACTGGGAGTCCTCTGTGCCCACCCCTCATATGTCTGGCCTCAGCTGCTTGCATGTTTGCATGTTTGCATTTGTTTCTGTTGGAAAAACCAGTTTCTGCCGTTTAAAAAGCAACTGTTTGCATGCCACCTTAACATCGCATGCGTTGTAATTGCATGCGATGTTAATGGCCTCGCGCGGTCGTAGCATGCGTAGTAATAGCATGCGATGTGAACAACCATGCGATGTCAAAGTCGCGGTGCGATAGCACCGCATTATTTTGACCCTGATGTGTTGGGTGTTTCCCTTTTATTTTACATTCAACACTATTGCATTGCAGGTACTTGATGTTTCTGATGAGGGACCTGAAAGTTGGTGTCATGGTAATGATTTGGGGTTCTGAAAGATGATTTTTTGTTGATGGTCATGAGGTGGACCATGGTATGTGTGTGCCATCACAATGTCTCTGCAATTAATCATTGGTTGCGTGTGTTCAGTTTGGCTAGAGACATTGTTCCAAGGAGTGTTCCTTCCTCTGTGGCACCTGACATCTTCACTGCAGACAGTTGTACAATTGTTGTGCTGACATGTGTGAACATTTCCTTGTTTGGTGGCGGTTCCCTTCAACAATGGCCGTGCCTGCTCACAGATGTCTACTGCTCATTTGTCTGTGCCATCCTTGCAAATCACTGTACTTGTGCTTTCAGTATGTACAAATGCCTTCATGGACACATTCAACCTTTTCACCACCATGCATGTGTTTAATCACAGCCTACCCCTATGTTGGGGAGTGTTATGCAGGGAATTTGGGCACATGAATCACAATTTTGTGCATTTTATCTAAGGGGTTGCAACCCTATTCCTTCCATGATAGACTACATCATGGTGGTCTGACCACCACCTGGACATTTATATCAGTCCTGGTCTGTGCGTGACCGTGTGTGCTCCCTTTCACTCTCTTTGTTTGGTAGGCTGTTACATCACTATACACTATTGTGTCATGATGGTAGGGTGTGTATTTCGCCAGCAACCTCCATGGGCAGGTATGCATGTGGACTTTGACATCACACCCCTCATATGTCTGTCCTGTGCTGGGAGTCCTATGCACCCACCCCCATTCTGTTGGCCTCTGCTGGGAGTCCTATGCACCCACCCCTCATATGTCTGGGCACTGCTTGGAGTCCTCTGCACCCACCCTTCATGTGTCTGGGCACTGCTGGGAGACCTCTGTAACCACCGCTCATGTGTTTGGGCACTGTTGGGAGTCCTCTGCACCCACCCCTCATGTGTCTGAGCACTGCTGGGCATCCTCGGCACCCACCCCTCAAGTGTCTGGCCACTGGTGGGAGTCCTCTGCACCCACCCCCATACTGTTGGCCTCTGCTGGGAGTCCTCTGCACCCACCCCTCATATGTCTGGCCTGTGCTGTGAGTCCTATGCACCCACCCCCAATCTGTTGGCCTCTGCTGGGAGTCCTATGCACCCACCCCTCATATGTCTGGGCACTGCTTGGAGTCCTCGGCACCCACCCTTCATGTGTTAGGGCACTGCTGGGAGACCTCTGCAACCACCGCTCATGTGTTTGGGCACTGTTGGGAGTCCTCTGCACCCACCCCTCATGTGTC
The DNA here is from genome assembly GCF_964261635.1 of Lissotriton helveticus. Taxonomy (NCBI): domain Eukaryota; kingdom Metazoa; phylum Chordata; class Amphibia; order Caudata; family Salamandridae; genus Lissotriton; species Lissotriton helveticus. Next base: position 529,427,463 of record NC_136065.1, on the reverse strand, counting down.
TGGGCACTGCTGGGCGTCCTCTGCACCCACCCCTCATGTGTCTGGCCACTGGTGGGAGTCCTCTGCACCCACCCCCATACTGTTGGCCTCTGCTGGGAGTCCTCTGCACCCACCCCTCATATATCTGGCCTCTGCTGGGAGTCATATCCACCCACCCCCATACTGGTGGCCTCTGCTGGGAGTCATATCCACCCACACCTCATATGTCTGGCCTCTGCTGGGAGTCATATTCACCCACCCCTCATATGTCTCATATGTCTGGCCTCTGCTGGGAGTTCTCTGCACCCACCCCCATACTGTTGGCCTCTGCTGAGAGTCCTCTGCACCCACCCTTCATATGTCTGGCCTGTGCTGGGAGTCCTATGCATTCACCAACATACTGTGCCTGTGCTGGGAGTCCTATGCACTCACCAACATACTGTTGGCCACTGCTGGGAGTCCTATGCACCCACCCCTCATATGTCTGGACACTGCTGGGAGTCCTCTGCACCCACCCCTTATTTGTCTGGCCTCTGCTGGGAGTCATATCCACCCACCCCTCATATGTCTGGCCTCTGCTGGGAGTCCTCTGCACCCACCCCGTACTGTTGGCCTCTGCTGAGAGTCCTCTGCACCCACCCTTCATATGTCTGGCCTGTGCTGGGAGTCCTATGCACTCATCAACATACTGTGCCTGTGCTGGGATTCCTATACACTCACCAACATACTGTTGGCCACTGCTGGGAGTCCTATGCACCCACCCCTCATATGTCTGGACACTGTTGGGAGTCCTCTGCACCCACCCCTCATTTGTCTGGCCTCTGCTGGGAGTCATATCCACCCACCCCTCATATGTCTCAGCACTGCTTGGAGTCCTCGGCACCCACCCCTCTTGTGTCTGGGCACTGCTGGGAGACCGCTGCAACCACAGCTCATGTGCTTGGGCACTGTTGGGAGTCCTCTGCACCCACCCCTCATGTGTCTGGGCACTGCTGGGCGTCCTCTGCACCCACCCCTCATGTGTCTGGCCACTGGTGGGAGTCCTCTGCACCCACCCCCATACTGTTGGCCTCTACTGGGAGTCCTCTGTGCTCACCCCTCATATGTCTGGCCTCTGCTGGGAGTCCTCTGCACCCACCCCCATACAGTTGGCCTCTGCTGGGTGTCATTTACACTCACCCCTCATATGTCTGGCCTCTGCTGGGAGTCCACTGCACCCACCCCCATACTGTTGGCCTCTGCTGGGAGTCAAATCCACTCACCCCTCTTATGTCTGGCCTCTGCTGGGAGTCATATCCACCCACCCCTCATATGTCTGGCCTCTGCACCCACCCCTCATATGTCTGGCCTCTGCTGGGAGTCATATCCACCCACCCCTCATATGTCTGGCCTCTGCTGGGAGTCCTATCCCCCCACCCCTCATATGCCTGACCTCTGCAGGGAGTCCTCTGCACCCACCCCATACTGTTGGCCTCTGCTGGGAGTCATATCCACCCACCCCCATACTGTTGGCCTCTGCTGGGAGTCATATCCACCCACCCCCATACTGTTGGCCTCTGCTGGGAGTCATATCCACCCACCCCTCATATGTCTGGCCTCTGCTGGGAGTCCCCTGCACCCACCCCCATACTGTTGGCCTCTACTGGGAGTCATATCCACCAACCCCTCATATGTCAGGCCTCTGCTGGGAATCATATCCACCCACCCCTCATATGTTTGGCCTCTGCTGGGGGTCTTCTGGACCTACCCCTCATATGTCTGGCCTCTGCTGGGAGTCATATCCACCCACCCTCATACTGTTGGCCACATGGAGTTGATGGCGCGTGTGTGCCTCGTATAAGTATTGTGAGGGTGCCGTACTCGAGCGCATGAAATGCACCGTACCCCAACATTCATGGCGTGTGTGCGCATCGTATCACTATTGCAATGGTGCCATACGCGAGTGCGTGAAACGCATCGTACCCCAACATTCATGGCGTGTGTGTGCATCGTATCACTATTGCAATGGTGCCATACGCGAGCTTGTGAAACGCACCGTACCCCAACATTCATGGTGTGTGTGTGCTGCTCGTATTACTATTGCAATGGTGCTATACGCTCACGTATAAGACGCACCGTACCAGTACACTTCCGTTGTTGCGGTACGTTCTTCTCACCGTATGCACCGTTGTTGGTTTCTGTGCACCAGGTCGTAGGCGTACAGGACTGGTATGACACGGACAATGGGGTTCATGGCGTGTATTTCGCGTACCGGGGATGCAGTTCGGGTCGGAATCTGCTTTTACGGACGTTTTGAACTACCGTAGAAAAAGGATCGTAGGGAGTGTCGCAGAGACAACTCGTACTTGCTGGGCTGGAAACTGCTGCTTGTTTACGTACGGACGTGGTGTAATGTGTGTTCCGGATACAATTTGCACATATTTTTTTGTCGTACGGTGCTCGATTCGTACAGAGATCTACTTTGGGTTTGAATCGTACTTCATCGTACGTACGGGGACGTTGAAGGTGTACGATTCGTATGGGAAATATGCTCTATACAGCTATTCGTAGGGGATTTTACCGAATCTGAATTGGCCCCTAAGAGTCATTTCTCCTGTATTTAAGGTGACTATAACCCATTTTCCCATCTAAATATTCATCTGACCCAAGATCTGAAAGTGCATTTTAAATAAAATTGTGGTTCCTTTCATGGAAGCAGTAATTGAGGTTGCACAAGTTTTGCACCAACCCATTAATACATCAGTTTATCCGTTCTAGATATTCAGGTTTCCTGAAAGCATGCTATATCAGGTTTAAGCCTATTTCATTTTAGAGTTGAGCCATTTAACATTAAGGGGCCCATTAGGATCTCGGGCAGAACGCCACCGCACACATTCCGCCCGAGGTCCATCCCCGCCCGACCCCATTTCCCCCCGCCATATTACTATTGTGGGGAGACCGCGCCGGACAGAAAGACCATCTGCCGCTTTTTCGCCCGATCAACAATTTGACCAGGCGGAAAAAAGTTAATATGGTGGTGGTGTCTGTTAGACACCACCAGCCATATTACCATGGGGGCGGAAACATGCCTTGGCATGTGGGAATTGCGGGCCCCCAGGGATTCTGGGGGTGGGGGGTGCACATGGGGGTACCTATGGTACCCCCCTGCTGAGTGCACCGCCCGACACAATGTCAGGAATGCAGGATGCGCACGCCACTGTGGTGGGCTCATCCTAATGGCTCCCACGGTAGGATGCCGGGCGGACAAAGTCCACCCCCATCCTAATGACCCCATAATGTGACAAATCCTATGAACCCGATTCGCAAAGGTAAAGTGAGATCAAAGTCTAACTTTACGACTTTTGGTATTCACAAAGGGCATCTACTACTCGTAAATGCCGTTTGTGAATACTGAAAGTCATAAAGTTAGACTTTCATATCACTTTATCTGTGTAAATCGGGCCCAATATGTTTACCCATTCGAATAGTTCTGCATAAAGTCAAATTGGTAACTTAACTAACTGCTTTGAACATACATCTGACATATTTCAAGACAAGAATATTTATGTTGTTCAGTGATCACATTTTTACTCGGATGATCATTTCCTTTAATGACCTCCCTAACATCACCCCCCTTTCACTCCCTAAATCCTCTCTCTCCCAACCATTTCCATCTCCCCCACCCACACGGGCCTGCCTGGTCAACTGATAGATAGGCCTTCCCTCTTAACTTTGTGGATGCAAAATTGCACATTCTGAGAAAAACATGGACAGCCACCCAACACCCTCCACCACCATAGCAAGAAAATGAAGGAAAAGGAAAATAAAGAAAAAGGGTCTATGAATTAGTCTGTAGTCTCTGGCTATTGTGCTTTGGTTATTGTGCTTTTGGTCCTTGGTGATTACGTGAAGGGATAAAGTGCTGTGCATCCACAAGATCAGAAAAATCTAGAAAATCCCCCTTCCAAAATAGAAACTCAAAGGATAGCGAGACGGCCGATTCCTTGAATTCAGGGATCGCAGCTCCGAATTCTTTCTGCCTCCTGGCATTTTCCCATGTAAAACAGGAAAGATTGTGAAAGAAAGGCCTTTGTCAGAGCAAAAACACCTCCGTAGCCTTGCATACATGGCATAGTATATTTTATTTGGTAGTCCTGAAATTAGCAATAATTATGGGGTCTTGAATTGGATTTCAGTGTACCTGTTGGGACCCTATGGGCTCTGGCAACTAAGAAATGTTGAAAGGTAATATATTTTAGTTTGCTGTCTATCGTGTCCAGTTGCAATTGGGACAGCAAAATGATCATTTCTGGTTGACCCATTTTAGCGCTGTCTGGTACCATTACACATATGCTTGACTGTTTGTAACGATTATCAAGGTCCTTGCATTTCTTAGATATCATTTTAATTTGTTGATCTAATCAGCTAATATCCAATGTAGCCTTCTTGTTAAGATGAGAAATATGTACATACATCTCTTGTTGAAAATTCATAAAGTTTTTCAATTTCGTATCAAATGCCTCTGTAGAGCACTCTTTGGCACCCATGAGGGCATCCAGGCACTCCATTTCTATCTTAGGTGTCTGGTGCACTTGAGTTGTCTTTAACTATCTTCATTTCTTTTAACATACATTTATAAACATTTACTTGCTTGACTAGCTGTATTAGTAAAATGCATGTGAGTTTTTTGAATCAGCATGATTTTGGTACTCAATACTAACCTGATCAGTCTGATCAGCAGTTGCCTGATCAGCAGAGACCAGGGACTGCTCCATATGCTCTGACGTTTGAGGCTGAATAGTTGCTATGTTGACTATTCACCTCCAACTCCCTTAATTAAGGGGTAACACGGTTTCAGCATGGTTGAGCATGCCAATCTGCATTTAGTGTTGTAAGTTGTTTTCTGTATATAAGGCGCATTGTCTATCTTTACCATGGGGCAGTGGCTTGTAAATCAGTGATCTATCCATCAATCAGACTGGCCCTATTCAGGAAATACATGTTCTCTGCAACTGGTTCTCCCAAAAGGCCAGTGCAGATTAAATATTTTGAAATTGATTGGGTAGCTTGCATCGAGACCAGTGCTTGAATTAAGGGTAGCAGAGATGTTAACTTCACTGTGAGCTCACTGGTTGTCTCCTGCATACCTTGGTGATTTGAGTGGGGGGGCAGATGATCCATAGGGTCTTGTACAACTGTCACAGTGGAATACTTTTCTGGCAGGCTTTAGGTGTAATCACGGCTACCGCCAGCCATAGTTGCGGATATCTGTGGATCAGGAGTAGTATTTGTATCTATATGGGCCAGTAGGTAGTTATATTGAGGACCTAGTTTTCATAGGAAAAGCATGTTTTTCCTTGTCTATAACTTTGATGTTGTTTGACCAATCTTCATGAAGTAATCCCAATAAAGAATCATAGCAGAATCTGTGTGTCATGGAAAATTTGGGGGTGATATGTGCAGTGGGGACCAAGAAATAGGGGCACAAAATAAGGGTGCATATGTAATGTTAAGTTCCATTGCAATGCGCTGTTGAACATACAGCCTGAACCGCTGGATGGAATTACTCCAAATTTGCCGAAGGTGCATGTTGTTATACAGATTGTGCTTGTTGTTATTTTGGTGCAAATCCAATTTTGTGAAATTAAATCTGAACAATATAGTGATATCTATGTCTGCGGATGTTTTGCAGCTATTTCATGGTGGTTGCGGATATTTTGCAGCACCATCATGGTAGATTGCAAATGTGTGCACCAGAGGGAATGCTCTGATTGACAGGATGCAACCCTAACAGAAAGCTGCTGATACAATTTAATCAGAAACAGTTCACAAGGTTGAAAATTTCTGTGGAAGCTAAGATAAGGGGTTAGGGCGGAAGTACTCTGACCCCATGTTTGAAAAATGGAGGTGTTGGTGGAACAAGTTATGTGCCTAAAATTAAATTGTTAAATTGTGCGCGTTATTCGCGATGATGCATCGATCGCTAGCACGGCCCCCATATAACAACACAGGGAAATCGCAACTATCATGACGTCTTCGCAAAAATTGGTGGAAATATAAAAAGCAAAGCATCTATATCTATATACACACCCTCGCTGGTCATAGCCACAGACTTATATACCTCCTCACATATCCACTCAGACACTCATACACCCACTCACATACCCACTCAAACACTAATACTACTACTCACAGACTCACTCAGAGACCCATGCGTGTACTCACATACGCATTCAGAGGCTCATGTGCTCACTCATAGGTCCACTCAGAGACTCATACACCCACTTACAGACCCATGCAGACACTCACTCACCCACTCAGAGATCCACTGAAAGACATTAGCTTTCACTCACAAACCCACTGATTGATTTATGCACCTACTCACAGATGCACTCAGAGACTCACCCACCCAGGTACAGTCCCAGTCAAAGACTGATAAACCCACTCACAGATCCACTCAGACACGTATGCACCCACTCAAATATCCAGTCACATACTCATGTACCTATTCACATAGCCACTCAGACACTCATACAGTAATTCACACATCATCTCAGACACTCACAGATCCACTCACATGCCCAGTGACTTATACACCCAGTCACAAACTCACTCAAACACTCATGTGCCCAGTCATATACAAACTTACAGACTTCTGCAACCACTTATAGACCCACTGAGGGACTTATGCATCAAATCACAGACCCACTTGGAGACTTTCACATAAACCAGTGAATCAATATTACACACTAAAATAGTGATATTGAAAGACAGATAAATATTTTATAGAGTTATTTAGATAGTGATTTATCAAGTGTGATGGTTAGAAAGAATAATATAGTTATAATTTTTTAATGATGTAGAGGTAACTGAATTTGTGCTTTTGCTTTGCATTTTCACGATGCATCAGCGGTGATCGCAGGTACCGACATCATCTCACTCCCTTCATTACCACGACCATGGAAAATAGGCTTTAGAGATGGTTTTTATAGAAACTCACTAGAAAAGTATGACTTCAGACAATATAGTAATTTACCCCAGTTTGTAAAATACTGTAATGTCCGTGCATACATGTGTTTTACACTATATGGAAAAGACGTGATCGTCGCAGTTACGTCGTTGTGACACTCTGAATAACAACAAAAATAGGTTTTAGAGATGGTTTTTAAAAACACTTAGGACAAAAACATAAGTTTAAATATGATTTTTAAAGAACCATGTATATAGCAATATGTCTGGTGCAATGTTAAGAATGGATATTTTTTGTAGTTATTATTTTTGGATGTGTTGGTGGTGGTTGATCTTCTGCTCTTGTTTTGCTATTCCACAACTTATTTGCACCATTGCGATGTTGTTGCGAAGATTCCCAAAAACTCAGAAAAAGTCTGTAATTTGCTCTCCATCATTTCTATAAATTCCATGCATGTCAAATTGCAGGATATTGTTACATATTGAGCCCATGTTATTGTCTCTGAAGAATGCAGAAACAGTTTTTTTAACATGGTTCCTGGTTTTGTCAACTAGTGGAAAGAATTGATTTGACCGCTTCCATTTTTGCCTTTGGCATATATTAGAGTACACCAAGACAGTGGAAAAGGTGACATTAGTGCTGCAAATTCAACCTTCATTAGAATTTTCAGCCTACCCCAGTCAATGTGCCTAAGTCATTGCCACACAGTGCACAATCAGGAGGTGAGGAGCTCAGCAATCCACAATGGTTTTAACCAAAGCCAACAACTGATGAAACGTTAACCCTCTCTGGCTAAGTAATATCCACATTTGGCAAACCCAAGTCCCTGTCAATACCTCTTTTTTTTGCAGCCTCTTTAGCCCAATAGACATAGCCGTGACCAACAATCCACACATTTTGAAGTGAAAGAGCAATAGCAGTCAGGGAAAGGCTGGAGCTGAATGAGGTAGTTTTCCAAATGAAAAGCAGTTAAATGGAGGTGTTTGTAAGTCAATACATTTAGGTAGTGTGTAATACAGACATGGAGATGCTTTTGCATCTGTGAAGCAAACCACACTGGTATGCAGACATAAAATTGAGTTTTTATTATAAAACCTACAGTAATATCGAGTTTTAAATATTGTAGGGACAGAATATCAATGTCAAGAATATCGGTGACCAGAAAATCGACAATAAGGTAAGTAATATCGTTTTTTTATACTGAAGTAAGTAATATCGAAGTAAGTAATAACGAAGTAAATAATTTTGTTTGCAAAAATATCTTTGTTAATAATATCGATATTTATATTAGTGTTATGTATTTTAGTATGTATTTTATATGTATGCGTTTAACATTTTTTGTAATGTTTTTTAATTATTTTTAAATATATGTATTAAGGGGCATATGTAGGTAATCTCCATTTTGCGATTCTGAAATAGCGATTTTTAAGGAATCGCTATTTGAGAATCGCAAAATGGAATGTAGGTAATAATTCGCAATTTTTTGCGATTACCTAATATTCCTTAATTGCAATTAGCAAATTGCGAATCGCAATTAAGGAATGAGTGTCCCATTCATTCCTATGGGCCAAGAGGCCCATAGGAATGAAGGGAGATACATTCTCAAATTGCAATATTCAATGAGAAAATCGCAATTTGAGAATCGCAATTCCAGCACCCCTGGAATGTGTCTGTAAGTACATGTGGCGCACAGACATGCCCTAAGGAAATCGCAAAATACCAAATACTTGGAGTAGGTGCTATTTTGCGATTCCTTAAGCCTGAATCGCATTTTTTAATAGCATTTAAGGAAGCGCAAAATTGCAATTCCTTAAATGCTTGAGCAAAATAAGGAATCGCAATTTTAGCGATTCCTTATTTTGCTAATATGCACCTACATATCAAAACGCCATTTGCGATTTTCACAAATTCAAATTCACAAATTTTGGCGTTTGTGAATCGCAAATGGCTACCTACATATGCCCCCTAAATGTTTAGAAATTAGATACAAATATAAGTACATTTTGCGGTCGTTTCTGATTCGGGAAACAAATCTGTATGACGATTCGAATTCGTAGCCGTTTCCGTACGAATCGTACAAATCTGTCCGAATCGCGTAGTACGATCCATAGCAAAAAAATACGTCCGAATCGTTGCAAACCGTACGAAATGCAAGGGAAAATCCGTACGATACGAACCCTGAAAGTGAACCGTATGAATCGTAAACATGCCGTATGACCCGACAAGTACGATCCGGACCGGGAAATGCGTACACGATTCGTACAGTAAACGTCACGTATGAACAAATCGTATGGAGAGTCACACAATCACATAGGGTACGGTTTGTACACCCCATGATCGTAGGGGTACGGTTCATACACCCCATGATCATAGGGGTACGGTTCGTATACCCCATGATCGTAGGGGTGCGGTTCATACACCCCATGATTGTAGGGTTACGGTTCGTACACCTACGATCATGGGGTGTATCAACCATAACCCTACGATCATACAGCTACCATCAAGGGGTGTACGAACCATACCGGGGGTCCGTTTTGCACGCATTTCGAGTAGAATTCTGCTTTTTCTGGACGTTCTGAGCTCTCGTAAAAAAAGTCGTACGGAGTGTTGACTGGACGAATCGTACTTACTGGGTCGGAAAATTATGCTTCAATCCGTACGGACATCGTGTACTGCGCGTCCCAAAAGGGATTCATACGGATTATTGAGTCGTATGGGCTTTGGTACGATTCGGACAGAGAACTGCTTTGGGTACGTATTGTACTACATCGTACATACGAGGACGTTCGAGGATACGATTCGTACGGGAAAAATGCTCAGTACGGCTATTCGTAGAGGATTTTACCGAATCGGAATCGGACCCTTTGTGTTTTATAGGGGAATAGGGTGAAAAGTAATGTAATTATAATTAAATATTTAATTAATTAATAATATATTTCAATTATTAATAGTGATTATTAATTTATTGCTAATTATTTATTAATTGGTGATGAATTGTTATTAATGGATTAATTTATAATTATATGAATTATAATTAATGTATTATTATTTTTAATGTATTGTTCTTGTAAATTAATTTATTGTTGGTTAATTTTAATTGGTAATTAATTTGTATTAATTGATTAATTGATCATTACATTGAATTTGTTATTTTCTATGTGTAGTGGGTTGTGGATTTATAGGGGAATAGGGTGGGAAGTAATTTATTATAATTAAGTACATTCACATTTTTATTAATTGGTATTGATTATTAATTCATTGATAGTTAATTTTTAATTGTTAATTATTTTTTATTAATTGATTAATTGATAATTATGTTAATAGTGTTAGTTTTTTATGTGTACCGAGTTGTGCGTTCGTAGGGGAATAGGGTGGGAAGTAATTTGCTATTTAATAAATACAAATTTAATTTTATTACAATTTATCATAATATTTTGTTAGTGATTGATTAATATTTGATTTATTTTACATAAAACATTTAATTATTGATTATGTTAATTCAACACCTATCCTATCCAACTATTTCCCTACTGTTGCACTCACTGGAGTGGGAATAGTAATTTTAACCCCTACGCTATTCAACATTTTCCCTACTGTTGTACTCACTGGAGTGGGAATAGTAATTTTTACCGCTACGCCATCCAACACTTTCCCTACTGCTGCACTCACAGGAGTTGGAATAGTCATTTTTACACCTACGCTATCCAACATATTTCCTACTGTTGCACTGTTTGGAGTTGGATTGTAATTTTATTCTCTCCACTATTTTTGTATTATGTTAGTTAATGTAGTATATAATTAATTTTAAAAAGATTAAAAATAATGGTCATTTTTCTTAATTTGTTACATATTTATTTATTTTTTATTTACATTATTGTTTTATGTGTATAGATGTATTTGTAATTTATAAGATATTTTAAACAATTTATAACTTATGAAAATAATTATTAAAAAATATTATTAATTAAATAGTTATATTATATATTATATGTATATGTTTCATTTATTTTTACATTATATATATTAGTTATCATTTTAAAACATTTTAACCCATTTTCCGCGGCTTGAATTCTGCCGCGGTGCGGGTGATTTATGAAGTGGGCGTGTATCGGACGGCCCCCGGACGTCCTCTGCACATGCCCACTGTAACTGTTTAAAATATTTGTAACTATGTTTATTTTAATTGGATGTATAATTTACTTTATTTTACATTATCTTTGTATCTTTAAAAAAACAATATTTTTAACAATGATATTTTAACATCGATATTTTTTTCAATATAATGTAGATAGGATGTCGATATACCTGACTTCGATGTGTTGTGTCTATATTTCTGTAGGTTGATATTTCGACTCTCAATATTCTGTCAGTAATTCAACCAGACTTGCTGCATCTCATTTGGAAGCCACATGTTCCTTCTAGAATGTGCTGTAAATTTGGGACGTACAGGTTCCACTGGTTCGCCAGATACAATGATCTAAGAATGTAATGGGGGAGTGTTAAACAGACAGACATTTTCCCAAAAAATGAGGAGTAATAACACGGTTTAAGTAATGATACACTTTAATTTTCAATACAGGTCTATGTAACAAACTGCTGTGCAGTATTTAAATAAAAAAAAACTGAAGCTAAATATAGGTTTGGACTCCCGTTTACTTTTCACGATTACTCCACGATAAATATGAAAACATAGTAAACACATGGAGACAGGAACCTCTTTTTGAAAGAGAAGGAAAGGGTTAACATAAGCTAACTATTCACAAGTAGAGATAGAGTAGTCTGAAGTGAAAGACATAATTTGATGTGTTGCCTTTGTCACGATCACTCAGTGGAAAGTTGAAGAGTTTGCCATTGTATAAGCTCTTTGTATGAGAGTAGTGTACCATTCTTGTGCTTAGTTTTATAAATCTTAACAGTGCCAAAACTATCCAGAAGGAGGTAAAACAACAATATGATCTACAAACTCAATTCACTGGTATGTACATAACTTTTTAATTATTTAAATATTTTACGTTAGAAATGAAGATGTCTATTGGAGTTTGATGAAAAAGAGTATCACAGTGATATAAAAAAAATATCAGATTAACTGTGTCTGGAAGAGGGTATGTGTTTAAGATGTTGAAAGTTACCATGAGCAAAGCCTTTAAAAATGACAAGGTTTTAAATGTCTAAGCATCATGTGCAAAACAGACAGCTTTATGTTATTTGCATTCTGGGAATTGTAGTACTTTTAACAGCATTATTATAAAGGATTTGTATAGTCATGAATAAAAGATAAGAACATATGCTGTGCCTGTATATGAATTATAAAGTAGTAATGCTTGTTAGGTATGTATAGGAAGTGTTTGTTAATGTGGTTTTTAACTTAGATGACCAGTGTACATATGTTTAGATGGTAAGATATGTTTTTTACTGTTTGCAGATAGTGATATGTATGATGAGACTCTTGAGGTCACATAAAGATGTACAGAACAATATATTTTGGAAAGATGGCCTGAAGGAAGATCTATATTATGAAAGCACATATATGTTTACATGTTGATCTATGTTCTTGAATGCTGTTGAACATTTTATGTAAATGGTTAGGGTGGTGCATTCTCTGTTTAAAATTGAGGAGGTTAATAATGCAGAATGTCTCTTAAGAGTTCTTGTGCAATCTTCATTTGGAGTGTAACTTTTTCTTTGGGAAATGGTGGATATACGTTTAAAGACACAAGAAATACTTGAGACATAACATAGGTATACCATTAAGAAAAGATTTTGAACTTTGAAAAAGTAAGAAATTATTTACAGTTTTAGAAAGAAACTGATGCACATGCACGCTGAGTAACTTAGCAATGTAAGATCCTGGAAAGCCATGTATCCAATTATATATGAAGTGTGATATCTAGACCTCACTCACACATAGCTCAGAAGTAAAGGATATATACACTAAAACAGGTAGTTTTATACTGACAGAAGGACTTCAACAAAGAGCAATAGATATAGTCACTACTGGTATGTATCTAACAGCAATGAAGGTACTTTCACAATATGCCAGGTACTACTCAGGTACTCGTCCAATCTCTCAGCCACAATTCAGGCATCCATCAAATTACTATGAACCCTCTTATTTAATTTCCCAGGCACTATATATGGACTCTTGCAATCACGCAGGCACTAATTATGTAGCCATTCCACTATATAGGCACCACCAATGCATTCATCCAATCACCCATGCACTAACCATTCACTTATACAGTCCCCTAGGCTGTACCTATGCAATTATTTAAACACCCAGTAACAATCCATGCACTCATTAAAATACCCACATACAACTCATGCACTCATCAAAATAATGAGGCACAACCCATGTACTCATCCAATTATGCAGGCAGTAACATTGCAGTGAACATATCATCCATTCAGTACCTTTGCTCTCATTCAATTACAGAGGCAATACTGTTGCACTAATACATTCACTCAAACACTAGTCATAAACTCATCTCTTCAGCCCGACTACTGATGCACTCATTCAGTTATTCAGGCACAACCAACGTGTCAGGGTGAGCTTCCTTCCTCGTGATCTGGACACGAAGATACAATGAACTCACCTCTCAATACCTTCCACTCTGACTTAGTATAACAGAGTATTGAAGTAATCAAGCGGGGGAAGGGTAATTAGGATGGGAACAGCTGGGAAGGAAATCTGTAAAGGAAAAGGTTAATAACAACACAAAAGCAACTTCAGCAAAGGTGAATGCTACCTTGAGCTTTGTCTCACAATTATCTTGCGCTATAAGATCTTAGACATAAGTTTTACTGCACTCACGAACTCTGTAAATAGTTGCACATGAGTGAACAACACTCACTAATGAACTAAATGGCACTTTCAAACAAGTTCTTTATGTGCTATTTTGTCCTGCGCCACAGTATAAAGATTAAATATGCAAATGTGCTCTATATGTCTCAGTATCTCTTCAATTAGAAAACATTCAAATGCTCTTTTATCCGAAAAGAAAATGAAGTTGCCCAAGTAATGTATATTCCCAAAAGAAAAGATGCAAATGTATTATGCACAATGAAAACAAAGTTGTGATGTTTTAACTAAATTGTATCTTTTACCTGCAGAGTACGACCAACTCTGCTAATTTTTTTTGCCAGGAAACACTGCTGGAGCCGGAACAAGCCAGAGAAGAGCAGCAGGAAGCGAAGCATGAAATGGATCCAACAAACCAAGGATCCTGGACCTCAGACACTCCAAAGCCCCAGAGGGAAACACCAATGCCTTCATATAGATACAACAAGCCTCTGATTGGGAAGGAACCTGGAACTAGGATCAAGAACCCGGAACTAGGATCAAGAGCTCCACACTAGGGAAATCCCACAGAATAGTGAGCACGGAGGAAGGGGCTTGGCCGATTTTGTTAGTGCTGCCACGCTCTCCTTGCAACTTCCCCCAAGCATAATGGGATATGTAGTTCCCATGGGAAAAAAACCCTCCTGCAAGATAATAAAGAGCCACAAGAGCACCCAGGATATAAGAAAACAAAAAGCATTGTACAGGCAATACAAATAATGTACACATAGTAAAAGCAGTCACATTATCCGCAATGGGAGCAACACACCCACCATCGAGTTGGAGAAGCTGCCTCATGCGCTTTGCCTCAACAGACCTTAGCGCACAGTGGCATAGGGACATGTGTAGAGAGAGGGGCGGGCCCTAGACTGCATGCCACCCTAGACCTGACACCACGTACTTATCTAAAGACCCAGGAACTACCTGTTCACTCAACCAAAAACACTGGGCAGCAGCCATGTACTCATTGAATCACTAAAACACTATTCATGCACTCATTCAATCTGCCAGGTGCTATGTATAAGCTCAAACAATCACATATGCACTATCCATGTACTCTATAAATCCCCTACATACTGTGCATGCACTCCAGCAAACATCCAGGCACTAGAATTGCACTAATTTAATTTTCCAACCACTATATATGCGTGTATTGAGCTATTGAGGCATTAGTCAAGCATGTATCTACTAATTCAGGCACTACTCATGCACTAATCCAGACACCTAGATAGTAGTGATATACTCATACACCTAACCAATAACATATGCACTATCCATGTACTCTATAAATCACCTATATACTATGAATGCACTCCTTCAATCAGCCAGGCACTAGAGTTGCATTCATTTAATTTTCCAACCACTATCTATGCATGTATTGGGTTATTGAGGTATTAGTCATGCAAGTATCTACTCATTCAGGCACTACTCATGCACTCATCCAAACACCCAGATAGTAGTGATAGACTCATACAAACATGCATGCAGTAACTATGTAGATATGGAATGACCCATAGAGTTCTCACATACTGAGGGAATTAGCCAGGCACTACCTGTATCCTCAGGGATTCACCTTGGCACTACCTATGCACTCATTTAATTATCCAGGGAGTATTCATGTATTCAACAACAGACACATCCATTTCCACGTTTTAGTGAGGAATATGTAATCTTTTAGAACCAATCTGGTGAATTGTGTATGCAATCTGTGACATACTCTTTGCATGTACTTTGAATAATTTATGAGCTATATGTTGTGATAGAGATTAATGTGCAGATTTTGATATGCACTGTTCCCCCAAAATTTCAATGTGATACGTTTAAGCAGAAAAGTACTGAGATACAAAATACACCACTGACACAGTGGTAGAGAGGTACACAAATCGCTCTTATGTTGTATTTTTGGATTTACAGTGTAGAGACACAGCATGTACTTTTACACTTTGGTTGATGTTCATTTTAAAATTTACCACTGAAGGGATAAACTGGTCTTTTTTACTATGTATAAGTGAGAATTGAGATAACGTTTTGTGTTTTGCTTTGTGTTTGATATTTATCAAAGTAAGTACAAATAGTTATATAGCTACGTCAATCTGTAGATATAAAACTGCAACATAACATAGAAATTGTTTTAGTATTATGTGTAATCTGTAGTAAAGTAGTTGGCTCGTTGGCTAGAGTAAAATTAAAATATACCAATATGTTAACAGATAGGATTGTATCTTCTTTTTCTTAAAACCATTTACGATTAGCCACGCATGCTGTCTTTTAACAAAGTTATCTTTGTCCTTTATCAAGGAGAGATAGTCCGTAATTTTATTTACTGTCTTTTTAAAACTTTCTTGCTTAACCATGGAGTTCCAGATAGGAGCTATACCATACTCATTAATTGCTAGATTTAAATAGGAGGCGATAGTTAAGGAGCAGT
This sequence comes from Lissotriton helveticus, assembly GCF_964261635.1. Taxonomy (NCBI): domain Eukaryota; kingdom Metazoa; phylum Chordata; class Amphibia; order Caudata; family Salamandridae; genus Lissotriton; species Lissotriton helveticus. The sequence goes on along the minus strand of NC_136065.1, from coordinate 529,411,269 downwards.
TATGACTTATTTCTTGCCAAAGTAGAAGAAACATTTCATTGTCGTAATCGTTTTTTATTCTTTTCCACACTTTAATTATGTTTCCTTTTCTTGCACAAGATTGGTCGTTTAGGCCGAATTCCAATCTCCCTTGGGTTTGTGAGGCATTCTTTGGGAGAGAAAATAAAAGTCTATAAGTTTTTGCAACCGAGGTGTTGATAATCTTTGCATCTTTCCCGTTGAGAACCTCTCTACTATATGACAGAGTAGGCAGTAATGTTGCTGCAATAGATTTTAATAAGGGACGATAAGACAAATCCCCAATGGATTTCTGGATTGATCTAAATGCACCAATAAGGGAGTTCGCTTTCCTTGTAATATCAGGTTAGTGCGTCACAAACTTGCCATTATCACTGTAAGTTACTCCCAAGTACTTATAGTTGTTTACTTGTTTCAGTTTTTTCCTTGGAGGAACCATGTATGTGCGTGTTTTAGTCACACGTTTTTTGTAATTACCATCACTTTGGTCTTAGCATAGTTTATCTGCATACCATTTTTCTCGGAGTACTTAGAGATGCCGTCAATCAGTCGTTGCATCCCCACCTTTGTATGACTCGTAAGTATAACATCATCCGCATATAGTAAGCTGGATATCTGAGTTTTAGCTAACCTTGGTGGTTGGGCGTTAATGGCATTTAGTTCAGAAGTAATATCAGCTAAAAATAAATTAAAAAGTAAGGGAGCCAACACACAACCCTGTTTGAGCCCACTCGTTGTTGGAATTATTTTGTTTAATGTTGAGCCGTTACCCGTCCTCACCCTGACCCAAGTTTCAGAGTGCAAGAGCTTAATCATCTTTAACAGCTTTGCTGGAATTCCTTGTTTTGCAAACTTGACCCACAAAAGTTCTCGATCGGCACAGTCAAAGGCAGATTTGAAAATCCACGAAACACAAATATAAGGGTAATTTGGCTAGTATAGCTTTTTCTATTAGTATTGCCAAGATTAAAAGATTTGTTGTCGTACCAAGGCCTTTGACAAAGCCTGTATGGTTTGGGGGTATTACCTGCTCTTCTTTTGCCCAGTCTGTTAGGTTCATCAGGAGAATACCGGCGAACAGCTTTGCGTCTGTATCCTGTAAAGTGATTAAACTGTAGTTTTCTGGCTGTTGCCAGTTGCCTTTCTTAAATATGGGGATTATAAGCGATCCTTTCCATGAATTCGGGATTTCTCCTCTCTCAACCACATCGTTAAAAACCTCTGTAAGGTGATCTGACCAAAAGTCGGGCGCTTCTTTAAAGAGTGCAAAAGGAATGCCATTCGGACCAGGGGCACCATCCTTTTGTTTTTTTATCAAGCTTGCCACTTGACTATTTGTTATAATTATCTCGCTATCTCCTTCTTTGCAGATCTTTGTTACAGAAATGTCAACATTTAATTGCATCAGAGTCAGTTGGTTTGGGTTAAGATGAGATTTAAGAAACATCACCCATTTTTCTTCAGATAGACTTGTTCCAATTCCCTGATTCTTTGGTCTAGATAAGCCGTTAATTATACCCTAGAACTCCTGTGAATTTGCCAATGTACTTGCATGGAATATTTTTGTCCATAGGTCTTGCCTGGCTTTATTCTTTTCATTCCATATCACTTTCCTTAATTTACAGTTGGTATTCTTCAATGAAGCGGCTGTAACTTTGTTAAGCGGAGACCTCTTTAGATGCCCCCTCAGCCTGTTTCGTAGGCATCTAAGTTTCCTTACAGCATATGGAAGGAAGATGTAATTTACTGCGCCTTCCCCTTTTTCCCTATATGAACCTTTCCTTCCATGAGCACTTGTTGTTAAAGTATTATCAGTGACTACTGTGTGTGTAAAATTTTCCCATAGTTCAATAGGATTTGTACTGTTTTCGACCATAGATTCTGTCACCAGCTTTTTTGCCCTTGCCATGGTCTCATCCTTATTTTCGGGTTTCCATATAAGTTTAGAGTAATTAATAGTACAGATCTCTCCAGGAATTGTCTTGAAGGTCTCAGATTTTGGACATAATATATTTATATCGATGATTTGCTGGCTGTGGTCACTTTCCGTCACTTTATTCGAGGAATAAGATATCACCTGGTGGAATATTGATAGAGACGTCAAGGTGTAGTCAATTCGTGAAGAACCATTTCTTGAGTGAAATGAACAAGCCGGTGGAGAGTCAGTTGGAATTCTGCCGTTTAATATTCTAAGGCCTAACGCTTCCATGTCTTTCATTAGTTTTATCCCTATTTTATTTTGTTGAGTGACGTTTTTTGGTTCCGTTATTGGGTCGGGGATTGCCCATTGCTGATTTTGTGATTGGACAAATTCACTCCGTACCAAGGGCATTAACAAATTGGTGTTGAAGTTCCATGTAACAATATAATCAGTCAATGGATCATCCAATATTTGCTCAAGTAATAGGTTATTTAAGGCATTAATCAGAACTTTCTTTGTGGTCCTATTCGGCGGCTTATAGACGTTTACTAGAGTCAAAATTTTGTAAGGTATATTTTTACAAGGTTTATAATGAATTTTTAATACGAGAAGGTTAGAATTGTTCGTTTGAATTAGCTCATGTTTCGCATCTAGATCGTTTGATACGAAAGTTGCTAGACCTCCACAGGGTCGTCCAAATTTCTGATATTTTACGGCTGGTTCAAAGTATCCCTTATAATGTTTTAACATGAATGGGTCTATAGATCATGTTTCCTGCAATAAAATTATATGAGTTTGAGATGAAAAACTTTGGATTTTGGCTTCCTTCCACTGACCAGAGATCCCATTAATAGTCCATGAGCATAGCTTCAAATTTGACAATACCTTAGGATGTTCATGAAGTTGGTCTTGCGGAAGGTTTTGTCAATGTTCCTTGGAGCAATGAAGAGATGCCTTAATCCAGTAGTCGTTTACCTCATTTCTGTCCATTTTCTCTATTGGGATAGAACAGGATTTAGCTTCATAGTTTGTTTTCTCCAGGGGTTTTTTTAATACGGAGAAAACAGTGTTGTGTTCAACAGACTGTGATTTTTTTGCATTACTTCTGGTATGTAAAAGGGGTGTTGGATAAACCTTTGGCGGGAGTTGACTTATTACTATACCCCATTCACGGAAACATCCATGCTCCTTCAATATGGAGTCCGCTATTGGGCCTGTGGGTACTGATATCAGTGTTAGTGGCATAGTGCCTTCCGGATTTGGCTGAAAGCCTACTGTTTCAATGTCTTCTGATGATATACTATCAAGAGTTGGTAAGTTTTTCATTAACCAGAGGATGTTTCCTCTATTTAAAATGTCATGAGGGCCTCTTGATTCATATACTGGCTTGAGGACTATTTGTGTGGTCCTTTTTTTAGTTGGAGTTGTTACCCCTATGTTTTCCCTCATTCTTCTGTTTTCCATGCAGGTGATCTGCCTGCTCTTCCCTCTTTTTACAATGAGTAACTTTTCTAGCATTTTGTTATAATTCAGGTCATCATCATTTCTTCCCCTTTGGAGTAATTTATTATTAGACCTTTCCTTCCCATTTCGTTCCGTCCCGGAAGAAAATCATGTTTTTTACAGGTACTCAATAGACTGGATGGGTTGTTTTCATTGCGGTCGGTCCAGATTTGGTTATCTTGATGCATGTGACTTTGTACGTCCTTCTCATTAGATAGTATGGTTCCTAAATCTCTTGAGGATTTAACATTATTTTCATCAGTCATGCTCTGGGTTTGCTTGTTTTGGATTCCGTAAAGAGTAAGATCTTTTATTATGCATCCATTTGAGTTAATTGTATTTAATATTTGCGCCTCCTGTAATGTTTTATGTTCGACCTCACATAATCCGGAGGTTAGATCGGAGGTTTCAGTGTTACTAAGTATTTTACTTTCATTCTGTCTTTGTTTCAGTCTGAGAGCGGACGGTTTGCGAAAATGTCGTAATATGAAATCTCTTCAACAGTATTTTTTGTCACTATAGTTTGAGACCTCCTAGTATCTCCTCTGATTAATGTTTTTTCTCGTCGTTGTTTTTGTTTGAGGTAATAGTGATCTCTTCTACATTGTTTTTTGCCACTTTAATTTGTGGCGTCCTAATATCTTTCCCGTTTGATGGTTTTTTCTGTTCATTTATTTGATTTACAGTAATTGTGGTTCTACTATATTTGGGATCTGGAGTTCTAGATCTTCCTTTATGGGTTTTGGCTATATCTGTTTCACTAGATAGAATGCTCTCCTTATTTGCCCTATTTCTTGCTTTCCTTAGTTCCTTTTTCTGTCTTTTTGTTAGTTAAAAAGCCACTGCATCCTCATCTTCTTTGCTTTGGATACTGGGCGAGACTCCTGAACTATAATTTGCCTTGTTTTTTCTTGAGTCATCGATTGATTTTGCTTGATTAATCAGATCTGACTTATCACTATTTTTAGTGGACAATTCGGTCGGTTGCTCCTGGTTGCTTTCAGAGATTGAGTTTTTCTTAAACTGGTTTCCGATTCCCTCCGTATCTTCTGCATTTTGTTTGTAAATAGCATTTTTGGCGTCCTCCAATATTGTATTTACAACATCCGGAATTAATACTAATTTATTTATTATTGGAGCACATGTGCATTCTATGCAGGTTGGAGCTTTTTCCTCTTGAACTTTTATTATTAAATTGTTTAGGTCTGCTAATTTGTTCTCAATTCCTGCGACTGCATTTGCCATAAGGCCCAAAATGTCAATTTGAATGTCTATTTTTTTAGACTGAGAAGCTAAAGCTTCCAGAGTTAGTATTGAGGTTTGATAATGTATGTCCCATATTGTTCCTGCATCCATTTTCCCTGTTTGTTTTAATTTAAGGTCAAGAATTTGTTCATTACTATTAGAGGTACTGTTGTTATCTACATCGTTTATTATAGTGTCAGGACTAACTTTGTGTTTAATTGACAATGCGGGCTTTAAAGATAGTACACTCTGTTGGATATGAGCATTTTCTTTTATGGTTGATGATCCGTTTATTAGTATTGGTTGTTTTTTGATTGCAGACCCATTTGTTAATGCAGAACCATTTCCAGACGGTTGTTGTTGCTTGCTTCCTATTACATTGATAGAACTTTCTAGGATCTGGAAGTGGCTATTATTTTCCTGCTCAATTAATTCTTGAGAATCATATTTATGCATTATGAATTGACCATTTACATCTGTATGTTGGTTTCCTGATACATGTACAAACTTTGCTCCTTCTAAAACATTTTGAAAACCTGGTTTAGATGCTAATAGCAAATCAATGGGAGTAAGAGCTTGATTATTTTTTATGACCACATTGGCCTCCAGCGGTATCGGAACAGATTCATAATAAGGTGCCTGTATGATGTTAGATTGATTAATGAACTCTAAGCTTTCTGCTCTTTCCACTGGACCATTTTTCGGTTCTTGCACAAATATTTTACGCAATAGATGGTCATTTCCTAGGTCTGTATGTGGGTCTATTCCCTCAGAATTATCATAGAGCTTAGCTGGTGGGTTAGCTCCATCCTCGATGTATAGATCCCAGAACCCATTTCTTGCTTTCGTTCCGTTTATTGGTTTAAGTGGGGACTGTAAGGATTTAAAATCATGCTCCGATTTCATAGGCATAGTCATAAGTGCAGATAATGGATCTTTCATGAATTCAAATTTCTGTGGGATTTTAGTAGATTTTTCAAACATACTTGCTATAGGTGAAATTAGTGACTGAGTGGCCCCCTTTTGAGCTTTTACACAGGCCTTTTTTTGTAGACTGGATGTTTGATTTCTTTGGGTTCGTTTCTTAGGAGAGCCCACTGATCTTTCTTTGCCAGAGCGCATTATCTAGCAGCAATTATCTTATCTTGTTTAGATTAATTGTAATTGAAGGTGCTGGTGATGCTGCTTACTGCTGGTTTACTTATATATACAGTACACGCTCATGTATTGGAAGTAAGTTTGAGGTGGGACAAACCAGAAACTATTGTAACAGCCACCAGAATGAAGGTCTAACAAAAAAAGACCAGGGGCGAGATCTTCGAATTATAGCTCAACCCCAACACACTCCTCCATCCACAAACCTTCTTCGAGAAATAAATATTATTAATGATGGTTGTTTATAGCAGGTATTTACCTTAAGAATGGTGTTTGAAGGTTGCTTAAGAACTCCCATTCTGTGTTTAGACAGAAATCAGTCCAACTCGGAGGGGGAGAACGAGTTACCATGACATAGCAACCCTTATGGCAATACTCGCCGCACCCGTGGCAACATCCGGCAACACCCGCAGCAACAGCAACTTTTAGCTATAAAGATGTTTACAATGATTAAGAAGCCAGTATGCCAGAGGCACTTACGGCACTCACAGTCCCAGCTTTTCTGCTCAGGGCAAGGTGCACCGGTTGTTGGTCGCTGGGTCACTGGGTGCTGTGTGAGAGGTGCAGGGGTGCAAAGGTCCTGCTCAATCTAGGGAGTGCAAAGGTAATTACGGCAATTGAAAATTGAAAATTAAAAGTTTGAATTAAAATTGAAACTCTTTAAAGGGCTTATTGCCCAGCTTCCTGGCGCCCACTGCAACAAACGGCAACAACTACGGCTACAATCCACGGCATCTGCAATAACTCTCGCAAATCCCTGAACCGCTCCCACTCCAGCGGCAGAACCGAATCTCCTCCGCGATGTTTCCGCGATGTTTGCAATGTTTGGAATGATTAAGAAGAAGCCGGCACTCACGGTTCCAACTTTCTGCTCGAGGCAAGGTGCACCGGTTGCTGGTCGCTGGGTGGGGTGTGAGAGGTGCAGGGGTGCAAAGGGTCTTGCTTGGTCCACCGCCATTACCACCGCCACGTTCCTCCCTCGTAGTGCGCTGGTTCTAGTGCGCTGCTCCCCACTCACGCCACCTCACCCGGGACCTGGACGATTCAGCTACTGTTCAAAACAAGAACCGCACACCGACCCTCGTCTGGCAACCGGGACTGCAGTGACAGTAGTGGCAGCCGAAGCATTACCATAGTTTCGGCGATCCGGCGGTAAGGGTGGAGGAAATGGCCGGGGCAGGGGCGTCAGGCTAGCTCCCCTCTCAACTCTCTCAGCTGCGGCAGCAGCTCCGTCTGCGACTCTGTCGCGGTTGCTCGCTCTCTCCAAAACCAGGACTGGATCCTCTCTAGACAAGTTCTATGAATTTAAACTCCTAGATTTAGGAAGAAATGTTGATGAAGCTCCTTTCTTCTGCAATTTGTATTACCTCCGTGTGGCTCCTTGATTTACCTGATCATGTGCAGTCATTCACGGAGCCAGGTGCTGTCAATTCTGTCCGAGCTTCCCCTTGCTAATTGATGGCTGCTAGGCTCAGGGGCCTCAAGCCACTTCGTTTTCTTTGCTTTGCTCCCCCTTTTCTGATCGCTCACCGGCACCTCAACCTCTGCCCTCGCTGCCACTTGCTGCCACCAGGGGTCCATGGGGGGTCTGCACAGTGACCCAGGCAGGGGCAGAGCTGGCGGGTTCCAGCTGGTGTCCGGATGGGTCTCAGATACGCCGCTCTCGTGCGCCGCGCACAGAGTGCAGTATTCAATGGCACCTCCACCTCCGCCCTCGCTGCCACCAGGGGCCCGCAGGGGACCGTACGGGGGTCTGCGCGGCAACACGGGGGCAGAGCAGGGAAGCGGAAAGGAGAAGACGGAGTGCAGGGTACGTTACTGCACCGGTTTTCCTGCGTGCAGGCGGGTCTCAGAAGCGCCGCTCTCAGAGCACTCGGAGCGCAGTGCTGTGCGGCCTCGGTACACAGCCTCAGCCTCTGGTTTTTGTCCGCAGACTCTACCAATCGATCAACGTCATTCAAGTGAACTCTGTAACCACACTACATTAACTATAAATTGCCACTCTGACATGCTTTGTGTTCTCACAAATTATGTCATTTACGATGTCATAAGTGTTGTTAAGAATACTATGATTTCAGATGGGAGAATTGTATTAAAGGCTCTAAGCAGTGCCTGGAGAAGTGCAAGTTATAGTTAAAGTAGTGCAGCTGCCAAGTCACTGGGAAATACAAATGCCTAACAAGTTCTGTCATTGGGGAGCAACTTTTTAGGTGCGGGTACATGTGCAAGGGCAAACTTTAATCACTCAAAGTTAAATCATCCCATGGCTGGAGTGGGCTGGTCTGTTGATCTATACCTTCTGCTGGGTGTAAGGATGTTTACTTTGAGTGACATGTCAACCGACAAATGGTGAAAGAGTGTTGGTTGGAAGCTCTTATGTATTATGGAAAACATGAGGTTTGCAAGACAGCTAAAGCAGTCTTTATACCAACCTAAAAAAATACATAATGTATCAACATTTTAGCCACTTGCATTCAGAAGGGTTGTCTTTTTCACTGTTTCGCTTACTATTAAAAAGAATATTTTGTGTCTTATTGTTACTTTGTAGCTGTTGTATCCATTTACAGCGTCAACAAAGGATAGGCTCTGGATACTGGCACCTGATCCAGCCCCAGCTGGCATGAGAACATTGATTCCAGTCGCTAGCCCAGAACAAAGCCTTTCAAAATTCTCCAAAAATTTCACGAGGCACCAGACACAGAGTGCCCGGTTTGGGCAGCTATATTCAAACTTCATACCTTCAGTGCTAATTGCCTTTTGGGTGGAGTAATCACAGGAGAGTAGCGTGGGCAGGATGGGTCAAAGGCCACATTGTAGTGTAGTTCCTATATTCCCAATAGGCTCTGCGCATTGGAATATTATATCCTATAGATTAGACGTAGGACTGAGGTCAACTAGGTCTCTATCGAATATACTAAACTTAATTGTGTGTGTAAAAACAACAGTTGATGGACAGAATGCAGAACAATGTCATACACTCACCCCAGTACAGAGATCTGGGCCTAAATCCATCGTTTTTTTTTGCACTCCATAACCACCCCAGTTCAGACATGGCCAAATGAAAATCAGCCTTGACCCTGTGCCTCATGGGAACAGTCCAGTCCGAACTGCCAAGACATGTCTTTACTTACCCCTCCCACTCGGGGTGACAAATGCAAAAACAACAGTGGATTGACAGAATGCAGAACAATGTCATACATTCACCCCAGGACAGAGATCTAGGCCTAAATCCATCGTTTTTTGCACTCCACACCACCCCAGTTCAGACATGGCCATATGCAAATCAGCCTTGACCCTGTGCCTCATGAGAACAGTCCAGCCCGAACTGCCAAAACATGTCTTTCCTGGACCGAAATCAAGCATCCTAGGACCGGTTTCTGGCTATCAGCCGTCTTCAGCCAGGATAGCTTGACTTCAGTGGTGTGGAGGGCATGGGACTCACGTCTGAGCATACCCATTCCACTCGGGAAGACAAATGCAAAAACAACAGTTGATGGACAGAATGCAGAACAATGTCATACATTCACCGGGGTGGCAGAGTGGGCTAAAGAAAGGTGATGGATCAAACCCAGATCTGTTGACTGGGTGTGAGTGTTTGATTGGTTCAGATGCTCCGTCCATCACCACCCCCTTTTGTACCGCTTTGTTCGGCATAAGTTGGCTGGGTATGCTCAGACGTGAGTCCCTTGCTCACTTTGCCACTGGATTCAAGCAAGCTGGGCTGAAGATGGCTGAAATGCCAGAAACCGGTCCTCGGAAGCTTGTTTCCGGTCCAGAGAAGGCATGGCTTGGCAGTTCGGGCTGGACTGTTCCCATGAGGCACAGGGTCAGACTGATTTGCATATGGCCATGTCTGAACTGGGGTGGAAGAGTGGGCTAAAGAACGGTTGTTAGAACTGGGGGTCCCTAGTTGGCAGAGGTAGGTACCACTGTCCAAATAGGGCCCCTTGCTTCTAGTCGGGGCAAGGAGATAAACCTCTGCTCACCCTCTAGGTAGCTTGGCACGAGCTGTCTAGGCTAACCAGAGGCAATGCGTAAAGTATTTGTACCAACACGCACATTAATACACTGAAAACGCCACAAACTGACTCCACAACAGTTTAGAAAAATAAAGGTATTTAATCTAAATTAAACAAGACCAAAACGACAAAAATCTAACATACACAGTTCAAGAATATGGTTTCAAAAGAGTTCTTAAGGTTGCGTTAAAATTCTTTAGGTTGCGATAGAATTCTCTACGTTGCGATAGAATTCTCTACAGGTGCTTGAAAAGTTCACAGTTGCGTCACGTTTACTCACAGTACCATTTAGTTGCAACAAAGTTCCAAAAGCAGAAGCTGGTGCGGTGGAAAACAAGCGATGCGTTGCTCCTGAGACCCTGGGGAGGCGTTTGCGACAGCCCCGCTGAAGCAGCGGGCGTGTTGTGACAAATCCGGTCTGTATGGGGAGGAAGGCCACTTGTATGGATTCCAGCGCATAGGTTCCGTAGGAAGTTTGTTCTCGCAAAGGCACAATGCGACGATCTCGTAGGGGCTGCGACGATCTCCGGGGCGACGATGCGCGGTCCAGCGGTGACCCTCTCTCTCGCAGCTCCTTGATGCGATGATTCTGCGACGATGCTCGCAGCGACGTGATGCGGTCCGCAAGCAAGCGGTGCGGCGTTCTCACCCAGCGACGACAGGCTCTGCGACGTTACTCGCAGCGATGTTCGATTCTCCCGCACCGGTCTGGTGCGTCCCGCAAACGAAGGATGCGACGGCTCTGGCAGTGGCGTCAGGCGCTGCGACGATCTCGGCCTTCGTAGCGGCGGGAAACTTCTCGCACTGTCGGGGATGCGCTCTGCAAGCGAGCGATGCAACACTTTTCAATTTCAAAAGTCTCTCAAGCTTAGGTTCAAGCTTCCTAGCACAGGTGCAACTTCCAGAGGCCCCACAACTGGATCAAGCACTCTAGGAAGGACAGAACTCTCTCTGCAGAGTTCAGGGAAGCTGGGGGTGAAGTCCTTTTGTTCCTGGGACTTCAAAACAGGGAGCCAGCTCTTCTCAGGCCCTTGGAGATTCCTTCAAGACAGGGGACACATCACACAGCAAAGTCCTTCCCCTCTCCTTGGCGGCAAAGCAACAGCAGGTCAGTCCAGCAGAGCAACAGCAGGACAGTCTTCCTTCTTCAGAGTCAGCTTTCTCCTTGGCAGAGGTTCCTTCTTGATTCCAGGATGATCTATTTTTCTGTTGTCAGGGATCCTGTACTTATACCCCTAAAGTCTTTGTTCTCTCTGTGCATGTGGGCTCTGAGCCCGGTCTGAACCAGTTCTGGTGTTTCCTGAGTACTTTGTATTGCTGGCTGCTTCTTTCCTTTCAGAGCGAGGGGCAGGGTCCTCAGCTGCCCAGAAGGAGGTGGAGCCAGCATTATGGAAGGCAGGCACAGCCGTATTAAGGCCCAGGTGCTAACTCCTCCCACCACTCCAGTTGCAAATGCAGTCATTCAGCCTAGTGCTGACTCATCCATCCTCCTGGGGAATTCCCCAGCCCCTGTCACTCTCAAACCAGACAGTCAATACACAAATAGGCCCAGGCACACAGAAGGGTCAGACAAGAGAACAGCAACTTTCTAAAAGTGATGTTCTCAAACACAGGATTTAAAAACAACCTTTCCTAAAAGATGTGTTATTAAATTCTGAGTTCAGGGATACTAGATACTTATGTCCTATCTTGTTCCTATGGGAAGAAATGCTGTTAACCACTGTAGCCAGCATCCCCATGTTAATCTATGGAGCAAGATAGCCTTACAATAGTGAAAAACGAAAATGGCTGCCATTCACTATCAGAGCATGTTACCTGCACTAGTACATGCTCTACCTTTTACATACACTGCACCCTTCCCAGGGGGGTACCTTGGGCCTTCCATAGGGGTGGCTGATGTGCACAAAAAGGGAAGGGTTAGGCCTGGTCAGTGGGGACACTGACCAGGAGGACATGGCAGTTCTAAACTGCACGCAGGCACTGCAGTGTCAGGCCTGAGACATCATTTTAGGGCTACTCCTGTGGGTGGCACAATCAGTGCTGCAGGCCCACTAGTAGCATTTGTCGTCACCAGCCCTGGCACATCCAGTGCACTTTACTAGGGATTTCGTGGTGATACAAATATGCCAAACATGTATATCCAATCAGAATAATACTTTACATAGGGAGCACTTACACTCTGGCACTGATCAGGAGTGGCAGAGAGTCCAAAGCATCTAAACCAGCAAAAACGCAATCCAGCACAGCATCAAAAATACAGGAGATAGAGACAAAAAGATAGGGGAAACCACGCCAATGATGCCAGGTCTAACAACGGTGATGGATCAAACCCAGATCTGTTGACTGGGTGTGAGTGTTTGATTGGTTCAGATGCTCCGTCCATCACCACCCCCTTTTGTACCGCTTTGTTCACCATAAGTTGGCAGGGTATGCTCAGACGTGAGTCCCTTGCTCACTTTGCCACTGGATTCAAGCAAGCCTGGCTGAATACGGCTGAAATGACAGAAACCGGTCCTCGGAAGCTTGTTTCCGGTCCAGAGAAGGCATGGCTTGGCAGTTCGGGCTGGACTGTTCCCAGGAGGCACAGGGTCAGACTGATTTGCATATGGCCATGTCTGAACTGGGGTGGCAGAGTGGGCTAAAGAACGGTGATGTATCAAACCCAGATCTGTTGACTGGGTGTGAGTGTTTGATTGGTTCAGATGCTCCGTCCATCACCACCCCTTTTGTACCGCTTTGTTCGCCATAAGTTGGCAGGGTATGCTCAGACGTGAGTCCCTTGCTCACTTTGCCACTGGATTCAAGCAAACCAGGCTGAAGAAGGCTGAAATTACAGAAACCGGTCCTCGGAAGCTTGTTTCCGGTCCAGAGAAGGCATGGCTTGGCAGTTCGGGCTGGACTGTTCCCATGAGGGACAGGGTCAGACTGATTTGCATATGGCCATGTCTGAACTGGGGTGGCAGAGTGGGCTAAAGAACGGTGATGGATCAAACCCAGATCTTTTGACTGGGTGTGAGTGTTTGATTGGTTCAGATGCTCCGTCCATCACCACCCCCTTTTGTAGCGCTTTGTTCACCATAAGTTGGCAGGGTATGCTCAGAGGTGAGTCCCTTGCTCACTTTGCCACTGGATTCAAGCGAGTCGGGCTGAAGACGGCTGAAATGCCAGAAACCGGTCCTCAGAAGCTTGTTTCCGGTCCAGAGAAGGCATGGCTTGGCAGTTCGGGCTGGACTGTTCCCATGAGGCACAGGGTCAGGCTGATTTGCATATGGCCATGACTGAACTGGGGTGGCAGAGTGGGCTAAAGAACGGTGATGGATCAAACCCAGATCTGCTGACTGGGTGTGAGTGTTTGATTGGTTCAGATGCTCCGTCCATCACCACCCCTTTTGTACCGCTTTGTTTGCCATAAGTTGGCAGGGTATGCTCAGACGTGAGTCCCTTGCTCACTTTGCCACTGGATTCAAGCAAACCAGGCTGAAGAAGGCTGAAATTACAGAAACCGGTCCTCGGAAGCTTGTTTCCGGTCCAGAGAAGGCATGGCTTGGCAGTTCGGGCTGGACTGTTCCCATGAGGGACAGGGTCAGACTGATTTGCATATGGCCATGTCTGAACTGGGGTGGCAGAGTGGGCTAAAGAACGGTGATGGATCAAACCCAGATCTTTTGACTGGGTGTGAGTGTTTGATTGGTTCAGATGCTCCGTCCATCACCACCCCCTTTTGTAGCGCTTTGTTCACCATAAGTTGGCAGGGTATGCTCAGAGGTGAGTCCCTTGCTCACTTTGCCACTGGATTCAAGCAAGTCGGGCTGAAGACGGCTGAAATGCCAGAAATCGGTCCTCAGAAGCTTGTTTCCGGTCCAGAGAAGGCATGGCTTGGCAGTTCGGGCTGGACTGTTCCCATGAGGCACAGGGTCAGACTGATTTGCATATGGCCATGTCTGAAATGGGGTGTCAGAGTGGGCTAAAGAACGGTGATTGATCAAACCCAGGTCTGTTTACTGGGTTTGAGTGTTTGATTGGTTCAGATGCTCCGTCCATCACCACCCCCTTTTGTACCGCTTAATTGTGTGTGCGCCAGCTAACTCAGAGGTCACTAGAAATTTTCTTGAATACACAAGAAGGGATTCGTTTCTGACAACCGCATAAACATGACAATTAAGTTTCCCAAGAATAAGAATATATCTCTCTCAGAGTCGTGGAAACAATAGCTATGTATTTCACTCAGTCAATCGTGCGTGCTTAGTTTCAACAGAGTGCAGAGAAATAGAGAGATGGGTGTTTTCAATCAAAAGGTTTATTGAACAGTATTCTTTCTCATGCAAGTGAAGTGAACTGCTACAATCGTTATGCAGACTGCAAAGTATAATGCGTACAGCGAGAATAGTATAATAAAATATTACTGTAAGAGCATTGTATGGTTTCTAAGCCATATAAAAATACATACATAAATAACATTGACTAAAATACTCAACTGGTGCTATTAAAATACGTCTACCCCAATGTACCTATCGTAAGTCTAGTACGAGGGGAGAAGCAAGTATTGTGTAGCATAGGTTCAGTTGTTTTTGCCAAGAATCTACCAAAGTTTTCACTAGGTTCTAATCAGCTCCATACCTTGGTCAGAATGAAGGAGGTCTGATATCTCTGTCTCTGGACTCGATTTCCCAACACCGCGCAAGGGTAGCCGGAAACACTGGAGCTGGATTCTCGGCAGGAGAAAGGCAGCCTCTTGATCGGTGCATCAGCTGGAGGATCGGATTCCGTCGGCACTTGCTGTAGCGAGCTGCGTCGGACAAGTAGGTCTTCGAACTGCTCCGAACCACCATATCTTGCTAGAGCAAGTGAAGGTATATTTATACCTTGAAGGTGTTTAGGAATGCCATAGTTTGACGTAAAGTCGGGCATATGAACATCAGGAAAGAACCCCTAGGGAATACTTGTTCTTTGTAAAGTAACTGAGTTCTTGGACAAATCAATATTCAAGCAAGGGGAAGTTCCCTAACTGCTTAAGCTGGTTTTTAAAGAAATCGTTGTGATGTTTTATACGGGTGGAAGTAGCCATGCCTGTATTTGGGTAGTATGGGCTATGCCTAAATAAGGGCTTGATTTCTATGCCTATATAAGGGCAATGTGAATTGTACCTATATAAGGGCATGAATCAGGAAAATTCACTCAGAGCTTAAAACGCCATACAACAACTTGAGATTCTACAGCAGAATAGAGCCAACAAACGGATGCATGCACTACTCTGTCTTCCAGCAACTCCGTTTTAGACATCTCCCAAAGCTGCAAGGATGCAACTTAACCACTGAATGCGGGTCAGATACTGTCTGCAATCTCTGGAATTAAACAGGATGGTTAAAATTAATCTGTACCTGTATAACACTTTCCATAGCACTCTCTGTGAGGCAGAGACATTTTAAGGTATCTGTGGGCTCTGGCTTTTTCCCAGTCAGTCCAAGCTGCCCCTACCTGAGAGATAGTGATGGTTAAACATAAATACCTATTAGATTATACTTAGATTCAGGAAGTGTTTCAAAATGTGTAAGACCAGCCCAATGGCACCATCCTTTGTGCAACGTATACCACACTTACTGTACAGTAGACATTGGCATTGTGTGCTATCTCTGAGAATGCATCATTCTTTTGGAAGCTACTTCCAGGCTGGTGAGATCACAGCCTAGTTTCATTGGACTTTAAATATCAGTCCCTCCAGCAAAGGGGGTGCAGTAAACAAAACCACCCATCAGCATCATAGGCCTGAATGGTGCTGAAAGACAAACTACAGCACACATTGTGGGTAGAAAGCTTGGCTGGACCACTAGTTTTTCTACTTTTTCTGGCACAGTCCAGATGAAAACTGCTTTCATCGGGATAGAGCCCCAGGGTTGACCACAAGTGTAGTCCATATGTCAATGTTCAGAACAGAGCAGCATTATGTGCTCTTTTCTTGACCACACCAGCCATGTGGAGCTGCAGCCCTTTCAGCACACCCACAGCATAGTTTTTGTTTTTCGGATTCAAGTGCATTAACCAAAAATGCACCCTCTATATATACAGGCCTAAATTATAAGACACCAGTTGCACCATATACAGCAGGCTTGTTCGAACTCAGTCAGCATGCTGCCTCTTAACCACGTACCCTGCCGCCATGTTTTTAAACTGGATTAATGAATGCAATTTCTCACACATTTAATGGTTATGAGCTGTCTTTTCAAATAATTATCCAATGTCAATGTCTAACAACATCAGAAGCATGGATTACTATGGTGCTCCTCCACAAACAAAAATTGTACCTATAAATCTGTGCTGTCTCTTGTCACCAAGCTGGTAAGATTTTTGTTCTAATTAGCCAAAAGCTCTCTGAGAAAAAGGGTGACCTTGTTAGGAATGATAGTGTAATATCTATTAATAGTAATCATTCTTTTAAAGTTACGCACATTTTGTCAAATTTGAAGTCATGGAAATAATCTGAGGACCAAGGCACTTGTACAGTTGGTGCATTTTATCAACTACTTTTTTCTGTTTTAAAAATAATGGGCCATATTTATCATTATTTCATGCAACACGACGGAGCAAGACACCTTGCTGCATTGCACTGCATGAAAAGACAGGAATGCTCCATGTCTACCACAAACTGTTGCCTAGCGCCAATGCAGGCAAAGGTGCCTGCATTACTGGCAGGATTGTTTTGTGCAGCAAGTGCCACCTTCCTGCACAGAACCAATCCTCTGATGCTTTTTGTTTACTCTTTCTATATGTGCTGCATTACACATAGAGAGAGGAAACAACACAGAGAAATTATGATATTTCTCTTCGTTACACCTCCCCTGGGAAGGCATCGGATTCTGACACATTGCCAGGTCTACTGTTATTGGTAAATCTGGGACTCCTTCAGAATGCTTGAGTGGATGTGTGGGAGTACCCACGCTCCAACCATGGAATATCTCCCTGGGAAAGAGTAACGCAAGACAGTGACTTGCACTGCCTTCCATTACTCTAGCTTTATCAAGTCACGCATGAACACACAAGGTGGCCTTGCATGGATTGGTAAATCTCATTATAGGTTTTGAGTATCCTTGCACACCCTCGCGTGGTGCAAGGGCAACACAAGACCTTTGATAAATATGCCCAGCAACACTGAAAATCAGTTCTTGCAACAATGACCATGTCACTCTAACATACCTTAACAATGTTTGACATAAGCTCATAAAACACACTGGGCCTCATTTATGTGGATGTGCATCACTTTTACGCCGCCGGTGCGTCACTTTTTGTGACGCACCAGTGGTGTAAAAAATGTGCTTTGTTGTGCCATATTTACAAAGTGACGCATCTAGGTAGATGCGTCACTTTGTAAACCCCTGCGCCACATTATACCTGCGCCAGGTATAATGTATGCAAGGGGGGCGTATTGACGCACGGAAGGGTCGTAGAAGTGACGCAGTGAAATCTATGAGATTTCACTGCATCACTTTTAGGACGCTGTTGCGTCAAAATCTACTGATGCAAGCCCTTTCACATGGGGCACATGGGGCTTGCCCCATGTGAAAGGTCACATTGCTGGAGTTGCGTCACTTTTGTGACACACTCCAGCAATGCATCACTTTTGCGCCATACAGATACGTCAAAAATACTGACGTATCTGTAACTCCTTGCGACATGATGCGTCATGCATTAAATATGACGCATCAGGAATGTCGTAAGAAGTGCGCACTGAGAAGTGACGCATCGCTGCTTTCACGCAGCGATGCGTCATTTCTCAAAAATGAGGCCCACTGTGCTGCCTTGGCCATGGTGCAGGCATTATTTTAAGCATTTCATTTACAGGAGTTCATCATTTTACAAGACTGAATTATTTCTAATTGTGGTTACATCCGATTAGCAAATTGACCAATTCTCTGAAATAATTAAGTGTGTATCTAATTACTCTGCACACATCAATGCATTACTTATGTAAGCA
Organism: Lissotriton helveticus; assembly: GCF_964261635.1. Lineage (NCBI taxonomy): Eukaryota > Metazoa > Chordata > Amphibia > Caudata > Salamandridae > Lissotriton > Lissotriton helveticus. The sequence continues at coordinate 529,393,442 of NC_136065.1, read as the reverse complement.
ATCAACATCTATTAATCTTTTACTCCATCAATCAACATTATGTATAAATTTGCATGTACTCTCATCTGTGTATTTTTTCGTCATTAACACAAATTAAAAACAGTTTTTACAGTAAATAAACATTTTCAATGGCATTACAGTTTTACAAAAATGTAGAACAATTGAACTTGCACCCAGTTTTAAAATAAACTGAAACTCTGGAAATTAAAAGAGAACTTCGGAGAAAACAGGCCCAAAATGTGCACTGATGTTTTAAACACATACAGGTGTAAAACACCGGCTGACCTTCAGGCCTGCCAAACACTGGATACCATGATGCCATTCAAGGTAAGTAGGAGACTCAATATATTCATATTAAAACATGTCTCAAAAACATATTTAAACTTGACTGAATTATGCATGCCCCTAAACTTCAAAATAATTCTGAATTCTACAAAATAGCAAATGTATATACTGGCACGCTATAGAATATTGCAAAAGCCCTGCCTCGATAAAACCCAACCCATGTGGCTACTTTCATGGCATTGCAATTGTTGCAAATGAATGAAATAATGTTCCCCAGGAGAGGAAGCAAATGAAAATTCATCAATCAATAAAACTTTATTTTGGTCAATAGACCATAAAAGTGCATGTGCATTACAATTACATTTCATTAGAACAGTCCATAGGAGCCCAGGCTGGGACCCCCGATTCCTAGTTTCCAAATTGCTGTCTTAAGAGCCTGCAACCCATTAAAAAGACACAATTATAAACAGATATAAAACATTATTGAAAGTAGGTAAATCGTATGTTACAAACACTAAAAACGCACATAAAACTACAGATAATAAAAATAAGTAAAATGGAACAAGTCAAATAAAAACGTTATAGAATTATCAGCTTAGTCCTGCTGGTTAATGTTCGGGAGACTTTTGCGTACACACCATACGGCAAATAAAAAGCACAACACCGCAAATAAGATAAGCAATTGGGTGTTATATTTCAGCACTCTAAATACCACTACGCAGTGCTGTGCTCCCAGGTTCTTGTATAGCTGAACAAACCAGCGATACCTAGCCTTCCTATAGCCAGAATAGAAGAACAGTGGGGCATATTACCAAGGGCCTTATCGCCGCTTTAGCGGGAATTTTTGCCGCTAAAGCGGCGATAATTGTATCGCCCTATTACCTAGCTGTCGCTAACACCAGTTAACAAAAGCTAGTAGGAGGTAGCGGGCATTGAGGTGACCACTTTGTATGTCAGCGATAATTATCGCTAATGACATGCAAAGTGGTCGTGCAAAGATGTTAGCGACTGGAAACAGTCGCTAACATCTCCATCTCCTATTACCAACTTTTGGAAATAATCGCGCTAAGCGCGATTATCTCCAAAAGCTAACGCCTGCCCAGAGCTGTTCTTAGCCATGTAATCCAATGGTAGGTGGATTACATGGCTAAGAGCATTTGCTCGGTAATGCATGAATATCGCTGACTTTACAGCGATATTCATGCATTTCGGCCGATTTTTATCGCTTAGGAGATAAACCTTGATAATAGCAAGACTCCTAAGCGATAAAAATCGGCGGAGCTCGGCGATATTAATATTGCCGCTAAACCAACATAGCGATAATCATCACTAGTTGTTGGTAATATGCCCCAGTATGTGGTATTCTGTCTCCTCTGCATTACTGCAGGCTGGGCAGCCAAAGGGTTTAAGCCAGTTTATTAGTTAGTAAAGGCGTGCAGCAGGAGAAGCCCATGCCTGAATTATAAGTATAGCTGCCTGGCAAGGGGAGGTTGAATATCATGCAAGACGGGCTCTTGTAGTAGTAGTAGTGTGGCTCACTGGTTAGAGGCGGCAGGCCTGAGAGCAGAAGTCAGCCTGGGACCAGGGTTCAATTCCCGACGCGGCAGGGTCGTGGACCTTGGTCAGCGGACTCGATAATTCTCGCTTCGGTGCTTACTCTAATCAGGGGTTACACTCGGCAACTCTGGGCATTAGCTTGCCTAATCTCCACAACGGCCCCACCAATTCCGGGGATGCCTGGCTCCACCTTGGGGACTCCCAGCAAGGGACCATCCCACAGGGAAAGCCAGGACGGGTTCCCCAGAGTTATACAGCGCCGGGACGCCCCGTTGCTGGGGCAGCTGTGCGCTTTACAAGTATACTACATTTACATTTACATTTAGACTACACTGATCTTTAATTCTCAGAAACCCTGTAGTTAGAGAGCCAGGTGTTGAGCTCCCCTGAAGGTGGGCGAGTTTGCTGTCCCTATAGCTCCTGGCCAGATACGTCCTAGAAATTGTGGAGCAAACTGATTCTGCATTGTACCATAGGCTCGCTCTACACATAGCCAAAAGCATGTCCCTTACGTGAGTTATCCATGGTATTTTTCCCGTGCAATGTAGGCTCAGAACCTCCCTTAGCTCTGCCCTGTAGTCAACCGGTCCCGGAGTGGCCCATAAGCGATGCCAAAATGCAAGGGGTCTGAAGGCGATTTTATCTGTGATTGGCTTATCCCAAGGTCCAGAATGAGTGGTGTAAGGGTGGAACTGAGTGGAAGATCAATCAGCTGCCTGAAAAAAAAAAAAATTCGGACTTAGTGATGTTTTGGGGTGGATAGTGACCCCAGATTTCAGCCTATAGATGGCAGCACCCCTTGCTTGCACTTTGTAAATTTCAACAAGCGGACCAATGGGTTTGTGGCTGGAGTTCGTAAATAGCTTAGCCACACCCCCATGGTCTGCACTAACTTAAGACTCTATTAATTTGGGCTCCCCAGTCAATTTTTTCTGTTAAAGTGACCCCAAGGTACTCTAATACAAACACTCTCTACAGCGGAGTGCTGTGTAGGCAAGACCATGTATTTGGTCTTCAAGGTGTTGATCTTGAGCCCCCTGCATTTACAAAAGGCACCAAAGTTGTTGAGGGTCCTCTGAATGTCCATTGGTGATTTGGAGAGCAAAAGGGTACCTTTGGCAAACATCATTGCCTGCACTATACGGTTCGCTATCTTGGGTGCCTCAATGTCCTTCCCTGCATTTAGTGTCTCTATAAGTGCTTTTATAAATAGGCAGGAGAGAGTAGGTGCAAGAACACAGCCTTGTTGGACTCTTCTGTCAATGGGTATATCGGCGGTGAGTTCTCAATGCTTGCCAAACCTGATTTGGGTGTAATTGCCTGCATGGAGCCGCAATATGTTGATGCCCCGTAATCTCTTAAAACTGCCCACAGTTCAAATCAAACGTGGGTTTTAGGTCCACGAAAATTAGGAAGAGGCTGCCAATCTCTATGGTCACCATTTTCCAATACAGGAATTGGAGCTTTAAGATTTGGTCACTTTCCACTAAAGCTGGCTTGAAATGGACTCAAAATGTTGTGCTCATCCATCCAGGTCTGGGGTAGATCCAACACTACATGGGCAAAACATTTCTGGTTAATGTCAATTAGACTAATCGGTCTGTAGTTTGTGGGAAGGAGTGATGAGTTCTTTTTATAGATAGGCAACATTTCCTCTCCAGCCCAAGTCAACGGGTTCTCCATTCCTTGCAGTATAGCATTGTTCAGGGTCCACAGATATGGGCCCCAGATGGTAGGTTCACTGTGAAAGAGGTCCCCTGGGACGTTATCTGGCCCTGGAACTTTAGACAAAGCTGTTTTGCTTATAGCACTTCTGATTTATTTGAGAGTTATCTTGGGGGCCTCACTACAAGATTTCTCTTGAGGGGAATTCTCATTATCTGTAGTAACCCCTCGTCCTCCAACCTTGTGTAAAGGGCCTCAAAATGTATCTCCCAGACATCAGCTGCAATGTTGGGTTCTATAGGCTGTTTCCCTTCACTGCAGCATGTGTTTACTATACTCCAGAAAGCCTTCATGTCATGACTGCATAGGGCCCTTCTCAGAGAGTCCCACTTGTCCATCTCTAACGTTTTCTTGGCTTCAGCAACGGTGTTTTTGCAAAGCACCCTCTTTTCTCTAATTGCAGGCCTGTTCTTGATTTTAATTGCATCAATAAGAGCTATCTTGGCCATTCGACAGCTATCGCTGAACGAGGAGTGTAAGGCCTTGTTATGCTTCCCTATTCTACTAGGTGGGATAAAAAAGTCGGCCAGGGTAGATGTCAATAATTTATGTGTCTGAGCGACATTTATGACAAGTATAACACCTGAAAACTAGCCTTTTTGGTTAATGGTTCTGCATTATTAGATCTAATGTAATGAGATTAATTAAGTAACATGTTTTATCCACACAAATATTTTTTGTCTTTGGGAGGACCGTTAACATGCAGTCACTGTATATGTGGCCACTTGTGTACATGTTATCCCTCTTTCATTTAATATAGTTTTGGCTATTAGTTACCATACATAGTTTCATGAGCCACATTTACATTATGTAGTTATTTGTATTGGACTTTAGATCCACAAATTATAGGAATGCAGTTGTAGCCCTTAATTATTACTCCAACACAGTTTTGGGGTTAATTTATGCACTTTAATTCCCGAGCGCCGGGAAAGCAACTTTTCGGGAGCCTCAGCCACGGCATACAAAATGGCCGTCTTACGCTCCCAGCAACCCCGGGCGCACGCTCCTAAAACAACTAGAGCGTGCCACCACATATCTCCCCCCTTTAGACATAGGGAGCAAAATGTAAGGATAAATAATCACACGTACATGTAGTTTACTATAGTCCCAGTCCAACAGCAGAAGAAATGAGTACTTAACAGTCGTACTTGATTTCCATGTCAAAGTCCTCAAACCTCATGGGCACTTTAACCACTCTGACCGACCTTGTTCTCACTTGCATTGGGCTGAAGTCTGCCCGTTGGTCACTTCCTGTAGGGCCTGCTCCTACCTTCGTCTTCGCCCGCAGCTCTCTTTCCAGTCCTTCACTGCCCGGGCTCTGTGGTGTGGGCTGGTTGGTAATCTTTTCACTTTCACCTTCATCCGTAGTGTACTGATCTACACCACTCCAACAGGAAGGGGTAGTTTCTTGCCTGTTTCTCTCCATTTCCTTCGCCATTTCAAGTTCTTCACTTCCCTCTGGGGTTCGTGAACTCCACTCTTCCAGAACTTCCCACTTCATGATTTTGTTGCATCTTGCCATCCTGTCTTGTGACCATACCTTCCCATCGCTCAGTAAGGCTGACCTGGCACACGGTTCCACTACTTGCAAAGGTGGGCTAAACTTGCTGTCTCCCTTCTTCAACACAGCCTGTTTCACTATCACCCACTCGCCCTTTTCCAAGGTTACTTCCTTGACAATTCGACGTTTATTGTAGTGTTCTGTGTACAAGGCTTGTGCCTTGTAGATATTTCGATGCACCACCGCTGGGGACCACCTGTTTTGGACGCTGAGATGTTTCCACGCCCGATTGTCCCTTGTAAAGGGGTCTCGCCCTCTAAGTGTTTTGAATGGGCTATATCCAGTGTTGGCTGGGGTGATGCGATACGCCTATAGCATCCTTTTGTAGTTCCTTTTCCCAATCTTTCCCCGCACTTATCGCTGCTTGCACTGACCCCATAATTACTCTATTGAACCTCTCTGCCAGTCCGTTCCCCACTGGATGGTACACGGGTGTGTATTTGACCTATATTCCTTTCTGGTACATGAAAGCACTCCACTTTGCTGAAACGAACTGCGGCCCATTGTCACAGGTTATCACCTTTGGGATCCCTTCTCTCAAGAACGTGTAGGTGAGAAAAGAAAGCACTGCATCTGTGTCAGCAACCTCGCATACTTCCACCTCCTGCCACTTGGAATACCTGTCAACCAGCACTATGGGGTATTTGGGCACACCATTGGTGTCTAGAATGTGGCCCAATTTGTCTACCAACAGCATCTCTCACAGACAGGAGGGACAGGTGAACTTCCCTAGTGACGGCTGTAGTAAGACTCGTGGTTTGTCTGCCCTGCTGCAAGGTTCGCACATTCTGACATGTCTTTCTACTGACTGTCCATGGCTGGCCACCAATACGCCTGCTTTGCTCTGGCTTTGGTCTTCATTATTACCAAGTGTCCTTCATGTAGAATGGTTAAGAGATGATCTATTAAGGTCTGTGGGGGCACTACTTTGTCCCCTCTGAGGAGAAACACTGGATTGTCCCCAATCGATAGTTCCTCCCGGACTTCCCAGAATGTCTTCAACTGGCTGACCCAAGTTTGTGGGTCAGGACCGAGGCACTGACGGAAACGGCGGGGTCTCTGAATACCTGAGTGGTTACCAGGTGAGGTGAGGCCAATACCTCGCACGGGACAGGTGTGAAGTTCACCCTGCCTATATGAAGGTATTTGTTTAATCACTAATCGTGTATATATGTTTTTCACCATTTTGCAATAGCTTTACATCAAAAGGGTCCTGAAGAAAGCCAGGGCGAGAGGCCCACTCTGGCTGAAACTAGTAGACCGATTAGAAACAATTGTGTATTTGGTAAAAGCCGTTTCTGCACTGATTTTAATAGGTTTAGAAGTAGAACTAGAATAAAGGTGTTTGTTTGCCTCCATATCCTTTTTATCTTTTCACACTATTTGCACTGCTTTTTTTCAATCACTATTTTTCAACCTCTCCTTGACTGCCTTGTACAGAGGATCGTAGGCTGTATACTGTCTATAATGGTAACCTAATAGGTTTCCGTTTTCTGGAAAGTATGCCACTCAATCCATAGAGGCACCTCTTTTGCATACGAGCTGTTGTGGCAGGAAATCTGGCATTCCAGATGATGACACTGGCCACGAGGGGCAGTTTATGGAAATCCCAAAGTCACTTTCCTAGTGTGGAAGGGGTCTTTCTGAGTGAGTAGTTGTTTTAAGTGTAATACATGTGTTGGAGACTGTTTATACAGCGGTTGCATTTCCTCTCGTCCCATAGTCTTTCTTTGACCACCAGATTCTTTTTGTGTTTTGTACGCTCTTTGACTTTCCCATGATGAGAATATCATCCTGAAAGTATTGCACACCTTCTACCTTTTGGAACAGTCTGTGCATGAGCTTTTGGAACACCGCAGCTGTGGATGCCAATCTGAATGCCACCCTAAGGAATTTGTAACATCCCAAAGGTGTTATGAATGATGTTTAGTGATTGCATGAAGGGTGCAGGGCGATTTGATGGTATGCAGATGAGAGGTCCACTGTGGAGAACCATTTTATACCCTTTGTCTTCGCTAGCATTTTGTTTATCCTTGGTAGAGGGAACTTGTCTACCACGATGTTCTTGTTGAGTTCCCTCAAATCCACACACAGCCGTACCTTCCCATTGGGTTTCTGTGCCACCAGTAGAGGTGCGAGCCACTCTGCAGATTCAATGGCTTCTATGACCCCATTTCTCTCCAGGCGTAATAGCTCTTCCTGTACCGCCTCTCTGCTTCTGAAAGGAATGTTGCGAACCTTATGGCTTACTGACTGTGCTCCGTCCTTAAGGCATATCTTGTGCGTAAATGTGGTCATCCGGCCTATCGTTCTCTTGAAGACTTCAGGGTATTCCCTCTTCCAGGTGTCTCCTTCGTATGCTTGTGCAGTGTCGTCATTAACACATGATGGGCTCCTCCTGGGTTGAGTTGGATTCCTAAAGCGTCTTGATCCATCCACCCTAGGACAGAGGGTCCTTTCTCTGCGACGTACAGCTTTCGTTCTGCTGTTCGCCCCTTGAACTCAAAGGTGAGAGGGCGGTAACCCACCAAGGGTATGGGTTCACCTGTGTACGTGACAGGGTGTATGTCCGTCGGCAATAAGTTCGCACCCACACTGGGTTCGAAGTCTCTTTCCCATATGGTTAGCTGAATAATGGTATACGGGGAGTCCGAATCTGCCACTATGTTGATTTGTATTCCTCCAATCGTCATTTGTAGCGCTGGCTTCCTGGATCTTGTGTAGTTTATTCTGAGAACTTATTCGTCTATACACAAGACTCCGTCCTCTTCCTCTTCCCCTTCTGGTGTTCCTTTGTCTTCTTCCAAGTCTTGGGTGACGTACTTCACTTCCGTTCTCCTTAGCTTGTGACTGCACACTTTTTCATTGTGTGCCATTATCCCGCAGGAGGTGCATTTTGCTCTGAAAGCCGGGCATCCCTTGTCATTGCTTGCGTGTGTCTGGCTTCCGCATCTGTAGCAATTGTTCCTGTTTTCCCCTTGTGGTCTTTGGGTTCTTGTAGGTCTCTGTGGGTCTTTCTTCTGGTACCTTGTGTTTGGCGGCGCCGATTGCTGCGTTACTACTTGTCTGTTCTTGTCCAACACTTTGCACACTGAAGTTTTGTTGATGCCGCTTCTGCGCACCTCTTTAACAGTTCTTCTTTCTTCACAAGTGCCACTACTTCTTTAAGAGGAGCGTCTCCGTTGATCCACAACTTCTCTTGGATCGCGGTATTGGAGGTATGCATTATGAACTGATCCCTGATTAGTTCGTCAAGCAACGTGCCAAATTTGCATCTCACCGCCAACTTCTGCAACGCTGCCACATACTCATCTATCGACTTTCCGTTGCTTTGTTTTCTTTGGAAAAAATTGCATCCCTCTATGGCTGTGCACACTACGGGGCGGTAGTGGAAATCCAGATGTTCCAGTGCATGTTGGAACTCATCTGTGTCATTCGGGAGTCTGGTCTTCTTTACTATGTTGGTGTACACTCTGTTGCCTTCTGGGCCTAGGTTGTGGAGAAGTATTTTCTTCTTCCTGGAACTAGAGAAGGCCCCTTCTCCTTCTTCCTCTAGGGTGGACAGGTAGTTCAGGAAGTACCTCTTCCAGTCTTCCCACGGCATTGCTGGCTCCCCCATCTTAGGGAATGATGGGACTAGATTGGTAAGGGACATTGATTGCGCACACATTCTCCCCGCATTGCGTTGGGCAGGGACCTGCTGCACGGCGACTTCTGGTGGACTCCCCGGGGCTTGTCTCTCTTCTGGGCTGCTAGCTTGTGTGGGAGCAGGATTTCCCTCCCCTTCGCGGGAATTGCGTTGTTGATCCAGCGTTGTGCACCTTATGGGGCAATGTCTGACCCTTGTGTCCTTTGACTTGCCCGCACCGAGGCATGCTCCTGTGCCCCAGGTGCCTAGCTGCACCTCACGTTCTCACTTCGTAATAGGCTTCCTGCCTTCTGCCTGAGGCTCACGTGGTATGGTCGGTCAACAGATTTAATGAGCTCAAGAGACGTGTGCCCCACTCCCGGTTGTGCTCTGGGCTCTCACTCTACTCCTCTTGCGTCTGAGTGCCCCAGTAGTGTCTGTGGCTGCACTTACGTAACAGGCACCTGGCTGCTGTAGATAGGTGCTGTGGGCACTCCCTGATGAAGGATACAGCGCTTATGCGAAGCACTCGTAGAAGCAAGGCAGCTTGTCTCTTCCTCGTGGTGCAGCTGCCCCCCTGCCGCGCTCGGGTCTGTTTCTTGCGGTGGGTTTCCGACATTTACTGCTTAGGAGGCGGTCACGATGTCTCCACCTTCGTCGCCATTTATAGGAATGCAGTTGTAGCCCTTAATGAATACTCCAACACAGTTTTGGGGTAAATTTATGCACTTTAATTCCCGCGCACCGGGAAAGCAACTTTTCGTGAGCCTCAGCCACGGCATACAAAATGGCCGTCTTATGCTCCCAGCAGCCCCAGGCGCACGCTCCTAAAACAACTAGAGGGCGCCACAACACAAATCTTCCCAAAAGATAAAATTAATCGGAGCTTGTTATTCAAAATATGAACAGACGGTGCAAAAATAACCTGTTATCTGACAAATGATTGTAAATTTGCTGCTTTTTGACATTTCACTTATTATTATATTTCTTTGGCATAATCATGTTGACTTTTGGCAACAATTGATCAGTTTTAGTAAGCTACTACTATGAATCAATTGTTTTCCACCGCGAACTAGACATTTTAAGATGGCGGACATCTTTAAATCGGACGGGAACCTAACATTTGTCTCCAATTAGTGACGTTGCAGGTTACATGAAGTAGGAAAGGTCAAGGATTTCCAACTGGACGTACATGCAGGTGTCTTGTTTGGTCTCTACATCGAGTAAGAGACGAATGTCTTTGCACACCGGTAAATGCCTACTAAAATATGGGACAATTCATTTCGATTCGCGTTAGAGAGGTTATCGCTCTTCACTTGTTACCTATGGTATTAGGTTTTTGCTGGAAGTTCCAGTATAACGACGAGTGTGGTCCTCATGCATCATGTATACAGTGGACTTTCATAAGAGACCGGTCTCATTAGTATACCCCGAAGTGTGGAGTCTGCAGCTTGTGGTGTATATTTACATCAAGATACCAAATATAAAGAGCTGCAGTTAGTGAAGCAGTTGGTTGGTTTCTTGTATTTATTAGACAACATTTGAGTTAGGGACAGTTGCCACTAAGCAGTGAATTTAGTGGATAGATAAAGGCTTCTTTATATATCAACTAATGGATAAGTAGTTATAAATTAGTCATTTACTTGACTTATCTTGTATTTTAATTATGCCTTATAACAATGGGCTATTTTTCATATCAACAATTAATTTTTGGTTACTTAACAGATATACTGCATGTTACCATCCTGCTTATCTTTTGCCATACCAGATCAGTTCACTAATCCCACTGATGATTTGTGTCTTATAATAACGGATATTTTGCAAATTAACCATTCATGCTTGGTTATTCAAAAGATATAAAGAATGTTATTATAAAGTTTATCTCTTGACTTACCAGACCAGTTGATAAGTCTCACTGATATCGGTATTTTTCATCTTTATATTTGTAGAGATATATGATAGAATCATTCTTATCAATCATCCACATCTGTTAGGATTAAGAGTGTGTCTCTAGCTGTCCTTATTCTACAACAAAAGGTTAGTAGAGGTGTCAAAGTACTTAGATTTTGGTTATACAATATTATTTATAATTAAGTTGCATTAGACTAACTACAAATATATTGTTTTTAGAAATTGAAAAGCCATGCTTCATAGAAACAGACATAATTGGATACCGGGTTAGTTTGTAGACATAGGACTTAATATAAGAGGACAGGTAAGTTTTATCATGAGTATTATACTACAAGCTAAGGCACTAATAGTTATTCGTTATAAATCATAGTGCACTTTAGTAATCATGCCCTCCGATATTATCTTGCAGATTATAAGTCTTTTCATCTCTTTTTGCTGACTTGGAACAAAATAGAGGTCCACATATATGTCCATTTAAATGAAGGTATCTATCAGCCCATTTAGTACAAGTTTAGAGACATCATTTTTAAACTATAAACAAGGGATACTAATAAAATATAACTGGGTGTCCGTTTTTGTCTCTTAATCCAATTAATTATACTGAAGAGCGAAGCCACACATATAATTAAGTGATTTGGTATGTCAACAATCAGTTACATCCAAGAAGTAAGCGGAGGTAATTGATAAATCAGCATTAATACTATATATATAGTTATGAGCCACTAGTGCTGCAATAGGTATAATAGAATAAGATTCTCGAGCCTGGCTTATTTAAATAGAGGTAGACTCTGTAAGAAACACAGTCACTAATTCTTGAGATTATATATTTGGTGATACTTGCATGAATTATTCAGATTTTAAATTTATGTTACTTTTTGTCACTTGCAGGCATTTGTAAAGTTCACATTTATACTTGAATGTGATCATGTTTACTTGTCATTCACCCACTAGTTGACTAATTTTCACGTTAATACTCAAGCATTGTAATCGTCGACCAGACATCCAGTATGCCATGTAATGTTTTTTATTTCCGTATATATATATATATATATATATATATATATATATATATATAATAAATTGTTGAAAGGACTATTAAACTCTAGATTAATTATGTTTATATGTTCCCAGTTTAATAACCACTGGTACAGGAACCTTGAAGAAGGCCTAGCCAAAACGCGTTGGTTTTCAACATATGTCACCAGTCTCTGCATATTTGGTTCTTATTACATGGCAATTTGCATAACGTAAAGAATATAACATTTAATAAATAAAACAGTGTCAGACTATAAACTACATTGAAATATTAATCATGTCAGCTGTAACAGTGAATGATTATGTTTATTGTATTAAATTCTTGAGGAATAAGTACATTTTCAATTCAAATTATTTGTATTGCCTGTTTTGATATATATGTACAAGTGGTTCTAATTTGCACTCTATCATTGGGATTGTATATTCATTTGTTTATCTGTGTTTTCTATATGTAAAATATATATATTTCTATACCTAAAAATACCAAGAAAATAATATAAAATAAAATATTGATTAAATTACACCTGTTATGATCTTTATAATTGTAATATGTCTATGTTTATCTAGAGTTTACATGCCCTTCTGCAGTAAATAGCACTGTGCCCGGTGTTTACTATTTTTCTAAATAGGGGAGGTGAATATGCCATCTTTAGAGATAGAATGCTCCGCTGCCATTAGAAATGGGATAATAGATTTGTATAAGGTATCTACCCTATCAGATTGATATATGGCTGTCCACCGGACTTTTCTCCTGCTGTTGGTAAGAGTTAGTCTTTCATCATGCTTAGATTTTAGACCAGGAGCAGCCTCACCGCCTCCAGGATCAGGGCATTGTGTTCGCTGTCATGTCGAGGCACGACCACGAAGTCAACCACCCTGTGCCACCACCTGATGTCTGCCAAGATGTAATCTAGAATGGAGGAGTGTCCAGTTCTATTCAAAGTGTTGTTCCCAGGTGAAACCAATTTTGTACGGCCATTATATGCCCATAGGGAATGGTTCAAAGTAAAGGATTTAATCTGGAGCAGCAAAGGAGTCCAGGCCCTGATTGGCAGGATATGTGGCTCGGGGATTGCCCAATGCCCAGGGGTCCTCTTCACTAGGGGTTCCCCCATTGAGACTGTTCAGAGGCTCAAACTTGCGGTTGAAGTCACCACCTGTAACCACTAAATAATTGTTAGGAATGGTGGATATAAAGGTGGTCAATTGGTCAAATGTTGGCAATTCTTGACTATTACTTACAGGCCTGGAGTGGACATTAACCATGGTGAATCTATCCCTAGGTGTGAAGTTAAGAAGAATACACAGGATATCATTTGAGGAGGAGTCTAGCTGTTTAGCTGTGTAACCCAAGGGAGAGTCTACCCAAGTGCAAAGCCCACCAGAGGGCCTGCCATTTTCCCTAGTGGTGGCATCTATTCTAACTGGCACATAGTCCAGAAGCTGCGAGTCCTCCTTGGGCTAAGTTTCCTGGGACATGAAAATGTCATGCTGATCTACAAATACCCCTCAGTCAGGATTAACCAGTTTGTAGCTAGGTCCGGCGACATTCCAAGACAAAACCTGCATCACAGTTGGATCTGGGTGACTGCCTGCATTTGGGAACTGGGTGACTGCTTCTGGGGGGTCTAACCTCACTCTGAAGGATGCTTACCCTCTACGCTATGGATCTGAGGCAAACATAGTTGTTTTCAACTGTGGGTATTGGGGAATGTGGGACTGCTATAGTGGCTAAATCATTGGCCTTCACTACCCCTTGGGGCAATCTCATCTGTGGTTTTGTGTTGTAACTTTGGGTGACTGCTCCTAATCAATACCTCCCTGCGTTGTGTTGGGGTATGCCTTCACTCCACCAGCCCCCAACCCAAATATGGTATTAGAATAGTGGATCTCCCTAGTTGAAATGACCCGGTCGTGGGATTCTTTCTTTTGGGTGGATATCTCTTCCTGACGGCACAGTGATTTGAGTAAGTCAACTGCTTCTATTACCCAGAATCTGTTTGCTGTTGGTATAATAAAAAGCAAGGGTCTAGGGGGTTCCTGATGTAAACTAGTTAGCTGGCAGTTCTAATTCCACCACCCTAGCCCTTGACTTATTTGTGCTCTAATTGGTGGTACAAAAGGGGGTGGTGATGGACGGAGCATCTGAACCAATATAACACAGACACACAGTCAACAGATCTGGGTTTAATCCATCACCGTTCTTTAGCCCACTCTGCCACCCCAGTTCAGACATGGCCATATGCAAATCAATCTGACCCTGTGCCTCATGGGAACAGTCCAGCCCGAACTGCCAAGCCAAGCCTTCCCTGGACCGGAAACAAGCTTCCTAGGACCGGTTTCTGGCATTACAGCTGTCTTCAGTCAGGCTTGCTTGAATCCAGTGTCAAAGTGAGCAAGGGACTCACGTCTGAGCATACCCTGCCAATTCATGGCGAACAAAGCGGTACAAAAGGGGGTGGTGATGGACGGAGCATCTGAACCAATCAAACACTCACACCCAGTCAACAGATCTGGGTTTAATCCATCACCGTTCTTTAGCCCACTCTGCCACCCCAGTTCAGATATGGCCATATGCAAATGAGTCTGACCCTGTGCCTCATGGGAACAGTCCAGCCCGAACTGGCAAGCCATGCCTTCCCTGGACCGGAAACAAGCTTCCTAGGACCGGTTTCTGGCATTACAGCCGTCTTCAGCCAAGCTTGCTTGAATCCAGTGGCAAAGTGAGCAAGGGACTCACGTCTGAGCATTCCCAGCCAACTTATGGCGAACAAAGCGGTACAAAAGGGGGTGGTTATGGACGGAGCATCTGAACCAATCAAACATTCACACCCAGGCAACAGATCTGGGTTTAATCCATCACCGTTCTTTAGTCCACTCTGCCACCCCAGTTCAGACATGGCCATATGCAAATCAGTCTGACCCTGTGCCTCAAGGGAACAGTCCAGCCCGAACTGCCAAACCATGCCTTTCCTGGACCGGAAACAAGCTTCCTAGGACCGGTTTCTGGAATTACAGCCGTCTTGAGTCAGGCTTGCTTGAATCCAGTGGCAAAGTAAGCAAGGGACTCACGTCTGAGCATACCCTGCCAACTTATGGTGAACAAAGCGGTACAAAAGGGGACTTGACCTGGGGTGTAAAAGTAGCCTAGCGGTAAGGACCTGATTTTCACATCCTGTCTACAGTGATTCAAACTTAGGAGACTTAGGACAGTTGCTGGATTTGTAAAGTTGATCACTATGCAATCCTCTCGCACATCTTTTGGTCAGTTGCCCACCCATCTAACCATATGTGTCATAAGAATCTCACCTGCATCTTTATAGGTGAAATGCCTCTGCCTAGCCAGCCAGAACATACAATATTCCTGAGTTCAAAGTGAGTTTCCCTTTGCCCCATTTTAACCTTGGGTACCCTGCTAAAACAATTACATATGGGGATGAGGGGGGTAGATTAATGTAGGGCTGGACTGTCTTCTCTACCCTTGCTTCTATGCTACATATGGAATCAATCCCCTCCCTGCGCCTGGGCACCTGTTGGTGCAGGCAGTCTCTCTCAGTTAGCGTATTAGGGTTTGCCATATCCCTGTTCTTAGCCTCATAATGGACCAGATTAGTATCAGTGGTAAAAGTGGGGTTTTGATCATGGGGGTGGGGCTGGCAGCTAACATCTATGCCCCCCCCCATAGATTACTGCTGGACTACCTACCCTTGCTTCTAGAAAATCTGCCAGCTTAACCACCCATGCTACCAGGGAACTAAGCTTGTCCTTTCCAATAGACCTAATCTTTTCTTGTAGATCCATCACCAAATTCATCACCCATACTGGGTAATCCAGAGATACTCATGCGCTGCCTGCAGATCCCCAATTTGAGTCCAGGTCCTCCAGGGGGTCTCCGTTGTCAAATATCCCATTGTCCTGACTGCTCGCTTGTTTTTTTCCATTTTTGGCAGGGTCTGGGGCAGCATACCCTTTGTGTGAATAGTCATTGGATGCATTTGCAGGCCATTGCATGGTCCGTGTGCTGAGGCATGGGAGTATAATGGGCTGGGGTGGTACGAGGGGAGTCCAAGCCCATCGGAAAGAGATGTAGGTCAGGAGTTAAAGAAAACTGACTAGAGGCAAACAAAAAACTTTCTGATTGCCCAAAAGGCAGACATATCTTTAACCACGAAAGCAAAATGAGATGGAATGAGAGCGAAGGGTCCTGACAGTCAGGAAACAAATTCAGTCCAACCCTGAGATATGTCACTTTGTGCCCCACAGAAATAACCTTTCAGAGACACTTGCACAATGTCCTTGTGGGTCGTCCGAGTCAGTGGCTAACTTGGGTTCTTATTATACACTGACACTCATGTGACTACACTCTGACTTCTAGTAGCCTTTCTTGCATATCCCAAAGTTGCCAGGAATAAGGAGTCATGTCCTTAGCTGGTTTCTGCCAGTTCATTGGCAATCTGCCAGGAGCATGAAGAGGTGCCTGCTAAATCACCCACATAGCTCTAATACTACTTGTATTGCGACTCCTGGTGAGCTGCCACTCCCCGAACCCCAGTTGCGCTGAATGCACAACACCTGTGCATCGTACAGGTTGCAACATGACACTGACAGGCCTCTACAACATGCCCGTCACTTAAGCCCTCCCTTTCAACAGCACCAAGCACCCGCCTCCTCCCCCACCGAGGTCTCAGCTAGGGCCCAGGTATATAATATTAAATATGTTCCCAGTTGCCTTAGCACTCACAGCTATTGTGCATGCTCTGCAATACCGGATTCTAAGGGACTCAAGACTCTGGTAAATACTCCGCCTCTCTGCTCCATGGGGCCTGTAGTGGCAAAGTATTTGCCTCTGCTTCCCCCTTCCCGTGAGCGTGAGATGAAGCAGCACACACCACATGTGACGTCATCAAAACTCCTATTCCAAACTTCAGCTCATGCATAACAGGATCGAGTTAAACGCACGTAGGTTGTTGCTTTCTCAGGAAGAGTGGACAGTTAGACCATAATGAGGCATACGTTCCCTCTTGTGGCATGTGAAGCATGCCATGCTTTGTAATGTGCTCATCATGGGGTGAGTGTTGCGGCAATCGCTGGTAAACTCTGCAACGCTGGTGAATGGCGGAGTTTTTGTCGAAGCGCGGAGTGACAAAACTCTGCGAACTCCCCAGGCGTAGCGGAGTTTACTGCCCATCGCTAGTATTTGTGAGATGTATGGTTTGTTATGTTTAAGATACATTTGACAGACCAATCTTTCTCAAATATAATAAAATACCAGTTGATGAGTTTTTGGTATTTGTATTTTGTTATCTTGGAAGAAAATTCTGAGAAACATTGCCTACATGTTTAACTGTTTGCTGGAAGTGAAAAAATGAATAAAGACAGACAATAACTACTGCACCAGTCTTTGACTTTGGTAGTTTTTGTATTATTAAACAAAACCAAATAATCTGAAACAGAATGAAAACCAAAAAGCAAACGAAAAAGTCAGTCATGGTGAATGAAAGCATTAGTGAAGATCCAAAATTGTGTGAAGTCCAATGTCCAAAATACTTTTGAATGATGATCACACACTGGAGGAAATTAGGTTCTGCGACTCTTGATGGTAGTGGTCTTGCCATCCTCTCCTGGTGGTCCAGATGAATGTGTGCTTCTGATGGGGCTCGTGGATTCACAGCTGCAGGGACTGAAGTAGGTGCAGGTGCAGCCTCTTGTGACAGGGTCTACTTTTCTGTGGCTGAGGCAGATGTAGTTAGCCAAGAACATCCGAACCACATAAAGAGAAAGATGGTGCTAGAAACGTCCTGAACATATGGGTGTAAATGTCATGCAGCACTCCAGTCAGGGAGCCAAAACTGAAGTTCAGCTTCTCCATCTATACACTGTGCTCCCTTTGCAACTGCTTCATCTCCTGGAGCTCTGTGAGGACCTGGCCCATTATGTCTTGGGACTGATGGAGGGATCCCAAGAATTGGGTGATGGTGGCCTGGGTGACAGTGAACCATGTGACCTCACTATGCTGGCCCACAGATTACCTCACATGGCCCCTATCCCCACTACCCTGTGCCCTTGACCCAGTGTGCCCCATCCTACTGGTTCCAGCCTGAACTTGAGGTGGTGGTGGTGTTGTCTCCTCAGCAACCAAGACTGGGGTGCACAAGATCGGTGTGGTGTTGGTTTGGACACATGAAAAGGAGGTATCTGTAAGCTAAGGTGTTATAACAGCTGTGGTGGGAGGTGTAGGTGTAAGCTGAGTGAGACTGACTGGAGCAGTCTGCCCAGGCAGATCATATGGACCAGGCCGCTCCTCTTCACCCAGACTTTCAGGAGTGGAGCCCTGCCTGGAGACTTAATCCTGGAATGTAGTGGAGGTTTCCTCAGTGACAGATGTTTGGTCACGAGCTGTGGCTGTCTGACCTATTATGAATTACAAAAAAATTAATACATTTAAAAAATGTGGATTACACAACCAATGAGTTTTAAGCAAAAAATGTAGCAGCCTAAAAGGGAAAAGGAATTGAATATCTTGATTGTCAGTGGAATTGCAATTTATTACACACACAGTTTAAATTGCAGACACAACTACTTCAAAGAAACAGACAAGAAGATGTCCTGAAATACAAAAAAAGTAGTATCTATACATGAAATGTACCAACCATTCAGTTCAACATCGCAGAGAGGAGAAATGTGAAAATAAGCATTCCAAGGCCTAGCAGGCTAAAAAACAGGATGTTACACAACTTAGAAGGATGTTTGGATTAGCCATCATATAAACAGTGCAGAGTGCATTTTTCACATATACCACTTATATTCAGCATACAAATTTGAGTGATGACAACAGTTCAATTACATGACACGAAAAGGCCCACATACAAATTCAACACAAACACTTTCCAACAGATAACATTAAATAGAGATTCATCAATTAATGACATTTTAACATATCTGAAAATATGATAGAAAAGGGAGAATGATCAAAATTACATCACAATATTATTTTCACAAAACAGAAACAAGGCATCATGGTGGATATAGATGCAAAATCGTAACTTGTACATACCTAGTGAAATTCTGGAGTAGATAGAGAACAACCATTTACTATATGAAACACATACACACACCAATGGCCTGATCCAACACAAGCTGGAGGACAGAAGGGAGCAGAAGAAGCGGAAACTGGAGCTGGGGGTAGCCAAGCTAAAACTGGAGAAGGAGAAGGTTGTGACTGAGAGATCCTTGGAGCAAAAGAGACTAGCAATGGAGGAGAGGAGGGTGGCCCATGAGCACTGTCTTAGGGATCTGGACTTAAGAGCAAAGTGGATGAAGTCCAGCAATATTGGGGGCAGCGCACCAGTAGTGCCCGTTGGAGAGGTGAGGGTCCGCATACACAAGGAACTTGTGCCAAGTTATATGGTGGGAAATGATTTAGATAAATGGTCCCAGCATAAGAGGTAGCTCTGAGGGTGCACAAGGTGCCAGAGGAGTACTGGGGGTAGCCTAAGGAGGTAAATCTCACAGTGGAGAGAAACCCACTCCAGACACTTGAGGTAGGGGACAAGACCAAGTATGCCCCTATGGAGGCCATTCTTCCTACTAAATTAGGGCTGACCCTGAGAAGTACTGTCAGAGGCTCAGGGACTGCCACAAACTACCAAACCTGTCCTGGGTGGACTTCTTTGAGTATTCAAGCAAGGAGCTGAAGGGCTGGATGAGAGGCAGCAAGGTGAATGATTTTATTGGGCTGTACATCCTGATCCTGTGGGAACACATCCTCAATACCTGTTTCACAGAGCTGCACCTACACTAGGTAGACAGCAAACTGACTGACCCCAGGAAGCTGGCGGAGAAGGCGGCCCTCTGGTTCAGCATCAAAGTATACGAAAAGGTATCTGGGGAACTCCTAAAAGTGTGTAAATATTCCCACCAGAAGAAGAAGGGGGAGTGAAAAAGAAAGAGTCCTCTCAAACTCCTAAAATAGTTCTCAAGCAAAAGGGACCCAATCCAATTTGGCCACCAGAAAAAAGCAATTCAGCCCCATGGTATGAGCGCTATGTATATGGACACATCAAGGGTGAACCCAAGTGGGCCAAGAGTGCACAGCCTCCCAGTGGAGAGAATACCCTGGGGTTGGCTAGCATAGTGCTCGAGGAGGATATGACCCCAGTTAGTGTGGGGCTGACTAGTAAGGTTACAATAGTGTCCCTGGGTGACAAGGAGATGGTGCCCAGAGCCCACATGCCTTCTAATACTTCCAGGTATAGGCAGTGGGTCACCATCAATGGGCAGATGGTGGAGGCTCTGAGTGACACAGGAGTGAGTATGACTACCGTAAGGTGTCATCTAGTGTCCTCAAAGTAAGTGATTCTCAGTACATTCCATTAGGTTGTGGTAGACAACGGGGAGCGCCCCTACCCTATCATCTTGATTTCCTTTGAATGTGGATGGGGTCTCAGGTCTTCTGAAAGTTGCTGAAAGGCCTGCCATACCTATGGATTCTGTTAGGGAACTATCTGGAGCACACTGCTTGGAAGGAAGTGGAGCTCAGGTCACACCTGGAAATGTTGTTGTTGCCTGAGTGTGTTTGTGAGACCACCAGGTCCATGGCTGTCCAGGAGGGGAATCAAGTAGGCGTAGAGCATTGAACAATTGCCCAGTCAGCTGCTAAGGGCGTAAAGGGCAAGGGGCATGGGAAAAAGTCCCTGAATGTCCCACAGTGGAGGTGAATAGGGTGCTAGAGGAGGCCGCCCAGGAGCCTGCTATGTAAAATAAAAAAAAATTGATACTTGTATAGCGCACTACTCACCCGCAAGGGTCTCAAGGCGCTTGTACGAATACCGCTGTGGAACCCATCCTGGCTTTCCCTGTGAGGTGTCCACTCCTGGGCACCCCCAAGGTGGAGGCCAGGCATCCTTAGCGTTGTGGGGGCCGTTGTGGAGATTAAGCAAGCTATTGCCCAGAGTTGCAGAGTGGGACTCCATGATTGGAATAGGCACCGAGGCGAGAATTATCAGGTCCGTGGAATTTTGAGCCCAAGACCCGCCGAGGCGGGGAATTGAACCCTGGTCCCGGGCTAGCCCTCTGCATCAGGGTCTGCCGCTCTAACCATTGAGCCACACTTCTCCACCATTGAGCCACACTTCTCCACGCTATGGAGGATATTGCCTTCCTTGGTGACCTGTCTGAACTTGCTGGATGGCAAGCAGAAGGAGAACCCACCAGGGTTAGTTCTGTACAGCACAGAGGAGGACCCAACCCTGAAAGGAAGCAAGCTGAAGCCCATGCCACTGGTAATCACCTTATATTGGGAGAATGACTTCCTGTATAGAGAGCCTAAGGCACCCATGCATGGGGCTCCATGTGTGTGGGAGTCACCCAATGCTACTGGGACTGGTTCATTAAATACTCCTGCAGGACTTCTGGGGAAGGACAAGACTTAAGCCAGGCTTGTTTTCCACTTTTACTTGCACTGGATGGAGATCTCCTCAGATGATACACAGGTCTGAATATCAAGGCCAGTAAGTGCCAGATAGGGCAGTTGTCTGTGGTGTACTTGGGACACCTGGTGGACGGGGGGAAGATTCAGCCCTACTAAGCCAAGATAGTGATCATTCTGGTCTGGGAGCCCCAAATATTCAGACAGAAGAGATAGCTTTCCTGGGACTCACAGGGTATTACAAGAGATTTGTCAAGGGGTCCTGCACAATTGTTGGCCCCATGACTGAGCTGACATCCAAGAAGCAGCTAGAAGATAGGTGATCTGGACCAAGGCTTGCAAGAAAGTCTTTGACTCCCTCAAATAGAGAGTGCACAGACTATGCTCAAGACTCCTGATTGATTTTCCAAGGAATTTATAGTTCAAATAGATGCCTCAGAGCATGGCATAGGGGCAGTCTTATCACATATCAATGAGGAGTACCTAGACCAGCCTTTAGCTTTCATCTATGTGAGGTCACTTCCCAGGGAACAAAGATGGAGTGCTATTGAAAGAGAAGCCATAGCTGTGGTCTGGACAATGAAGAAGCTGAGATCATACTTGTTTGGGGCTCATTTTCAGGGGGCTTAAGGAAATAAGAGGTGAGAATCAAAAATTGTTTGGGTGGTCCATCTCCCTACAGGGAATGGACTTTACAGTCAATAACAGACCTGGGTCAGACCATTCCTATGCTGATGGTCTCTTAGTGAAGAGAATTCCCAGGAGGTTAGATAATTCTCCCCACTTTCATGGACGCTGCACTTTATCTTTGAAAAATGCTCCTCCCCCCCACGCTTCATGGCCAGTCGCATCAGTTTGTTATTTGGTAAGGCTGTACATTAGTTGCTTTTTCTTTAAGCAACCACACGCCTTTCTTTACTTTTGCACAGCGCAGCACTTCTTCATGCACAATGCTGCTGAACAAATGTTTTTATTTTTGTAAAAGCACCCCATACTGCGCTTTCAATTTAATGGCAGATGCGCACCTTTCTTTAGACGCCGGTCATCTAAAGAAAGGGGCGCAGCCACCATTAAAGTGAAAGGTCAGCATGGGTTGCTTTTGCAAACCAGCATTTGCAATGTCATAGGTCTTGCATTATTGAGAGTTTAAGCTATTGGCATTGTAAATGACATAACCTTTTATTATGTTTTAAAAACCAACACATAATTTAAAGGCATTGTCATTTACAATGGCAACAGCTCAAACTCTCACAAATGCAAGACCAATTGTATTGCAAACAATTGTTTTCGCTAGATCTCAGTCTGTGCAAAACCAGATAATATCTTCTCGCCGGCAACTATTCGAGATTGTATGTCTCGGGATAATATGGCAGACATATCATAGCTTTCTTATATAAAACACAGTTTCAACACATTAGGCACTCCGGAATTTTTTACCTTCCTGTGAACAATAATGCCTTGACAAAAGACAGGAAGAAAGGTTTGTTTATCAATCAGTTTGAGAAAATATGAGCTTTGAAGGAAATAGCCATCCCCTCAGTGATGAGTTGCATTACCATTTTAACAACGATAGGAGTAACCATATTTACTGTTTACGAAAAACTCACATTATAGGTTTTATTTGACATGTTTGAGGCTTAACAGCGCGCTTTTTAATTTCGTTCTAAAAGTGTAATACTTGCCAAGCAAACTTCCCTAATTGTCCTTGTGATTCTATCCTGGCACTAAGCACTTTACATTTTATGCCATTTTGCAATGATTTTATCCCGCCGACTGTTATTCTGTATATTAAACATTAAGCAATACAAATACGCCCTGATCAAGTTACAACAGCTAGCTATGGCACCAATTTGCCTTTCTGTCATTAACTTTATTTACTGTGCTCTGAAAATTAGAAATCTGTATTGATAACAATGCTACAGTAATCAAGGATTGATAAAAATGTAATTGTGGTCTTATGCATTGGATTTTTTACGTTTGTCAGAAGTTTTTTTGTATTACGTAATTTTAGGGTTTTGCTGTTTGTGTTCTCTGCTGTATACTTTAATGACTGTTTTATTTGCTTATGAATAACTTGAATACTGTTTTGATACTGCATACATACTTTACACATTGCCTCTAAGTTAGGCCTGCCTGCTCTGTGCAATAGTACAAGGGAGTTCAGATTTATTTAAGGACCTTAGTGGTTCACCCTGACAATTGTTGTGGTAATTACTTGACATGGGTACTCACTCCATCAACAAATGCCTCATTTTCTTCAAGAAATCAACAACGATGTTTCTGTCCTACGACTGCTGCAAGACCACGACTGCCAAGAGGTGATTTCCAGGCATTCTGTCAGCTTCAATTCTATCATCATTTTTTTTTATGTTTGAAAGCTTTATTAGAGAAAAAAGAAGTAGTACAATAAGGTGATATCAGCAAATATGAGAAAAAACCATAAACTGGGACAAGGTAGATAGAAGCAGCCAATATCACAATGGAAAAACAAAGCATTTTAGGTTATGGGGAGGGAAGGAGGGAGGGGAAGGGAGGAGAAAAGAAAAGCAAAAACATGGTAACATATCGTAGAAGATGGGTAAGCAATAATAAGAAATACAGTAAATGGCATTCAAAAGTACAGTAAAAAAAACAACATATGAGTAATTGCATGAATGAGAAAGAGGTAGGATGGAGATCAAATAAGCTAAATAATTACAATATTGAGATTGAAAAATAACATGCAAAAAACTACAGGCAAGAGTACATGTGTTCAGGGGGGCTTGAAATTATCCGAAGATAGTGGAGAGTAGCTTTTTTTAGCGGATTGATCGAGGTAGAGAGTAAGAGGTAGCCAATAAAGTTCAGCATTTCGGGAGGGTTTACAGGAGGAGGCAAAGGCCACATCAAGTCTGTGTGAGTGACATACAAGGTTCCACCAACAATTGAGAGACAATTTGTTCAGAGATTTCCAATTAGAGACAATATGCTGTAATGCCAGAGCCAGCATAAGGTCAAAAAGACCACAAGAATGTGGGGGGAGGTCTAAGTCTTCTGAAAGGCTACCAAGAAATACTAAAGAAGTAGAAAATTGAATAGAGAGGTTGAAAATGCGAGAAAGGCGAGAGAAGATCTGAGACCAGAAAATACGAGTGAAAGGACAGAGAAAGAAGAGGTGGAAAAGATCTGCAGAAGGGGTATTACAGGTCCAACAATTAGATGTCGCCTCAGAATGAAAGCGAGAGATAGAAAGAGGAGAGAGGTATAGTCTGTGGTAAAAGAAAAATAGGGATTGAGTAAGAGAGGCAGTACGGGAAATCTTCAAGGAGCGAGCCCAAATTTTGTCCCAGAGAGGAGTCGGCCATGAAGAGCGTAAGTCTGTTTCCCAGGACAATTCTAATTTTGATTTGAGACGATCTGGATTGGGGGCTGAAAAGTATCGGTATATGATGGAAGCTTTAGGAGTTGTGGAAAGGACATTGAGTAGAAAGGAAGATGAGGTAGGTAGGTCTTCAGAGGGGAGAGAATAATAACGATCTAGAATGGTTTCCATAAGGATAGGGAATTTCTTTGCAAAAGAAGGAGGACAGTTAAATTGAGAGCGAAGTGCAGGAAATAAGCAAGGGGATGATCCATCAAAAAGATGACGTATCCAAATGATACCTTTCGCTCTCCATGAGGGCCATGCAATAGGTCGGTTGTTAATTAATAGAAGTGAGTTGTACCATATAGGTAATAGTAGGAAGGATTCCTGCGTCATTGAGGTAGGCGAAACTAAAGGGCGTAGAAGAGAAGAAGTATGCTTGAATAAAAGGGGATTAAGGCATGGGGCTTTAGAGGTAAAACGAATTACTTCTTGGAAAGAGTGCGGAAGCAGTAATTCCTGTTCAACAGAAAGCCAGAGGGGAGAGAAAGGGGAGGGTTCCTGGGATAACCAGCGGGAAGCCTGTCGAAGTGAAAAGGACTTATGGTAGAGGCGAAAGTCCGGAAAGTTAGTACCACCATTAAGCTTAGATTTACGTAAGGTGAAAAGTGATATGCGGGCCTTTTTCTGTTTCCAAAGAAATTTGGACAACGCAGAATCAATGCGACGGAAATAAGATGTTGGAATACGAAGTGGGAGCATGGATAACAAGTAAATCAGAATGGGGGCAATCATCATTCTAATGGAGTCAAGGCGGCCCCACCAGGAAAGAAATAGTGGATTCCAAGAGGTGAGTAATGATTCTATTCTAGATATTACCGCGTTCATGTTGAGTTGAATAGAGGAAGAAATAGAGCTAGAAAACAGAACACCAAGATATTTAATTTTCGTAGAATTCCAAGCAAAGCCAGTGGCTGTGAAATAGTGGGGGAGACAAAGTTTGGTTAAAGGAAGGATCTCTGTTTTGTCCGAATTTATTTTGTAACCAGAAACCAAGGAGAATTTCTGAAATTCGTCTAGTAATGCAGGGACTGAGGTAAGCGGGTCAGAAATAAATAAAAGAATATCATCAGCATATGCAGACAATTTAAGATGACGTTTACCGTACGGGAAGCCAGAGATGGATGGATTATTGCGAATGGAGGTAAGGAAAGGTTCAAGCGCCAAAATAAATAAAAGAGGTGATAAGGGACAGCCCTGACGAACACCACGTTGGAGAGTGAATGGGGAAGTAAGTTGACCATTAACGAGAACAGAAGCTTTGGGCATAGAATATATCAAAGAAATATAAGATATGAATTTGGGGTTAAAGCCGTGCCATTTTAAGGAGGCCAGAAGAAAGGACCAGTCGACCCGGTCGAAGGCTTTCTCCGCATCTACTGAAATGGCTGCAAGGGGAATCGATAGTGAAGGGGCTTTACTTAAAACATTAAGGAAGAGTCTAGAATTATCCGAGGTCAAGCGGCCCTTAACAAAGCCGCATTGTTCTTTGCCTATGAGATGTGGTAGGAGCGGGTCAAGGCAAGGAGCTAATAGTTTCGCAAAAATTTTATAATCAACATTTACTAGAGATATAGGTCGATAATTTTTACAGAACTTAGGGTCTCTACCATCTTTGGGGATAAGGCATATGGTAGCGTCTTGAAAAGAGCCTCGGGCTGATCCAGCAGAACAAAAAGACTGAAAGATAGATAGAAGCTTGGGTAAAAGAAGGTCCGAAAAATGTAGATAAAATTCAACTGGGAAGCCATCAGGTCCAGGGGTTTTCCCTTTAGTGAGGGAGGATAAAGCAGAGGATAGTTCCGAAATAGTAAGATCAGAATCAACGGCCGAAATATTAAGGTGGGAAGTATCTGGGCGAGGTATGTTATCAAAGTAGGATTGAATAAGCTCTGGGGTGGGAGGGTTTTCCGGAGTATACAAAGTCTCATAAAAAGCGTGGAATTGTTCCAAAATTTCTGTATTGGTATGAAGAAGAACATTAGAGGGGGAATAAATAGAATCAATATTAGTACGTTCTTTACGAGACTTTAAATAGTTAGCTAACAATTTGCCTGACTTATTGCGACCACCATAAAATCGCGCGCTGCTCCGGAGAAGAAAAGAGGAGGCAGAGTCTGTGGTAAGTTTGTTAAAGGCAATCTTAGCCTTAAGCAATTCAGGAGACATAATCTTATCAGAGGAAGTGTAGAATTGATGTTCCAGAGATTTAATATGTGCAAGTGTGAGCTTACGTTGTTGAAGGAATTTTTTCTTCTTTTTAGAGACGAAATCAATAATAAAACCGCGGGCTGTGGCCTTGAAGGAATCCCAAAGAATATGAGGTGGGGTATCAGGTGTAGAATTAAGATGAAAAAATTCAGAAGTAAAAGAACGAAAAGAGGAGGAGAAAAGGGGATCAGTAAGAAGAGAGGGGTTGAAGCGCCAGCGAGAAGATTTAGGAGTGGGAGGAAGAAGGTCAAAAACAGTAATAATAGGAGCATGGTCAGAGATGACAATCGGTTCAATAGAAGAAGAAAGAAGGTGTGGAGAAAGAGATGAGGAGAGAAAGATATAATCTAAGCGGGAGAAAGAAGCGTGAGGAGGAGAGAAAAAGGAAAAATCCATAACATCTGGGTGAGTGAGTCTCCATGAGTCTACCAGGTGAGTTTGGGTAATAGTGTCAAGGAATTGTTTATGTGGTCTATGAGGGGAAAAACGAACAGAGGATCTACGGTCTAAAAAAGGGTCAATGATCTGGTTACAGTCTCCACCTAATAGAAAAGCGTCATCTTTATGCTGAATACATTTGGCTGTAATGGAGGGCCAGAAAGAGGAGTCAAAACCTGTGGGACCATAAACATTGAATATGGTAAGTGGGATATTGTTAATTAGTAGTTTAGCTAAGACCCAGCGTCCCTCGTCATCCTTTTCTTGTAGAACGACTTTACACTGGAGTCGCTTATGAATCAAAATGGCTACTCCATTCTTTTTTTGAGAAGCGGGAGAAAATAAAACTGTTCCAACCCATAAGCGCTTTAGCTTTAAAGATTCAATGTCAGATAGGTGAGTTTCTTGGATAAGGACGATATCTGGGTTGTAAGAGGAAAGGTGGGAAAGTACTCTCTGCCTTTTGATAGGGTGATTAAATCCTTTCATATTCCATGAAACAACTTTGAAGGTGAAAGCTTATTAAACTGTTCTAAATCAAGAATTGCAAAAACATACTGTACATGTAATAATGCAAACTGTATAGAAGTATGAACCATAAAATTCTTCAAAAAGGAAGAAGGAAGAACAGGAAGAAAAGGGAGAAGAAAAAGGAAAAGGGAGGAGGAGAAGGGCGGGAAAAGGAAAGGCAGATCAGTGGGGAAGGAAGAAGGAAGAAAAGAGAGAATGCATAGAAGACAGTACAAATCCAGAAGGATGACTGTATTAAACATACCTGAAAGAGAAAAAATACACATAGGGAAGGTGGGGAGGTGGTGATGCTTTACAAGACGGACGGATCAGGATCAGGAGGAGAGCCACATCGAGACCGCACAAAAGGAACATGGAATGGGACATGGTGTTGAGGGAAGTATCCGACACAAATTCGTCTGGGGAGGAAAGAAAAGGGAAAAATGTTAACATACACAACCTGTCAACGTAAAAGTAGAAGACCAGAAGGTAGAGAAAGAAAATAGAGGGATATAAAGGAGATGCCAGGGATATATAAAGGAAAAAGGAGATACGAAAAGAGAGTGTAAAAACTGAGAAGAGAAGTAAGGAGAATACATGAAGTCAAAGACAAGCCAGTAGGAGGACAGACAAGTTAGATAATAAAAGTCCAATTTCAGCCACTGTTTGAAGCAGAAGAGGAGGCGTCCATCCCTTCCTCACTGTGCAGAAGTAGAAAGTTCCTTAATTCTCCAGGTTCCTGAAATGACCAAGACTTTTCACGATAGGTGACTCTGAGAGTACAAGGATGAAATAAGCCATATCTTGCTCCCAAGGTGCGTAGAGAGGGACGCATAGCCAGAAATTCTTTACGTCTGGAAGCTGTGACGCTAGAGACATCCTGAGAGAGATATACTCGTTGCCCTTGCCAGGTCACTTGTTTTTTACTCCTCGCAGCTGAGAGAATCAATAAAAGGTCTGTATATTTGAGAAATAAAATGATGACTCCACGAGGCTTTGAGGAGGAGTCCGGTCTGGCGCCTAGTCTATGGGCTCTTTGTATACTAATGGAGGTGGAAGGTGGTAGGTCCAGAAGTTTCAGCAAGAAAGTGGTAAAGAAAGTTACTGGATTATCCCCCTCAAGATTTTCCGGCAGATTGTAAATACGAAGGTTATTCCTCCTATTTCGATTTTCCAAATCCTCTGTATGCTTTTGGAGTGAGAGGACCGTTTTTTCTAAAGAGTCTATACGTTGAGTATTGGACTGAATGTCAGGAATGTGCTGCTCAACAGTAGAAAGACGGGCATCCATATTTTCCCATTTATCCTTTAAGAGCTGCATATCTGTACTTGTTTTTTCAATAAATGGTCGCAGCGCACGTAGTTCTTCTAGGATTTGGTCAGTAGAAGAATGTGAAGGATTGTCTTCAGGTGTAGGAGAATTTTGCTTGAGGCGCTTGCCCGCCGGGGCGGGTGGGGAAGACTTACTGGTGTTAGTATGAGCCAATGATGATTTTGGAGTCGTCATTTTCGTAGATGCAGTGGCTCTATCTGTACCAGGTGAAGAGGCCCCAGAAGTACTCCCCGATGATGTGAAGACAAGTTTAGGTTTGCGGGAGTTGACCATAGAAAGAAATGAACGTGCGATAAAACAGTCTCAAATCCCTGTGAGACGACTAAGGTGCATATGAAATGTTCCAGAGATATGACCAAAGAAAGGATGGGGCACCCAGACGTAGCTGAATGGAAAAGGCAACAGGGAATTTGAGTGGGATAGGTAACAAGTAACAAAAATGGGAGGATGCCTAAAATGGAAGCACATGAAGGAGCATCCTGAAGTAGCTGAGGCGCAGGAGGAAGAGGCAAAAAGTCTCAGAGAACGTTGTCACCAAAGCGCCATGAGGAAGAAATTGAGGAGAAAAAGTATTTCAGAGCAATGAACATGTTAGGGCGGTAAACATCCAGCTGTCAGGGGTGAAATGCCGTAAACCTGCATGAGTGGACGCTTCCTCTAATGTGGAAGAGGAGAGAGAAAATGCAGTAAAAGCGACTTGCACAATATATATAAGTCTCACCCCTGAAGTGGAGTCGGCGTCTGGGAGGTCGTTGGTGTCCAGTGACACGTCGCGTATTAACAGCTCCTGTCAGCAGAGGCTCCGGTGGTCGGAAGAGCTTCAAAATGGCGGCGGCTCCGTGAGGGGCAGAGAAGTCATCGCGGAGAGGGGCGAAAACGGCTCCACAGGCGGTGAAAAGCTACTCCGCTGATTCCGTGAATGTTCCGCCAGCCAAATCCGGCGATGGTATTCAGGAACGTCCCGTTTACATCAGGGAAAATACTCCGTGAGGTTATCGACGCGGCGGAGCTCCGTACCTAGCCGGCCATCTTGCGCGGCATCCAAGCCACGCCCCCTCTATCATCATTTTTAGCAGTAGCCTACTGCAGACAAAGAGGTATTAAAGGGTAGTTATATAGCTCATGTAGATCAAGACTTTTTCATGAGCCGATAGTCAACTTGTCATCATGAAATAAGCTTTATTCAATTTAACAAGCAAATCAAAAAAGCACCAAGGGGGGCGCTAGAGGGCGCACGAGCAGAATGGCCGCACTTGCGTGAGGCTTCTGCCGCCTGGATCATTAATCCTTTACTTATCTGCTAAAACTAACTCCTTGTCTGTCTAAACTACGATCGAGTGTGTAGCACTACTATCTGCGGTGGCGGAGACATTTTGGAGGCTCTACGACCAGGCACGGTGAAACTAGGATCACCGATCTCCCTGCCGGGCCCTGCACTGGAGAACAGCGGAGCGGACTTCCGGGACCGAGATCTACGCCGGCCCGCGGCGTTTCACGAGGCGACTGGGCCGCACAGGGAGTGACGGCGGGAGAGGCGCCCGAAGCGGAGTGGTTTGTCCCTCGAGAAACGCGGGGACTCTCGGAGATTGTGATATCGCCATTGCATCGCCTCTAAAGGAATTGTGTACCGGTGTGAGGACCCACACGAAAACGCCACGGAACGGCGGTAAGGAGCTGGGGCTCGGGACGCTAAGGCAGCCATTCGCTAGAACTGTCGACCGGCGAGGGCTCGGGATGAACAGACTGTAATGCAGTGAGGCGCTCTAGCTGTGGGGTCTCATACTTTCCTGCTGCCCCTTATGGAGGAAGAGCCTGAGGGCACTTTGGAAGTGCGGCGCCCTCTGCAGAGGAGGGGTCCGGGACGTCCTCTACCCGTTGTAATTAATCCAAGTGCCTACCCGGACCCGAGTGCCACGTGACACAGGACCTTACCTCCCAGACCTAAGTGGGAACTGGGCTGTGCAGAGATTGCCTGGTGCCCTTGCCCTCCAGCAGGGCAGGACCACGACCGCTGTAGACCTCGGGTGCTTCCAAGACTGGGGAGCGGGATCCTGAGACGCCTCGGAGCTACGCAATGCGACATTGAGATCCTTGCGGTACATTGACATCGTGGGGGACCGGTGGTGCTCCAGGGCAGCGCGCCGTCTACAGATTCGACAAACGTGCTGGTGCCTATCACCCTGCAACGCTTCAGGAATAGCACTGTGAAGACTGTGAGCCTAATTAGGCAGTCCCAACCTCTGAGGTACCGCTTATAAGAGAGGTGTATCACCAGGTGGAGACTCTTTGCTCGTCAGGCCTGAAGCGTGACCACGTGATCCGCGCTGCTCCCTCTGTGATTCCAGTCCGAGAGAACTATCTGCCATTCTTCATCATACCTAGCGGGCCTCTTACTGCTCACATACTCTCATCGCCAAACCGTGTGCGCTGCCCTGGTAGTGGTGAACTGGCTGCCCACTGTCCTGATCCTGTTATATCCCTTGGTGGCTCTCCAGCCTGACTTGCGCACTGCAGTTAGGGAAAGTTGATTGCGCTGCTCCGGGAGTCTACGATTGAGCATCTGCCCGGGCCCCTTGCTGGGTGACCTGCAGGCAACGTCTGTCTTCCTCAGCCCATACCGACGCCCCACGATGGGGAAACCAGACAATAGGCAACCTAAGCTGACGTTCGAAAGTACAAGCAGCAAGAAAGGATTGCGTCATCCTCCGGATGCGGCCTGTTCCCAAAGTCCCAAGGCGCCTGAGACGAATCTCGCCTCATCTGAATCCGAGATTCAACAATTGATGCAAGAAATGAGACAAGGTTTTGCCACGATAGTGGACAAAGTGGATCGCATCTCATCCAGAATGGACGCCATAGCCCAGATAATGGATGTGCATGAGGAACGCATCACGGAAGCCGAACGGCGCATATCGGAGCACGAGGATACGACGGCCTCTCATTCCACGCGCCTCACGAGAATGGATAACGTCCTCAGGGTTATTGCGGCTAAGAATGAGGAGTTGGAAGCCCGCAGCCCAAGGAACAACATTCGCGTAATAGGTGTGCCGGAGTCCACCAACACGGGATGCATGGAGGACTATGTGGAAAAGATACTGTTAACTGCGGTTGGAACAGAACCATTTTCTAAGCAATTCATCGTGGAGCGGGCACACCGGTCGCTTGGGCCGCAGCCGAAACCAGGTCCCCCACCAAGGCCCATAATAGCGCGTCTTCTAAACTACCGGGACCGCGACACTGCATTGAGAGCAGCGCGCACGAACCGCAATCTCTCCTGTGATGGAGTTGCGTTCTCCATCTACCCTGACTTTACACCTGTGGTGCAGGAACAGCGGCGGAAATTCCTGGATGTAAAGAAAAAACTCCGCGCCCTACAGATTGACTATGCGTTATTATACCCTGCTAAGCTTAGAGTAACCCACCAAGCAAAGCAACGCTTCTTTACTAATCCGCAACAAGTAGAAGACTTTTTGAAAAGCCTGCGTCGTGCAAGAGCGGACCAGAGAAAAAACGAAGGTGAAGAGCGAGATGAAGATGAATCACCGCGTCAAGACCTGTAAATTGGGGGGGTATTATTGGACGTTCTGCTGATCTGTTGTCATTGGTCCTGCGCCCTGAGAGGAGCCCGGGTGTACGACGCCGCCGCTGCTTATTGGGTCTACCATGGACAGACACTGGATTGTTGGTGGTAATGTACTCCAGGCACCACCCCCCCTTTATTTCTCCCCTTGGCCTGCCCGTTGGAGGCCGTGTGGGTGGATGGGCGCGGTGGTGGGGGGTGGCTATGTGCTTGCCTCTTGATGTTCCCCATACGGTATACCCCATTGACGATGTTGCTTATTTTGCAAATCTTGACTTGTTTGGTTGTTGTGGGGGGAGGTGGGTGGGATGGGGATTCTGGCAAGTTGGGGACGCTTCAGTGGGTGGAGGGGGGGAGGATGATCTTTTTGTGTGACTCATTGTTCTGTGATATCGCGGGCGGTACTGATGCATGTATGACACGTCTGCTTAGAGGTGCCTGCTTCTATGTCGAGATATGTCCTTGCTCACTCAGAGGACTGAACAGCGCTGATGTTAAGGCCCGGCCTATGACGTCTACACGGGCCGTTAGTTGGGAGGGGAGTGATACACCTTTCCCTGTTATTGGCCAATTTATGCTTTTGGTACTGAGCCTAACATGTGTTGTGGGTACTGCTATCACTGCTGCCAAGACAATGATGAGTTTTGTCACCACTGGGGGGTGGTTATACCAATTACGGGGTATGGGTGGGGGGGAGTTCGGGTATGTTATGGTTCAATTTGATGACACAGGTATTGAAGTGTTGTTCATACTCGATCCTACAGGATCCATTGATGATAATATAACTAAGACACGCATTGAGGTGCATGAGGTACACACAAACACTACTCCCAGAGACTGCATTGGCATGTGTGGCTCAGGGAGGCTTAGACTGCTGGACAGGTGCAGTGACGAGATAGACTGCTCTATATCTTCCCTCGCTTGCAATTGCTGGCTGCGATGGTCCACACTGACATATACTACAACATTTGGCCACGACCACACTGATGGAGGGAACTGATTTAAATATACTAACATGGAATGTGAGAGGACTGGGAGACCCGAGAAAAAGGAGGCAAATTTTATCCTATATTGATCGCCATTCAATCCACATAGCTTTTCTCCAAGAAACCCATTTCGGCCATCGGCCGAGCCCCACTTTTGCTAACAGATGGGCGGTGCATACGGCCTACTCCTCTTACTCCACGTATGCAAGAGGCACAGCGATTTTGGTAAAGAGAGGCACACCCTTTGTTTTAGCGGGCACCAAGGTGGACGGGGATAGGAGGTATTGTATGATGTTGGGCAGACTGGGACATATGGCTATCACATTGGTATGTTGCTATGGCCCCAACACGGATGACCCCCGTTTCTTTGAAGACCTGTGGGCTGCAATTGTAGGTACGGGTCCCCAGCACCTTCTTTGGGGGGGGGATTTCAATACTTCACTTGACCCAGTTGTGGACAGATCACACCCTGCCCCACATCACTATACTAAAGCTAGATTGGCGTTACTAGACTCTCCGACCGATAATAACCTTCTGGACGCTTGGAGACGTATGCACATGGGTGTTAGGGAGGGTACACATTTCACGGCACATGCACGTTCATGGGCGAGGCTGGATTATATATTTATCTCACCGCAGCTATATGCTGCGCTTACTGCAGCACAACACCTCCCTAGAACCTACTCGGATCACTCACCAGTCAAGGTTACGGTGCGATCGACTGACCTGGGACCTCCCCCGACTGCTTGGCGGTTACAGCCCACGATGTTGCTGGATGAGGCTTTTCAGGCCGAGCTACGAGAGGAGTGTTAAGACTTCTTTAGGCGCAATAAAGATTCTGTAAAAGATGTGGAAACTATCTGGGACGCCTTTAAGGTTACACTGCGTGGCATATGCATGGCGAAGGGGTCGGGGATCCTGAAGAGTATCGTGGGCCGCTTGCGACTTTTGGAAGACAAGCTCAAGGCCTTTGAGCGCATGCTACTCGATACTCCTGACAATGCCACCCTGTCTAGCATACGTGACACACTAACCGAATACACAGAAGAGGCCACTAGGGAGTGCAAATTTAGGGGCAAATACTGGACAGCTCGTCGCTTCGGTGAAGGCGAGAGGCCAGGGAAGGCGCTAGCTCAATTAAATTAATGCAGCCCTCTAATGTAATAGTGGAGCTGGAACCTTGGGAAGGACTGGTATATAGGGACACTACGCAGATCCTTAATGCATTTGTGGATCACTATAGCGCATTATATGCGTCCACTAGGATGGACAGGTTGAACTTACATGATTACCTTGCTGATGTATCTCTAGGTTGGCTTAGTGATGCGCAAAGAGCTTTCCTAAATGCCCCATTCGAGCTAGATGAAGTGAGGGAGGCTGTCATGCACATGCAGTCGGAGAAGGCTGCGGGGCTTGATGGAATCCCGATGGAATTCTATAAAACGTACGTCGACTTTATGGCGCCGGTCTTGAGAGAAGTATATGAAGATGCACTAGAGGTTGGCCACCTGCCCCCCTCCATGCGCTTCGCCCTCATCACCTCCCTCTTGAAACCAGGGAAACCGGCAAATAAATGTGATTCTTATAGGCCGCTCTCCTTGCTCAATTGCGATGCGAAAATACTGGCTAAATTGATTGCTACCCGTATCAGTCTTCTACTCCCAAACCTGATTCTCCCGGACCAGTCTGGTTTCGTACCGGGCAGAGCGACGTCCCATAATCTACGTACTTTTTTCTCGATCCTGCACAACGTTTCTGAAGATCTGCCAATGGCGGCTGTCTTCCTTGATGCAACCAAGGCGTTTGACACCTTAGAATGGGATTACTTATTCCAAGTGATGGCACGCATGGGGTTTCCACCCCTATTTCTGTCGTGGATCAAGCTCCTCTATGAAGCTCCAGAGGCCAAGGTCCTCATCAACGGTAGGCTTTCTTCGGCATTCCCTATCACCAGGGGTACCAGACAGGGGTGTCCCCTATCGCCGCTGTTATTTGCTATAGCGACGGAACCGCTTGCGGCAAGACTACGACAGCACCATAATGACAAAGCGCTCAGGTGTTTTCAACGACAAATACTTCTATCTCTGTACGCAGATGATATTACTTTATATATACGAGAGCCTAGTTCTAATTTAAACCCGATTCTCCGTGAATTTGTGCGTTTTGGTAGACTCTCCGGGGTTCAGATCAACTGGGGCAAGTCTTGTATATTTCCTATGATGGCCTCTACGAAGCAATTCCCGCTAGATTATCCTCTTGCTTGGTGTGAGGGCGACTTCAAGTACCTAGGTATCCACATAGAAAAAAAACGAGACGAATTGATGCAGGCCAATTATGGTACGGCATTGAATCGCATAACGGACAATATCTCCCGTTGGATTACGCTACCCCTTTCCATGCCGGGTAGAACTTCACTAATCAAAATGGTGCTCCTGCCCCAATTGTTATATTTATTCTTAAATATTCCTTATTATCCAGGCCGATATTTTTTCTCGCAACTTCGAACAGAGCTTATAAGATTAGTGTGGGGCGGTAAATCGTCTCGGCTCAAGTGGGATATCCTCATTACGCCATACAGTAAGGGAGGATTTGGCATTCCTGATTTTGAGCTCTATTATCAAGCTGCTCAGGCTCATTATGCTTATTATTGGGTGCAACAACCTCGATACATGCCTCAATTGGCAGCGGAGCATTGGCTGGCTCATCCAATTCCTATCGAGGGTGCGCTGTACACGCTAGTCCCCAGCAGGGATAAAACGTCCACACCGGTGACGAGTACAGTGACGGCTTGGACCCACTTGACTCGCATTTTGGACATTGACATGTTGTATGCTCCGCTCTTGCCCCTTGCCTATCACCCTAGTATGCCCCTTTTACAGGAGGCAGGATTTCATAAGCTGCTTCATAAAGCTAATGTTAAAACGTGGGGTGATTTATATCACAATGGAACATTCCGTTCAGTAGAACATCTTTGTGAAGGCGTTCCTCTGACCCCACTAGACGTCTTTTTGTATATACGACTCAAGCAAGGCATTAAAGCCCTTACACCTGATTTTCCTAAGGAACCCATAGTGGTTGCCCCACTGCAGCGGATGCTACAAGATGATACCCCTCGAAAGCTGGTCTCCACTATCTATAGGTCGGTCCACTCATTGAAGGTCGCTCCGCAGTTACCGGCTCGGGCAAAATGGGACCAAGAATTGGAGACCCCTCTATCTGACAGACAATGGGAGTTGTGCCTTCAACAGACTGAGCGCATCTCCTCTAGCAGCAGGTTCAGGGTTATCCACTATAATTTTGTGCATAGACTGTACTGCACTCCAGCCCGGATGTATCGATTTCAGTTGCGCACTACAGATAATTGTGATCGATGCCACGCCCCAGGTGCGGACTTTCTCCACTTGGCATGGTCGTGTAATGCAGTTCATGGATATTGGTGTCAGGTGTTCGCCGCCCTTTCCATGATGATAGACAGGAGAATTGACCCGTCCCCTATCATGGCACTGTTGGGATACGTGGAACCTATACAAGCAGCACACCGCAAATTTATTGCGCTTGCCTTCCTGATGGCCAAGAGGCAGGTGGCATGCAGATGGGGCAGGGGGAGGGCCCCAAAATTTAAGGACTGGCTACGAGACCTTACCTATTGTCAGGAACAGATTACCACGTACTCGGAGCTACTACCAGTGACCTCACGTCCTACTGATATCTGGGGGCCACTCAGGGGCTATCTGAGTAGAGAGGAGGACGTTGCAGGGGATGGGATACAGGGTTAGATGTGCATACGCCCATTTACTGTGACGCACTTAGTTATTAGCTAGGAGCTCCCATTATGTTGATACGCCCACGACATCAGAAAGGAAGTTATATCGTCTATGTGGGTTTCGGGGAAGTGGTGTTGCGATTCGATGCTTATATGCCTCCAGATAGTCTATATATGAGCGGGGTATGTACAAGGGGGATAACAGTCCTTTAAAATGCTGCTTTGCTGAACTAATTGCTGTTCATCGACGTGATAGGGGGAAACGGGTGGGGGTGGCCGAGTTACAGCTCTGTACGGGAGGGACACGGCCAGTTGACATGATGTAGCACTGAGATGATGGACGTATCTAGCCTTATGCTCCCTGCCTCTGTACATGCATCTATTGTTATTGTACATGATATGTAATGTGTGGTTGTAAATGCACCTCGTGTCGGATGTACTGTTCCTCAAAATGCAAAAATAAAGTAAAAAAAAAAAAAAATCATAAAAGTACCAAGCCAAAAATTAAAACATGAATAAAAGTACATTATTCAGCTAATATTACATCAATAGACTCAGACACATAAATAAAATAAAATCAATTATAAATTCAGATTAAAAAGGCAAATACTAAATACATGGACTATGCCTCCTCAAAGACTATTTTATCCATACCGGTTTCTATTTACCAGCGCCCCTCTTATATAATGTACTAGCAGCCCATCCCGACGTTGTCCGGGTATGAAATAGAATGTGTGTAATGTGTGTATTTGGCAAGGGCAATTTATTTTAAAATCTCAAAATTTTTTGTTTCATTAGAATCGGGACGGAGAAGGCCCAGCTGCAGCCCTGGTTTATGTTAGGAGGCTCGTGTAATTGGTGTAGTGATCCGCCCCCTGAGCCCGGCTACAGCCCTGGTTGATGTTAGCAGGCGCGTGTAATGTGGTTGAATGAGAGAGTTATCAGCCGCGGGTAAATCCGTTTGATGAGAGAGTTGAGTGACAGCGAGTAGGAGAGGCTGCAGTAATTGTCCCCGCAGACATGCTCATTTCCGTGTTCCACCGCTTGAGGCCCAGCTGCAGCCCTGGTTTATGTTACCAGGCGCGTGTAATTAGTGTACTGATCAGCCGCCTGAGCCCGGCTATTGCCGTGGTTGATGGTAGCAGGCGCGTGTAATTTCGTTGAAAGAGAGTTCAGTAACAGTGCGCAGGAGAGGCTGCAGTAAAGTTACTTACCACGCCTCCAGCTGAATGCGTTTGTCATGCCCACAGCACACGGCCACAGCAGACGATCTTCTGATTAATGTACGACCCACATGGCATGAAGGGCGGAACATAGCACACGCCCCCAGCGTTTCTCACGCCCCCAGTGTGCCCCTTGATGCGGCGCAATTGCGTTCACATGGCATGGAGGCCGGACACATGCACCCAGCGTGTCACGGCCCCAGCGTGCCCCTTGATGCTGCGCAGCAACGTAATGGGCGCTTGTATGTACGGCTCACATGGCATGAAGGGCGGACACACGCCCCCAGCGTTTGTCACGCCCCCAGCGTTTGTCACGCCCCCAGCACACGCCCACAGCCCACGATATGATGGTCGTACCACACGCCCCCAGCGTTAGTCACGCCCCCAGGCCACGTCCACAGCACAACTCAGACACGCCCACAAGGGACTACTTTGCTGGCACGGTTCTTTTACCTTTTAAATGTATATGGTGGCCGTCTGCATAGCCTATGTCCTTCTGCTGCAACTGCCCTTTCCAACGCTGTATTGGGTGTTTTTATTGGTGCTGTGGTTACTGAGATTACCCGCCTCAAAGGTTTGGGCTCTCTCTTTATAATATTAGTATGGAAGACGGCAGGACAAATATCAATAGAATCCATCAAATACAGATAGCTAAAAGCTTCTCTATAAGAATAAGGGCGATGGGCACTCAACAAGGGCAACAACATTTTTGCTCCCAGAATTTTATAAAGTGCAAAAAACAGAAAAAAGTGAAAAGTAGTTTGTTTAGCCATACTAGTACAAGGACATGGCTTAAGATTATCAGAGCAACCTCCTTGATGCGAGAAATCTACCAAAAAGTGCACTGTGTCCAAACAAAACCTAGTAAGGTAAAATCTATATTGCATATTCATCAGGCCCTGTACCAAAGGCCAACAAGGACCTAATTTACAATATTTTGAGTCACTGCAGCACAGTAACCCTACCTGCATCACTGTTGTGCGTCAAAAGAAAAGGGCAGGAATGCTCCGTATCTACAAGATTCGGCATATTCCTGACCTTTTCCCCTGTGCTAGAGCACCATGGTCTGCCATGCACCAATGCAGGTACCCTTACGCCATCGTGCAAGGGTGTCTGCAGTGTAGGGGTGATAGTTTTAGCGCAGGATGGGGTACCTTTTTGTACAAAACAATCATTTGTTATTTGTGTGTGCAGAATGTATTTATCCCTGTTGAGCCTCCCTTGAGCTTCCCTTGGGGAAGCATAGGAATCTGACACATTCCCAGTTTTACAAATCCTTGTTAATTTGGGATTGTGTCAGGTTCCATGGATGTTGCCTAGGAACACCCAAAGTAACAGCCATGGAAAGCCCCTTTCACACAGAGTTATGTGTGAAAGGGGATCATATTTACAAGGTCATGAAAAGCCACGCAGGGTGGATTTACATGGATTTGTAAATATGGGCAGGCACACTGCGGCGCTGGTGTGTCAAATAAAGTGACTTGCCGGCAAAGCAATAGGTGTGTAAATAAGCCCATAAATATGTGAAACTGTCGTGAATACCAGTGGCAATTGTCTGAAGTACTGTCATAGTACACACATCATTGGAAGAACCCAAACTGATACTCAGGATGAAGGTTTTCATCTCCTTTAGAATCACAGTTAAAATATCAGACTGAACACTGAACTCAAATCTCAGAGAAGGGTAATATATATATGATAGATGATTAGTAGGATTCAAAGGATCGTGCTCCCTTATGTTTATTAGGGCAGAATTCTGATTGCAAATAACTGTGAATAGGTTGCAAGTATAATGATGGAGTGATAGTAGACCTATTTCGCTCTACTCACATTTGCAGAAAGACTTCAATTTTTATGCAGCCCATGTCTCCTAAAGGACCACGTACAGCATTACAAAATATTTCGAATCTGTGAATGGATTGCGGAGAGAAAGCAGTAATCCCCTGAAACATTGGATCCTCACAAGATACTAAGGGGCAGATTTACAAGCCCCTTGCGACACTTTTGCTCCGCCGTTGCGTCACTTTTGTGACGCAGCGGCGGCGTAAACCATGCGCCACGTTGCGACTTATTTACAACGTGACGCATTAGGCAGATGCGTCAAGTTGTAAAGCCCTGCGCCACATGAAACCTGCGTCAGGTTTAATGTGGGCGTTCTGTCGCAGGGTGG
Organism: Lissotriton helveticus; assembly: GCF_964261635.1. NCBI lineage: Eukaryota > Metazoa > Chordata > Amphibia > Caudata > Salamandridae > Lissotriton > Lissotriton helveticus. The sequence continues at coordinate 529,352,696 of NC_136065.1, read as the reverse complement.
GCGTTCCCTCGCAGGAAAGCCCCGTAAAACTGACGCAGTGAAATCTACAAGATTTCACTGAGTCAGTTTTACAACGCTGCTGCGTCAAATCCTTACGCCTGCAGCGTAAGGAGTGAGGCACCATGTTGAGTATGGGTGGCCCCTGTGCATTGAAGGAGTTGGGTCGCACTTGCAACGTGACTCCAGCAATGCGCCGCCTGTGCTCCTCAACATGCGTCACGCATCTGCCCCTCCTTGCCCCATGGTGCGCCGCATTGTAAATGCGACGCATCTGTGGTGGCGTAAGGGGGGGATTACGTGACGCATCTGTTCTGGCGCATCCCTGCTGATTTGCAGAGATGCGCCAGAAGACGTAAATATGCCCCCTCGTCGATGTAAATTACTTATGTATTCAAGTGTGAATCAAAAGGTGGAGGGGGTATACCCCTTTCAGAACCCTTCACCTTTCAAATCGCACAATTTACAAGTTGTAAAAATGTTTCTAACTCACAAAATACACTTTGCAGATTGCAACTTTGGGATTTGTAGTCACAAAGCTAATGGTTGTTCAGAGACTCTGCAACAGCAAAAGCTGTTTGTATATAAGGCACTTGACATAGTCTCATGTTCTCTTACCTATTCCATCAGAGAAAAACTCATGAGTCACAGATGTACTGTCCCCTAATCACTGCATTGAAATAACTGGAGACGTTTGTTTAAAAAGTGGAGAAGGGAACCGCGTTGAACCTGCATGATCATTCGCACAGCACCAGGTTAGTGTTAACTGTTTTGTTCACCGACAGCAACAAGACATATTGTTAAGACTTTTTCATTGTTTTATTTAAATTCCATATCTGAGAAGTTTAAGGACACGCTACGTCACACATTGGACATAAGCATTTATTCTACCTCTACATGTTTTGCATATTTTTTATGTGATTTTATGTAAAAGTCAATTTTGCTTTTTGGTATTCGCCAGTTCGTCGCCATGATTTAAGAGTAGCACGTGCATTAGGAACCAATCTCCCAGTGTCCAGAGGTCCAGTTATGCCTGCGAGTGCCTCAACAAAATCCTCGGAATCACACAGAAAATGCGCTTTCTCTCAGTAGCGGCTGCCTCGGAAAGGGAGTGGTGGTACAGGAGGAATGAAAAAAAAATAATAAATTTACCTTTGCCCCCTCCACTGCACGCCTCTTCTACGTTCTCACTCGACACTGGCAGCACCGGAGCCACCTAGGCTCCCAGTTTTTCCTAGCCAATCCTGAAGCTGCATTAGCAGCATAGTGACTGGTCTGAGAGGCATGTTTGGCCACTGCGGCACTTGCCTGGGAGCCTGGACAAGTTCTCCACCGGAATGTGCAACACAGACAGGTGGAGAAAATGCTAATGACTCATGACGGTTTTGCACGCCCAAGAGGGTTTGCCAAACGGTCATGCGCACGTAGGGAGTGCAAACCACTCCTCACTCTACTCTGGCGAGCTCAGCCCTGCCCGACCCAGCTTTGAGTCCCGCACAGAAAAAGAAAATTATAATAACTTCTTATTATTGTTTTTTTTTTTTTTGCAGTACTCAAAGAGCATAGGGGTGATGCTCATCCGCCTTACCAAAGGTGCCTCCACTGCTTTCTCTAAGATCAAGATGACCTCAAAATATGATCATCAAATGTGATACAATTTATCTAACTCATAAATGGAATATTTCCACTCAATGAGGCAGAGAGTATCTTTAAATCATGGTGTCATCATATACCCATGTCGGCCAATGATCGGTTTACACAACTTGCAGCAATGTACAATTTATTCCTGTAGAAATGGCAAACTGGAGCTGGAGTTGATAATCCATCGCATCGTAATTTTTGTATCACTCAGTTCTTGGTAACTCAAAAATTAATAATCTCAAAACTTTCTTTATTGATTGTTTTTTACTGGAATGAACAGTGTGGGTGTTCTAAATTGTTAAAATTACTCGCCCCTTACAGTTCCGTCCAACAATATTCTATGAATGTCAATGAGCATGAAAGATGACATAGGTATAAATACAAGCAATATTATGGATTTGGGAGCACGTTGTAATTGTGTTATTTATATCATTTCTTTACATTGATGTGAATGTTACTTCAGGGCATTGCGCCCACAGAGCATCATTTTTTCCAACGCTCTGGTGACTCAATACCCTGCTCCATATTTACAAGGCATGCTAAGCCACTTTGCATGGCGTAACGCCTCCTTGTAAATACGGGCTTCCTTTCTGCAATTTTTTGTTGCAAAGGGGCGTGCAATGGGAGGGCATACCCACACAACATGCATTGCTTTTTGATACTGCCCCAGATTTACAAGGATCTGAAAAGCTGAGGCAGTGCCAAAAACTAACACCTTTGAAAAGGAGACATTAGAGTGGCGCAACGAGGAGAGATACTTGTATTTCTCCTCCTATTTTGCTCCTTCTATGAATGAGTAAAATGCCATTAACTAATGATTTTGTGCAGGAAGTTGTCCCTTCCTGCTAAAACACAATCATCCATGCAACACAGACACCATTACACCATGGTGCAAGAAGACCTGTTCCGGTGACAGGAGGCTTTTCTAGTGCCGGTGCAAGGGAAAACACAGGGGTGCCATAATCTTGTCAATACCGCACACCCCTGTGTTTTTTAAATGACGCAGTGAGGCATTGCTAAATTGCTTGCAGCACTGTGCTGCGCCATTTAGTTGTAAATATGCCCCTTAGTTGATGCAGTTGGTACAAAAAGCTACAGACTGCCTTCCTTTGCCTTGAATCAGTTTGAAAGGTGCCCCACTACTTAGCACATGTAGTGAAACTTGCTCTCACTTTACTTGTTCTGCCATCTCTATCTCCAAATTCCCTGTCTTTTCCCTGTCTTCTTTCTCCCAGCAGTCGATAGGAAAATGAGCGAAGAAAGAGAAGCACTAAGAAGAAGGGAAGTTCCCACTTGACATCTCACAAAAAATGGTTATAGAACAGCTACCTCTATGTGAAAATGGTGAGCCGTAATGTTTATTGTATGCGGTAAAATAACAAGTGACTGGGGGCAGTATGTAAAGATGTTAGGTTTTGTGATTTCCAAATAGCGAATCCGTAGAAATTGGTATTAAGGAATCCCAAAATCAGGTGTAAGTACCCACTGATTCCACCAATAGCGATTCTTATGTATTCGCAATCATAATTAGTCAATCACAATTTTGGAATTTGCTGACTTGTGATTTCCTAATAGGAAATCGGACATTTTGAAAAGTTGCATGCTGGATGCAGAATAATGTTGTCAGACCAGGACTTTGCGAAATACAGGGACTAGTTACTACACAGCAGCCTAGGAAGGTGCTGGGAGAGAGGAGTGCACCTGTATCACCATTGGCAATGGAATACTTGTGACTGAACCATGTCCAAGGAAGATGGGGACAAGGATTCTGGGAGCAGGAAGAGGAAAGTCACGTTTTCTGAAAAGGAGCTGGAGCTCCTGACAGAAGAATGTGTGGCACATATGGACTAGCTATTTGGGAAGGCCTCTTTCACTTTTCCAGAGAGCCAAAAAAACAAGAAATGGAACAGCATCTTGGTGAATTAAAACTCCCTTGGGGTCATCCAGAGGACCATCCCAGAAACACTCAAATGCTAGAATGACCTGAGATCTCTCTCTTAGGAGAAGGCAGCCAGCAAGATGGCTGCAAGTTGTGGCACAGGTGGTGGACCCTCTAAACACCCCCTCCCACTCCCATGGAGATACTCATCAAGGGGACACTAGAATCAGAAAGTGTGGTAGGAGTGTCAGACCTTGACACCTCCAACCCTGTGGACTCCAGCCCGGGTAAGTTCACTTCCCTTTACTTACTTAACATAACATGATGTTTGCAGTTTCCAAATAAAATATCACAGCATAAATAACTCCATCGAAATGCTTGCCCATACCTTGGCAATGCATCATGGGAGCTGCAGTGCTCCAACGTTGCATGCTGTACTGTGTGCTGCTGACTGCACCACACATAGCTGTACATTACAAATGTGTCACAACCACATGATACACAGTTATGTGAATAGAAATTAACCATTTATTTACACTAACAATATGCATGCATTGCCGCAGATCACACCCAAGACGTGTCAAAAACAATTGAGGCTGAAGAAGCTACTGACACACGTGAAAATGGAGAGCAGCATTTTACCAAATCCTATGCCCATCACTCCAACAACCTGGAGAGCAACCATTGCACCACTACTAGACTTTGTACATTGATGAGGGGCAATCATCCTAAAGCAGGGACACAACAACATGTGTGACCAGGACACAGACAGCATAGAGGTCAACCAGCAGTAGTCCAAAATGAGAATGTGTCAGATTACATGGCGTTCTCCTGTTTTGATGGCCTGGAGATGTCCATAATCTCTGTACAGCGCCAGAAAACCAAACAAATCAGGGCTGTCAATGGGCATCTGCTCAGAATGTCAAGCTTGATGCAGCAACTGCAGAAAGGCATGACCAGTGCATTGCTGCCATGAAGAAGGAGCATGTTACAGAGACAGAGGCACAGACAGTACCTGGTACACTTTGATACCTTCATCTGTTCTTTAAACCAATTGACAGTAGCCACAACAAATCTAGCAATGAGAACTGTAAACGTACAGACTTACATGGGGCACTGCTGTCAGGATGTAGCATGTGGGCTAGTTCAAGTGACCATCGACTTTGAAAACATACAAACTCACAACCCCTGTGTCCGCAACATTCTGCCCCCACCTGAGAGCGAAGAGGGCTCTACCATCAGTGGCACATCTATGCAGGAGGTATGCACTAGTAGGCGTAACACTTCTGGGTCTGACATGTTCACCCTTCCACTGGCCAGTATTGCTGACAAGGCACCCAACCCCATAGGCTGGAAGAAGTGAATCCACTGAACACTCATAGTAATGAGTCTATTCTTTTTTTTTTTTGTAATTACTTACTTTGTTGCCTAGTTGACACAATGTTACATCCATAATGGATGCTGTTAATTTAGGAGAGATACATTATTTTCATAGCCTGAATAAAAGGAAATCCTTCAGTTATGCGCCATGTTTTACCATCATGTGTGATATCTATTTCTTACATGCTGAAATCACTCATACCTCAAAAAAAGTTGTTGGTGATCTCTGTGCATCTTTCATGACCATCTGCTGCACTTGTGCCATCCGGCTACACCTGTAGTGGTGGTAATTAAATATCTGAGTCAGTTTCATCCTCAATGGTGATATTGTGCAGACCATTCCCCGTGGCGATATTATATAGTATGGCACATGTGGCGATGATCTTACATCATATCATCGGTCTGTACAGTAGTGCTCTGCCGGTCTTGTGGAGGCAGACGTACCTGCACTTCAGTATCCCAAAGGTCCTCTCAATTATGGAGTTGCCCTGTTCCAATGTCTTTCAATTCTTGTCCTTGGAGTCAGGTATGGTGTGAGCAACCAGGGACACAAAGCATATGCATTGTCTCCTTAAGAGCATGAGAAAGAAACCCATTAGGTCACATTACACAAAGAGTTCTGGGCTCTGTGTTCATTAAGTCAGCAATTCTCCTACCTAGTAAAAAGCCATTGCCAAGTTCACCATGTGACAGTCTGTTTTGTATTCCACTATGACAGAACATGTATAAGTCATGGGTGCTGCCTGTGAATCTGGCCACATGGTTTGTTATGATACATTAGGCTTTACACACTACCTGCACATTGAGTGAGTGTGAGCTTTTCCTGTTTCTGTATATCAATTAATTTGCTGAGGGGGTACATATGCCAATACGTGTGCCATCAACACAGCCAATGACATTGGAGAACTGTGCTACCCAGTAGAACATGAATTTGGTCTGTTGCAATAAATTCGGGGGTATTTGGTAAATATATGTTTTGGTTAACTTTGCTAACCATGATGTCCAGAAACCTGCAAAAGAACCTGAAAACACTGTGTGATCCCCCCCCCCCCCCACAATGTCACTGCTATGACCCCCTGGTAACAGCCAGAAGCAAAGACATGTAGTTTACACAATACCTGTATCTCCTCTTCTATCTGTTCAAGCAGGGTGACCCTCACCCTAAATATACTCTCTTGTCTCCTTGTCCTCTGCCTGCCAGCCAAAATCCTCCTTCTCCTCACCAAAACATGGAGGTCCACTATTCTAAAAGAGCCAGATGCATTGTGGGTCCCTTTTTACAGTTACCTGCACCTGCACATGTTTACCAGCCGATCCAGTTTGATGGTAATTGCATTTCCTAAACTGCCATTTTAAGACTATTCTTACTTAGGAAATCCTTTGTACATGCGGTTAGAAATTCACTATTTGAAAATCATCATTAGCGATTTCCTATTAAGCCCTTTCCAAAATGCAGTGTCTTCTAGACAGAAATCGCATTTTGCACCACTGTAAATGACTTTTATACATACGGCCCGAAATTGTGATTCACACAGGTAGAAAATACAAAATGCATTTGTACATATGGCCCCAGGAGCTGCAACTTAATTTATTACCTCCTGTGATAATGATTGTGCTGATTGTGCTGCACAATGAGCTATTGTGGAATGCGGGTGTTAGATTGAGGTACTACTAAAACTTTGAGATCAACCTTTAGATTTTTGCAGTGTTATGGCGTGCACTGCACCAGAACAGAACGTGCTCATGCTCCATGTGTTCCATATATCCCAGCCATTCAGCAATTGAAGCTGCCTAGTATTGCATGATACATGTTTTTTTTTGGGTAGTGGCAATCTTGAAACAAACTAAATTAGATGCCAAGACTTCTGGTAGGCAGTGCATTGCAAGTGGCAGGCTGTGTGACTAATATTCCTCATGGAAAAGTGTTGTCTTCAATTGTCTATAAAGCAATTTACAGTGTTTAGGAGGACCTGCAGAGGATGTGTCTGATAAGGAAATACTTCTCCAGATGACAGTTTTTGCCAACTCCCACCCTTTGAGTAGAGATTTTAAAACAGTGGGCCAGACACAGAAAGATTGGATGAGGATCACTTTATAGCCCTCATCCTATATCTAGTTTATTTTATTTATTTATTTATTTGATTTGTATCGCGCGTTATAGCCACCGGGGCCTCTAAGCGCTGGTTGTCCAAATTAACCAGTGGGGCTGAGCATCTTACTTGATCTTGGTGGGCGCTTAGTGGCTGTTCCATGCCTGTTTGAATAAAACAGTTTTTAGCTTTTTCCTAAAAGTCAACAAATTGCGCTCCTTCCTTAGATCTGGGGTCAATTTATTCCACAGAGCCGGGAGTGTTTTAGAGAAAGCACGTCCCCCCACCGTGGCCAGTCTAAATCGGGGTTGGGATAGAAGAGAAGCATCCGAAGAGCGTAAAGTCCTGCTCGGTGTATAGAGTGAAATTCTGGACTTAAGGTATTTTGGTGCATTTCCGTACAGCGTCTTATGCACTATGCACAGTCCCTTGAAAACTACTCTCTGCCGAATTGGGAGCCAATGAAGCTCCTGCATCAGCGGGGATGAGTGGGTCATCCTGGGTTTCTTATAGATCAACCTGGCCGCGTCGTTCATAACCCCCTGTAGCTTATCCAGCAACCGCTGGGGTAGCCCTATGTACAGGGAGTTTCCATAGTCCAATCTGGCCAAGATGGTCGCTGAAACCACCTGTTTCAGGGTAGAGAACGATAGCAGTGCCGATATTTTCCTCAGTTGCCGCATTAAACCAATGCAGGTTCCTACTACAGACGTAACCTGTTTTTCCATGGATAGTTTCCCATCCAGGTGCAGACCCAAACTTTTGACTGCTACCGCTGGTTTCGGTGGTACACCCAGCTCTACCGGCCAGAAACTCTCGTTCCAGGGGTTGCCCGTGATGGAAATGGGCAACACTTCCGTCTTCTCCGGGTTAATTTTTAGGGAGTTTTTAGACATCCAATTAACCGTGGCTTTAAGTATGTCCTGTAGCCTGGTAGACGCTCCTGGCCCTTCCTCAAGCCGGATAATGATCTGGGTGTCATCAGCGTAGTTATAGACTAGACAGTCCATCCTATTCAGGAGGGCAATCAAAGGCTGCAGATAGATGTTAAAGAGCAGGGGCGACAAAGCAGAACCCTGTGGGACCCCGCAGGTAATAGGCGCGGAGGTGGAAAGCATGTCCCCCAGTTGGACTCTTTGTGTCCTGCCCTGCAGGAATGATGCAAGCCAAGCCAGGGCTGTACCTCTGATACCAAAAGACCTCAACCGCGACAAAAGTTGTTCATGACACACGGTGTCAAACGCCGCGGAGAGATCTAATAGTACCAGGGCGCTAGGTGTTTTAGTATCAGCCCGACTCCTCAATTCATCCAGAATCGATAGCATGACTAGTTCCGTGCTATGATTAGCACGGAACCCTGCCTGATTGGCCTCCAACAGGTTATTACTGTCAAGATGTTTAGAGAGCGATACCAGCACATGCTGCTCGATTACTTTAGCCAGAAAAGGCAACTGGGAAATAGGACGGAAGTTCTTTAGACACTTAGTGTCCGAACCAGGTTTCTTCAGCAAAGGGATCAATCGAGCCTCCTTAAATGCTAAAGGGACCTGTCCTGTGTGGAGAGAAGTATTCAGTAAATGCAAGACTTCTTCTTCCATGCCCGGGAGAGCTAGCTTAAATACTTCCGGCGGGCATGGATCCACCAATGAACCGGATTTAACTCGGTCCGTGATCTTGGTCAGTTCCTTCTGCATAATGAAAGGGAACTCAGCTAGCGGAGTGAGAACTAGCGGAGCAATATAACCAGGTGGGCTAGGACAGTCGAGGGTTATAGTTGCAGCGATTTCTCCCAGAATGTCGGAGATCTTACTCACAAAGAAGTCCTGGAACTTCTGGCAATCTTGTTGGGTGAACTCAGTGCTTTGCTCCTTGTTTGTCCTGAGTTCTGACAAAACCCGAAAGATTTCCTTCTGTGGATTCCTAGCTGCCACTATTCTCTCCTCGAAAAAGACCGCCTTTCTGGTTTGAATTGCTGATTTGTAGGACGCCAGGGAGGACGTGTAATCTTTCCTAGCAGTGGCGTCGTATTGCTTCCGCCACGCACGTTCTTTCCTCCTCACCCCACGTTTCATGTCACGTAGGGAGTCATTATACCAAGGGGCCCCCACTCCCCTATCCACCTTCTTCACCCTACGAAGGGGTGCCACCAGTTCAATGGCTCTCCCCAGTTTGTGGTGAAGATGTCCGCAAAGGGCATCGACATTGGCGCCCTGCTCCTTAAGTGGCGGAGACTGTTGTAAGAAAGACTTCATTCTGTCTCCGTCAAGATTTCTCCATTTTCGTGCCATTTTCCAACCTTCACCCAGCTTGGGCGGATGGCCGTTCAGAAGGATTTTACATTTTATTAATGAGTGATCGGACCAAACACATGGCAAAATCTCTGTGGCGTCCTGAGCTGGCATGGTGGTCCAAATTAAGTCTAGCATGTGTCCCTTCTCGTGGGTCGGTCCATTCACCTGCTGAGTGAGATCTAAGGAGGAGATTGCCTCCTCAATTAGTAGTGCTGGACCTTCTTTAGGGGATTTCTCCCAGTGATAATTAAAATCACCGACGACAATCAATTTATCGTATCTTGACCGCAGATCCTGCAGCAGTCTAATAAACAGCACAGGGAAGTCCGGTGAAGCCCCAGGCGGGCGATAGACCACCAGGAACGCCACACACGCCGCCCCCAGTCTAAGTTTGACTCCTAAGATCTCAGCGCCCCCCATGGTTTCTGATAGAAATCTTTCAGCGCGGAGACGAGCTTGATAGAGGAGGGCTACTCCCCCTCCTTTTTTGGCTCCCTCCCTATTGAAGTGGAGTGCCAAATAATTGTCTGGCAGCGCCGCCACTAAATCTGGTATAGAGCAATCTTCCAGCCACGTTTCCGTGAGTGCAAGGGCATCCAGCTCTCCGTCTTCCAATAATGAGAAGACCTCCAGCTTGTGTCCCTGCAACGAACGCGTGTTCAGAAGACCGAACTTTAGCACCTGAGCTTTAGCGTGGCGCGCCCGCGCTGTGGTAGTCCTGGGAGAACGCAGCAAGCCCTCGCGAGCCAGCGCATGAATATAGCCCTGGGCAGGTTGGGACTTACCGCAGTTAAGCTCCATTAGCTCACCTCTGGTGTACGACAGAATTGGACCAGGGGTTCTGGCCCCGGGCCCCTGATGGTCACTGATGGGCAAAGATGGGCTCGCCTCTGGCGAGCCTCCGGCGTGCCTATGGCGCGCCCGCTGCGCGTTACCGCTGCGCGTCATCAGGGAACGTTTAAGTAGCACCCAATCGTGCTCTGGCTCTGCAACAACAAGAGCTAAACCGCCAACCAAGATGGCGTCCCTTTTCCGGCACTTCCCCTCCCAAGATGGCGATGGCGTCTAATCCCCAGCTAATGAGCCGCCAAACAGCGGTGCAACTTCCACAAATTAAATGTGAGTATGTCCTAGAGCCCCGCTACCCGCTAGTTGGAAGCGTTTGAATATTTGTTGTTAACTGGTCCACATGATGATATTTGCCATGTACAAAGGATCGCTGCCTTTCGGTAATTAAATATTTGACCCTCGAAGGAATATGGATATGAATGGCAAACCTTCACTCCTGCAAGTCAGCTATGTGATAAACCCATGAATGGATTTGCCTAATAACTGAGAGAGCTGATTGAACACCAATAAATTCAGAAGCACACCAATGAAGATGTGATATGCCTAATTGTTATTATAACATCCCAATGCACTGAGTTTAGGTTGAAACTTATGAAATATATTTTGTTGCTAACACAGATCAGATTCTAAGGTTAACTAGGATAGAAGTCAGGAAAAAACTGTCATGGTCTGGCACCTGGAAGGAAGCAATGATAATTACTTCTATCTAGTACATCATTGTTAGACCTGTCATCCTTAGGGTGGTCTGCACCAACTTTTCAACTGCTTACCTCCACTTTTTGTTGTATCTTTTGTTGGCCTTAGGACTCTGAGCACTTTACCAGCGCAACTTGCAATGCTAACCGGTACTAAAGTGCATGTGATTCTCCTCTAAAACATGGAGATATTGGTATATACCTGATTGGTGTAATTAGTGTACATGTAAGGCCCTTGTAAAGGGTTATACCATATACGCAGAACCTATAATCTAAATGATACTAGTGGATCTGCAGCACTGGTTGTGCCATCCACACAAGTCTGTCTCAGGCCTACCATTGCAGAGCCTGTGTGTGCAGTTTACTGCCACTTTGACTTGGAATTTAAAACCCCATGCCAAGCCTTAAGCTCCCCTTTTATTGCACATAGGTCACCCGTAAGGTAGGTCCTATGTAGCCCTGCGGGCAGGGTGCTGTGTAAGTAGAAGGTAGGACATGTGCTTTTAAGTTTCACCTGTCCTTGTAGTGATAAACAGCTACATTCCTTTTTCACTACTGTGAGCCTTACTACTCTCATAGGCTAGCATTGGGAATTCCTTAAAACACCTTTGAGCTGTAATTCCTGATTTCCAAAGAGTCATGTTTCATATGTTTGGACTAGTAATGAAAAATCCTCTTTAGTGATAAAATTGGATTTGGCATTACTATTTTAGAAATGCTACTTTTAGAAAGTGGACATTTTTCTGCTCTTAACTTTGCTCTGCTTGCCTGCAGCCTTTCTCCAATACACGTCTTGGATGGGTGACAGCTGCACTTTGTGCTTTTCCTCTAGACAGCCATGAACACAAGAAGGGTGGTTGTGACAGAGTACTCACTTGCATTTATCTATATTCTGATGGCCTTCCTGGGAAGGAAAGGGGAGAGGGAGCTCACACTTACATCTGAATAGACTGTGTACGTTCCCCACACACAGGACTGATTAACCCCCACAGATAGGGGACCTGTGCACTTCAACGAGCTGCTTTTAAGTCACTTCGCACTTCAAGGGCCCATTTGGGTATATATGTACTGGGGCTCTGGCTATAAGGATTGCCACTTTGCCTGGACTGACTATTCTGAGGAGCTGCATCTCTGCTTTGCTGATCTGACCACACATATCTGCCCTGCTTAGGAGAAGCCATTAGTTATAATGAGGTAACCCAGTAACCCTCAGAACCTGAGTATTGAAGTGGTTCTGTCGGGAATCACTAATACTTTGTTCCACTGTACTTAATACATATCATGAAACATATCAAGTGAAGGATACAAGGAGACACACAACACTGAATTTAGTTCAAAAGGTATATCTTTAGTATAAACCTTTTTTTGAATTAATCAAAAGATATATAGCTGTCTGCAACAAAAAACAGATAGACTGTGAAACACTTAGTGACTGGTCATGATTGGTGACAAGGTGCTGTACAAAGATAAAACAAATGACATATATTCATACATATAGACAAAACATTTGGTCATAAGTGTCCACTTTTGAGAACAATAGTCCCAACAGGATGAAGTATTTCCTTATTTGTGTTGAGGCCTTACGTGGACGTACTGACATAAACAACCTCGACTTTTTGACCCTATATATAAGGGCAGACTCATATGCATCTGTGTACGGTCTTCATCAGGACTGAGGAGGGGGGGTGGCCAGCCTGAGAACATAAAAGAAACATGTTAAATGACTTCTGTGGGTCCTTTAAGCAGAGGATGTGAGCCGACAACCTTGTATGGCAATCATGATCCATATTTTAATATTTACCATATATTCATAGTAAATATTAAGGCACGTTGTAGCCCCAGCCGTGTCCGGGGAATGATTACAGCATCATTCACATAAAGTAGTGCTGGCACTGGGCTTTTCTGCAGGAGTGGTACGTCTTGGCATCCCTCTAACAGGGCCTTTTCCAATCTGTTTGTGTAGAGTGTAAAAAGGAAGGGCGCCAGGACGGAGCCCTTCTCTACTTTGAACGGAATCGTATACTCCCCATTTACACCAAACCGCACCCTGGCCGTGGCATTTCCATAGAGCTCCCTTAGGAAGTTAATTATGGGGATCTCCACACCCATTTTTTCCAAAGCCCCCCATAGCTTAACATGGCTTACGCAGTCGAAAGCAGCTGATAAGTCGACATAAGCCATGTACAGTTTACCCCCTTTCGCATTTACATATTTACCCCTGAGAAGAGCAAGATTAATAGCTTGTTCTATGGTGCCCAATCCTTCCCTGATTCCAAACTGTAGATCCGACTGCACTTTTTTATCCTCAGCCCATTGCTGGTGACGGTTAAGGACTGTACAGCCTGCCACTTTGCCCAGAGTGTCTAATAGAGAAATGGGGCGGTAACGGGCCGGATTCTGTCAGTCTCCCTTCTTGAAAATTGGACCAGGATTGACTTTGATCATGAGTCGATAAGACGAACAGTACAGGAAGCAACTAATACCCTTGTAAGTATTGGGGACCATAAATCTGTGTTATATTTAAAAATATCAACTGGGACCCCATCGGGTCCCGGTGCCTTACCCCCTTTACTGGCCTTAAGGGCGAGCTCAATCTCAGTTGGAGTAAAATCGAGGACTATAGGGAAGACTTTTGGACTGGCACTAAGTCTGGTGTCAGTCATGTCTACTATTCGGTGAGTTTTCTCAGTAGCCATACCAAAGATACAGAAAAAGTGATCCATCCAAAGTTTTTCATCTATCGCGATTTCTATTGACGGGAGATCCTCGGCCATTGTGAGTAAAGGGGATATAACCACTCGCCAGAATGCAGTGCTGTCCTTATTAGTGCAACTTTTGTGTAGCTCCTCCCAGGTTTCTTAATTCAGTTTTCCTTAATTTATTTGCCTGGTGATAGGTTTTTCTGAGGTGTCTAATTTCTAATGAATCCATTTCCTTTTTATGTAAGGCTAATTTTAAGTTGGTATATGCTCTGGTACAGTTCTGATTGAATCACCCTCTACGCTTGCCTTTCCCTGATTTCATTTGGATTCTCAGAGTTTTTCTAATTGCTTTGGTTATCTCCCCATAATTTTCCAAAACCTTGGAGTATGGAGTTGAGGGGTCTAAACACTTCATAATTGGATTTAAAGATTTTTCTACCACTACTTTTGTGAACTCCTGTGGATCAATTTTATTCCATTTGAAAGAATAGCAGTTTATTTTGTCAATTTCCCGATTTTTTAGGCCATACTGCCTCTTACTTTTACTTCTGCTAGTTGACTGATGGCAGGATAGTGTCACACTAATTGGGAAATGGTCACTGATCGCGCTTTTATGAGTACAGAAATGTAAGATGCGAGGAGCATATCGATTTGGTATTAAGATGAAGTCTATGGTTGTACTTGCTCCTCTGCTATTAAAGGTCTGTGAAAAAGGAATTGGTGGTGAAGACAAGTCATTCGCAAAACCCATTTCCAGGACAAATAATATCTCATTTAAACAGTCACCATTGGTTGTGTGAGGGAAGTGGAATAGGTTACTGGTGTACTCATCAGTAAGACCGCATGTAACTGTATCATTTTTTGGGCACAGTGATAGATTAAAATCCTCCCCCAGACAAATAATACATTTTGAGTACAATGACTCTGTATTTCCAGGTTCTGATTTTACAAAAGTCATTTCCCTTATTTTCAACAAGTGGGAAATATATACTATTAAACCGTCCTTTGCCCTCCCAGAGGTGGACGGAATAGCTGGTGTGAAGTATGTCTTGTAACCCTCAATATGAATTTCGGTGGTGGCCCAAGTTTCTTGAAAGCAAAGGATATTGAATTTCCTTACAAAGTCACACCATATATGATTTATCAACTTCGACCTCATACCCGCTATATTCCAAAAGTCAATTTTTAAATTGAATTAGTTAGTACTAACATCCTGTTGACTATCGTCTCTGGTGCACCTAGGTAGGGGTACAACTAGATTCACAACCGCGGCCCCAGCTGTACTCGGTACATCCTCTAGTCTAGAATTTCCTATAGGCCCGCAATCAAAGTGTTGTAAATTGGCAGCAATGGGTTAGCATTAGCAGAAGCCATCCTGTATTTAGAAGTTATCTTATCCGCTTTGTGAAAGCCATTTTGTATTTCTGGCAGCCATTTTGTTTGCCATGTGCTCGCCATGTGCTCTGTCCTACCTTTCTGTTAACTGCTCTTGAAATCTGCCTAGAGACAAACTATATTTAGCATATTCCACCTTTGCAAATGCCCAGAAGGGCCTATCTAGTAGAATGTACCTGCTTCTCTTGTATAACTGTCAGGCTATTTTTGCTGCTGTATGGAGAAGTAACTCTCCTCCCACTTTGTTGAGCAAGCAGATCTTTTATATCCATCTTAGTCATTTTTGCATGCTTACATGAGCCAGGACTGCCCCTTGGTTTTATGCTTACTATGTAACCCTAAGCATATATAAGGCCTCTGTTTTCGGCACTCCTCAGACTGCCTCATTCAGTTGCTAAGGCTTCTGTGTGACGTAGTCTCACTCATTTGAGGTTAATAAAAATGTATTTTATATTTCAGCTTCTGTGCCAATTTCTTCTTTGTTGGTTTAAAAGGACCAAGTATCAGTGGGACCCCTAGGAAGGTTTCTTGATTTCATCAGATGACGCTACAACGTGGACCTCATCAGAGAAGTGGCTATCTGAGGGAGACAGAAATCTACTGAGGAGGACAGGACAGGATTCTACTAAGGAGGTACTCTGTGCACGGAGATTCTGGGGATTCTCTGTCTCTGCAGCCCAGTATATTTCTGATCTTCCTGATTTTGATCCTCCACATGATGTCACCCCTGACTGAGAACTTTTTTGGCGTGCGTATTCTAAAAAAGACCGTTAGGTCATTCAGAACTTGGCAGTTAGAATTTGGACAACCATTTTTGGGTAAGCGTCGTTCTACGGCATTGATGCCTTTGATTGGTAAGGTAGTTTAGTAACACTTACTGTGGCTTAGATTTGCGTTGGCCAACTTTTGATTAGTATGTATTGTAAAAATTGCAATTTTTTGTAAATTGCAATTTATGTAGGCAGGTAATGAGGAGATTTTTCCCTGTTTGACTTTTGTTTGAACGGCGCAACGTACGTAGAGTACCTTAAGCACTACTTTGATTAAAATATTTGCATATTTTGCAATATTTTTGGCATGCCTGTTTCAAGCACACATCGAAGAATGTGTTGCTTTTTGGAGGTACCATAGTGAGATGTGAAGTGAATTAGCCCGCTCCCCTAACGAGGGAATAGCTAGATAGGTTTAGGTATAAAAACATATTTCTTCCTTGGTGATTCTGTATCCCCAGGGAATTAAAATATGGATCCTTCTTCTGCGCAATTTTATGATTGGAGATATGCTGAGCGATTTTTGGTGTTCTGCCAGCCTAAGCTAGTGAATTGAGTGTATTTTGGCTTCTTGGAAATAAAACAGTTTGCTGGGCTGGTTTTTTTTTGCAGTCTTTTGGAATACTATTGAGAAGCTTTTCTTGTAAATATGACTTACAACTAGTATTTACAAATGGTTTGGTTTAAGTACAGTCTGTGGGCTGTCCTTTGTTTCTATCTTAAGTGTTGATCTGTGGGTTAAATGTCTATGTGGTTTGTGGTTTTTCCATTAGTGGAACTTCTGTGAGTAAATAGCGAATGCGCTCTTTGTGTAAGGATTGCTAGCCTTAAGCGCGCTGTATTATGTGATTCTGAGTGTATGCCCCTTCTGAATATGTCTGAAATGAGATCAATGTGTGTTTGTGTTTTTTCTTGTTGTCATCAGTCTGTTATGCAAAATGTCATTTAATTAATATTAAATACAAATTAAATAAAAATCCAGAAATGAACCATATGATATGCTAAATACCTGTATGTTATTATTAAATTGATAAGAGTAAGCAATTATGCACATGTACAAACTGCTAATGCTTAAAAGATAAAATTAGAATTCACATTGAATAGGAATAAAATAGGCCTCAAAAATGAAATTGTGTCTTTTGTAAGAAATAAACAATTATAAAGCATTTTCCTTAGATACATTGTATTGGATATTAACAGGCAAACACATCATCTGAATACATTGGATGTTGCTGAACTGCACACACATTTTAGAACTAGAAATACTTCAGTTTTAAATAGACTGTCACTGTGCTTACATTTCAACACTAAGAAAAGCTTTACGACAGCTGTGTTTAACTGCTGCTCAGCAAGCAGCTGTTGTTTTTGTAGGCCACGGAGAGACAGGGATGTTGATTCGGCCAGGATTTTGCAGTACTAGCATGGTGTAAAACCTTGCATTTCAGACTGCAGTTTTAAAAAGTTACAAAAATCAGATTCATTATTTTAGATACCAGGAAAACATTTAACATAGGGATTTCCTTTCTTAAGGCTTTTTTACATAGACACATTCTAGGTTCTGATGTTAAATAATGACTGACCTTTTAAAACAAAGTAGTGCAAAAACTATTCTTGTTTCAAGCTAGGCTTCTGTGCTTAAGATTATGAATGAATGCGTCTAAATATGATAGGCAAGGGATGCAGCTTGCTTTTCATGTGGAAATATAAAAAATGATTGGTTTTATTATTTTTTTAATTATTAATTATGAACAAATCATTAAAAATATAAGTACTTTTAAATTCGTGTTTTAATATTTATAAAGCTAAATACTCATACTGTGACCTCCTAGCATTAAAATTAAATGTAAGTTGTGTTGTACCGCATAATGAGGATATTTGCATATGGAATTTCACTCTGCGCAGGTGTATAAAAAAACTAATTTTTATAACGGTATATATGATTATTTTTGAATTTTTATTCCTGGGCTATCTAGAGAACATTCTGATAATGAATATTATGCAAAGAAATTATAGGATATTCATGTTCAAGTGCCCTAAATATCAAAGTCGAAATTGGGTATTTAAACAGCATTTGTTCTATTTAGAGCAGCTTTTAAAGTGCCTTAGGCTTTAGTAAATGCATACATTTAGGTATAATACAAATAGCTGACTTCTATATTGTTACACAAGTATATTGCACACTGCATACAACTGAAAATATGTATCACAAATGAGCAGAAGTTATTTTCTTAACACTAAACTGACAAACAGGGGTTTGGGTATTCATGTGATTTTTTTTGGTCTCTCAAAAGTGCTATGTACCTCCTATAACTTTATGCACAGTTGCTACAAATAGGGGTTGATGGTGTTTACAGAAGTGAAACCTGTTTCAGGTTTCCTACTGTCAAAATGGGGGAAGGAGGCTAGCTCCTCTACAAATTAAGGCTAGGTAATATGTATGTTGCTCTCTCCTTTTTTCAAAAAATCTTTAGCCTGTCTAAATTGTCTATGAAATAGCAATGAGACATTTAATTGGCTACTCAGTAATACTGTTTTAAACATTTTTAGCATTAATAAAATGAATAAATATATGTTTTATTACTGCCCATCCTGATTGATGAAATTATGACAGGATCAGTAGTCTAGATTGTTGTTCCCTTATTTGACCTTTCAGGGGAGCTAGATGTGGGTAGTTTTTGTTCTAAAAGTCTTAGGTGATAACACCAATATTGTATGTTATTCCATGCTACATACTTTTGCAAGTGCATTGCTAGTTTTTTATTATCTAGTCCGTGTAAAGAAACTGACAGTCCTTATTAGAGCTGATGTTGCATAGTTTGGATCATGAAAAGTAGAACGTAGGGAAGATGCCCATGTTATCCTTAGCAAAAATGTTTTGAAGAAAATGTTGTTTTATAGATAAGAAACCCTGTTAAATTAGCAGATTTAGATTTTCCTGCTATTCCTATAACATGAGAGCATGGTCCTAAAGCGTACAATGTAGGTATACCCCACAAATCTGTCACACCTATCTCAGTTCTGAACACTGAAGCTGACTATGATTGTAATCATTTACATGTAGGAGTAAGGGTAAGATATGTTAGTATTTCTCTTCATTTTATGTTGGTTTGTAGACCTTGTGTACCCTATAAAGCACTCTGATACCCTCATGGGTAAAGTACGCGCTCTATAAGACACTAAAATAAATAAGAAGAATCATTTTAGAAGTGTCTGCAGTCCTGTACAAGTAGTTTAAAATCTATGAGCAAAAGTGTAGAACATTTCCTTTTTTTTAGTGTTTTTCAGATTAGTACACAGGAATACACCAATGTAAGGATTTTGAGTATGTCTGTTTTGTTTTCCTCTGAGTTTAGTAAATTCACACAGACTTCCTTGGCCGCTTGGGATTGGGTGATGTATTACTCTTGTTCACCAAAGTGTTCCTTTTATATTTGCCAATACGTTATGTTATGTTATGTTATGTTAATTTCGATTTATATAGCGCCAAATCACCAACAGGTCTCTTAGCGCTTGCTTTGGGAACCCGTCCTGGCTTTCCCTGCGAGATAACCCCTACTGGGCATCCCCAAGGTGGAGGCCAGGCATCCCATCACAGTGGGCCGTAGTGATAGGTCCAGGCTGTTGTTTTTTTTTTAACTGTCTCATAGATAGATGAAAGTGGTTATTGGGTGCCTTGCTTATATATGGGGCGTCCTAAGACTAGGAAGTATTTTGACACTATCCTCTCTGTTGATAGACTGCTTCTGTGCCTTGTCTAAAGACCTTTTGTTCTGTCCACCAATAGATATTTGCTGCTTTACAACCATTGGCAGAGGGGCCCGGACATCCGATTCAGCCTGGGGAGTCAGCGTCAGCACTAGTCCAGCTTGAAGCCAAAGTGAAGGTAACCAGCACAGGCATTGCTGGCAACTAGGACCTCAGTGAAGGTGGAAGCCCTGTGATCAAGTGTGTACCCCTGCCACTGTCTTGGGTGAAAGACGGGGTCACAAATCAGAAAGGAGAACTATTTGTTGCCCAGCTGAGAGTCACGGACCAACCAGAATGGCGAGGAGGCTTTGCTTGAGGTGACCCCTTTTGAAACAAGGGTTGCTTCAGAGATCCTAGCATCAGGCCTCTGAATTCTGGTCCCAAAGTGAAGGCACGTTTGCTCCTTTGTTTGGTGGTCAAGAGATACCTGGGTACACTGGATGCAATGTGTGGCCCCAACAAATGAGCAGTGCGCCAGCAGAGCAACACAGGAGTTAGGGGAGGACTTGAGTTTAGGGTACAAGTGCTGTGTCTCTGGTGCCTGTTAGATTGAAGTGAAGAAAACTGGTGCACTGCCTGAGACACTGGACAGGATCACTAAGAGCATTTGCCTGGTGGGTGACTGCCCTATCGTGAAAGAAGAGACTTTTTCCTTGAAACTGGGCTGTAATTCTTGAGTTGCGAGTTGTGCAGCTCCACCGTGGAAACAACAAGAGCCTGCCTGTGAGGCTCAAACGGACACAGGGAGAAGACTCCCCTCTGGTTGGTTGTACAGCAGCTTCAGTTTCCCCAAGGACTTCTAATTTTTGTCAATAATGTACCCTTTTAGTCGTCCCATTTTTGAGGAGGAGCAGCCCTTTGCAGCTCTTCGTTCCAATTCTTATGGCCCTGTGTGGTCCTCCTGGTCCCTTGGAGCCAGGATTGTTTTTGTAATAATCTGTTTAGTAGCTTTAATATTTGCATTCGTTATAATTATTATGCACTAAAAACATTTTTCTGAGCAATTGAAAAATGTGACTTTGCCCTTTCCTTGAATGTATTAAATTGATGTTCTAGCCCTCATAAAAGGAAAATGTAAAAGTCAATTGGAAAATGTTTTTATTAGATATGTGTTGTTGGCTATTCTGAAATTAAAATGAATAGTCACTGAAATGTATAGGAGCCCTGAAAATGTTTACTAGATGGTTTGTGGATTTGCTTTTGCTTAGGGTTGTGAAAAATGATAATTCTGTTTGTAATAGTGGTCATTACTCTCTCCTGCTATCTGTATGTTAATTATGACCCAATGCTTCATTCTCTTTTCCATTCCTGCGTATACCCACTTAATGAAATGTTTAGAATGGAAAATGCCCATCTAGCAATGAATTAGGAAGTTGATAAAATCATGAAAATTAATGTGCCAATATTTTCTATGTTCCTACTGGATCATAGGAATGTCTTCAGGTAATGCTAAAACGGTCATCTGTTGTAAATTGGCGGCAATAGGTTAGCATTAGCAGAAGCCATCCTGTATTTAGAAGTTATCTTATCCCCTTTGTGAAAGCCAGTTTGTATTTCTGGCAGCCATTTTGTTTGCAATGTGCTCGCCATGTGCTCTGTCCTACCTTTCTGTTAACTGCTCTTGAAATCTGCCTAGAGACAAAATATATTTAGCGTCTTCCACCTTCGCACTTGCCCAGAAGGGCCGAGCTAGTACAACGCACCTGCTTCTCCAGTATAACTGTCAGGCTATTTTTGCTGCTGTATGGAGAAGGAACTGTCCTCCCACTTTGTTGAGCAAGCAGATCTTGTATGCCCATTTTTGCATGCTTACATGAGCCAGGACTGCCCAATGGTTTTATGCTTACAATGTATGCTCACTCCTCAGACTGCCTCATTCAGTTGCTAAGGCTTCTGTGTGATGTAGTCTCACTCATTTGAGGTTAATAAATATGTATTTTATATTTCAGCTTCTGTGCCAATTTCTTCTTTGTTGGTTAAAAAGGACCAAGTATCAGTGGGTCCCCTGGGAAGGTTTCTTGATTTCATCAGAAGTATTAGCTGTAATCATGGTCTGTTGTTCTAAAGGACAAACATTTTCTGGTTATAGTCCGTGCAGGCTAGGACTCAGAGTAGAATCAATGCAGGGTATTACAGGGGTAGTATGTACTATGACATTCTGGGGTTGGAGTACCTGTGGGTTAGCCAGTCAATCTGTTTAATCCAGTCCAGAGAGCATGGCATACCAGTTCTCAACCAGGAGGTTATAGCTATGGTTTTTCCTTGCTTCCTCATTTCTAATAGCGACACCTCTCTCTGTCCTAGAGGGTGGGGGATAGAAAAAACCCAAAGGGGACTATATGTATCCCTATTGTTAGCACTGAATTATTTCCTGCCCTCCAAAGAGTAGTCTCCACCACGCAAAGGTGTTTTAATCGTTAGGACCACACAGTCCCCTGGTAGAGTTTACCACAGTTGCCAACCCACTGCACTCTCCGGGCCATTTTGAACTCACTAAAGAGTTTCTCAGTGAGCCCAAACTTCAGGCTTAACCAATGTAATGCTTCATTCTTAACTGTTTCCCAAGTTTCGTTTTCTGAGATCCCCAATCTTGGCACATTTGCCAGAATAACTATACGGTGTTACCGCTGGAGGGAGATCTAAATCCCGATGACCACTGGGGTAAATATTTTGCTAATTTGTGTATAAACTACTTGGTTGTGCCATAGACTGTTGGTTATAGGTGGTATAATTAAGCCTGCACTCTGAAGCTTTATCTGTGATGAAGCCATTTCTATCTCTTTTTTCTAAGGTGTTCGCCGGATGGCTGGTCATATTCAATTGTTGGAAAAGCGGATTGGATACTCAGGATTTTTTGGGAAACTTTCTATGTTGGGGACCATGATCTCCTTCTCCTGTGAAACATGTTGGTGATTATTAGCCAAATCAGTGTTCCCACTCATTATCCAGTTATCGTTCCTCCCTATTCTGGGAACATCAGGGGGTGTGTTTTCCTCCGCTCCCTTTAAGCAGGTGGTTGGCAAGGGAGACTTCAATTGATGATATTCTTTCTTCCATTTTATCTAATGTGACTCGTATGTAAAGATCTAACCTTTCTACCAAGGCTGTTAGACTTTTGAGATCTTTTCCCTGTGGGTCATTCTTTCTAGGCGAGTCTTCTTTGGGTTTGCAAGGGCCTTTTCTTGCTCCTATTCTTTTTTTTCCCCTGTTTTGGGGTGGTGGTGCCTGATCTCTTGGGCGTTTTTATATTCTCCATCCCTCGCTCGAGCTCATCATTCCTATTATTTGATCTACTCGGGTTCTTTTTCTTTTTCTGGGATGGTTGTATAAAAGAACGGAGTCAGAGTCACTTAATATTGTTCCGTTTGATATATTTTGAATGTAACCATTTTTTCTTTAGCAGTCCTTCGGCTTTACGGCCTCAGGAGCCACTGTGTCCCTTCCAGGTTCAGTATTACAGGCAATCGTACCTGCCCCTAACGACTCCTCTACTGATGATATTTGTTTTTCTATCGCCCCCATTGCTCCCGTGAGATAACTCAGTAGGGTTTGCTGCACATATCCAGTGTTTTTTTTTATTCCTGGGTACTTGGCAGTTTTCTTTTTCCCATTCCTACCTCCCTTTTAGTCTAAACAAATATACATAATATCCTCAAATCCCGAACAGCCACCTCTGTTCCCACCGACTGAAAGAGAGAGCGAGGTAATACTCGTTAATAAATAACAACAATAAACTTAAAGGGTACACGAAATGGGGAACAATTGAATAACTAATTTATCCCCCCTTAAATTAGTACTTGATATTTATGAACAGCCAAACTTCTAACAATGAAAAAGTTACTTGTATTTATGAGATGTATTCCCCTCCCGAGT
This sequence comes from Lissotriton helveticus, assembly GCF_964261635.1. Taxonomy (NCBI): domain Eukaryota; kingdom Metazoa; phylum Chordata; class Amphibia; order Caudata; family Salamandridae; genus Lissotriton; species Lissotriton helveticus. The sequence continues at coordinate 529,329,387 of NC_136065.1, read as the reverse complement.
ATCTCGTGTTCCTACTCTCCTGGGGAACCAAGAGTCCTGGCCCAGCCCAGCCTCCTCCGGGCGATGACGGGCAAGAACGCGCCTACCCGTGGCCCAGGGTTCGCACTCGTGCGTCCTGCACCGCGGGAGCCCTGATATAAATGTATGCACCAGAGGGTGCGCCGCTCCTGCCGCGTTGCAGCCAGGCCCCCTGGGGCTTGTAGTGTCTGGTTGCGACCGTCAACGCTGCGGCTGCAGCGGGAAGCAGGGCAAGGAAACCGGGTGGCGTGAACAAAGATCAGAGCTATAAACGGGCATCCCGCGCCACGGGAGCCCCGATGCAACTTTATGCACCCAAGGGCGCTGAGGCATTGCGCGGCTCCTGCCGCGTTGTAGCAAGGCCCCCTGGGGTTTGTAGTGTCCGGTTGCGGCTGTCAACGCTGCGGCTGCAGTGAGAAGCAGGAAGCAGGGCAAGGAAACCGGGTGGCATAAACAAAGGGGAGAGCAGTAAACCGGCATCCCGCTATACACAAACAAATGTTTCAACTAAAGTGTTGACAGGTTATTGTTTCGGAGGTGAGCTAAACACTAAGATTAGACTATAGGGGTAGTGTGCAGAGAAAGTAAATGTGCAGCGTTCATGCAGAAAGTACATATATGTGACTTTCAACAACATAGGTGTTAGACATATATGTGACTTTCAACAACATAGGTGTTAGACATATTTTTCGCAGAAAGCATGAGCTAGACCTAAAGAAAGCAGAAATACTATTCAATACTCTATCCTCGACTGGTGTAGATGATGTACAATTGCTTAAAAAAAAAACAACTACTGCTTAAGATACATATAGGTCTTTACAACTGGAAGCACTGTGAAGAGTGGAAACCTAAAAAAGGATATTTAAATGGCCTATGGACTCTCAATGTGCTTTTGACAAAGTAAAAAAGACATGTCACACTTAGGGATAAGAATGTAGTTTGACTCAGACATATACACCTAATATATTTTGGCTATCACTGTTGAGTGTTTAGGAACATTCTTAGCTCCATATAAGCCAATATTGGGGGTGTCTCAAAAGGACCTATCATTTGCCAGCAGTAGCCTAACTAATTAAGAGCATATTTATTCTCAAAACACATTTTCTGCCAGACAGTGAGCAGAGCAGACAAATACAGAAGGGAACGGAGTTGCAAAAAAAACCTCTGAGTGGTAGTTGACGATACCCCCCAACAACCAGAACAACCAGAAAACATTTTCGTTTTAACATGTGTTTATGCCTCATCTGGTTTCCGACTTCAATCAATCAATCAATCCTTTGTAAAGCGCACTACATACCCGCAAGGGTCTCAAGGAGCTGGGGGGGAAGCACTACTGATCGAACAGCCAGGTCTTGAGTATCCTCCTGAAGGTCAGCAGGTCCTGGGTCTGTCGTAGGCTCAGTGGGAGGGTGTTCCATGTCTTGGCGGTGAGGTGGGAGAAAGATCTCCCACCGTAGCTGGCGGTTGGCGGTGTAGAAGGAGAGCCGTCTGTTGAGGAAGACTGGGCCGGTCTTGTGGAGTGCCTTATGTGCGTGGGTGAGGAGCTTGAAGGATATCCTCTTGTTGACAGGGAGCCAGTGCAGGTTTCTCAGGTGCGGGGGTGATGTGGCCGTGGCATGGTACGTCGAGGATCAGTCGTGCCGAGGCATTTTGGATGCGTTGTAGTCATTTGATGACCTTAGTCGGGGCTCCCGCATAGAGGGCGTTTCCATAGTCGAGTCTGCTGCTGACGAGGGCCTGGGTGACTGTCTTTCTTGAATCTGTTGGGATCCATCTGTAGATCTTGCGGAGCATGCGGAGGGTGGTGAAGCAGGAGGAGGAGACGGCGTTGACTTGCTTGGTCATTGAGATCGTTGAGTCGAGGATGATTCCCAGGTTTCATGCGTGGTCAGTGGGTGTATGGGCTGCCCCCAGTGCCGTCGGCCACTAGGAGTCGTCCCAGGCTGAAGGGTTGGAGTCGAAGATGAGGCACTCCATCTTGTCCGAGTTCATCTTCAGATGGCTGGTCTTCATCCAGTCGGCGACGGCCTTCATTCCTTTGTGGAGGTTGACTTTGGTGGTGATGGGGTCCTTGGTGAGGGAGAGGATCAGCTGAGTGTTGTCGGCGTAGGAGATTTTGTTGAGGTCGTGCTGTTGGGCTACGTGTGCGAGGGGGGCAATGTAAATGTTGAACAGCGTCGGGCTGAGGGAGGATACCTGGGGTACGCCGCAGGCGGACGCTCTGGGTTCTGCTGAAGAGTTAGGAGGTGGTCCAATCCAGAGCCTTGTCTCGGACCCCTGCGGCGTGGAGGCGTGCGCGTAGTGTGCGGTGGCAGACGGTGTCAAAGGCTGCAGAGAGGTCTAGGAGGATGAGTGATGAGGTCTTACCGTTGTCCAGCAGGGTCCTGATGTCATCCGTGGCGGCGATGAGGGCAGTCTCGGTGCGGTGGTTGCTGCGTAACCCTGACTGGGAAGGGTCCAGGATTCTGTTTTCTTCGAGGTATCTCGTTAGATGTCTGTTGATGGTTTTCTCGATGACCTTGGCCGGAAGTTCTTGAGGTCTCTTGGGTCTGCCTTAGGTTGTTTGAGTAGGGCGTGGATTTTGGCGTGTTTCGAGATCTCTGGGAAGGTCGCGGTCTCGAGGGAGAGATTGATGACGTTGCGCAGGTGGGGTGCGATGGAGCTGCTTGCTCTGTTGAAGACATGGTGCGGGAATGGGTCTGACCGGGAGCCGGAGTGGATGGTGCGCATTGTCTTGATGGTGTCATCGATGCTCACTCTGGCCCAGGCTAGGAGGGGGTCATGGTCGATGGTGTGCGGAGGGTCTGTTGTGTTGCTGTCTGTTAGGGCTCTCTGGTTGTTGAAGCTGTTGTGGATGTCTGCTATCTTGCGGTGGAAGAAGGTGGCGAGGGAGTCGCGGCGGCGGTATATCGTTGGTGTTGGAGCTGGGGTTGGAATGTTCCTTCACGATGTTGAAGAGCTCCTTGCTATTGTGTGCATTGTTGTTGAGGCGGTCTTTGAAGGAGGTCCTCTTGGCCGCCCTGATGAGGTGGTGGTGGTTGCGGATGGCGTCCTTGTGTGCTGCGTAGCTGTCCGTAGTTTGTTCACTGTGCCATTTCTTCTCTAGTTTCCGCCAGGCTTGCTTGGAGGCTAGGAGTTCTGTGGTGAACGTACTGGTCCTCTTGCTGGTGTCTCTGTGGGGGGGTTTCTTCAGTGGAGCAAGGGTGTTGGCGCAGTCCTCGATGCAGCATCTGAGGCTGTGGGCTGCGTCATCGGTGTAGGACGTTCAGTGGGTGGGCTGAGAGCGAGGTTTGTGTGTATTGGTCTTCAGTGATTTTGCTCCAGCAGCGGCGGGGGATCTGTTAGGTGCGGTGGTGTGTGGTGGGCTTCTAGAAAGCGAAGTGTATGCAGCGGTGGTCGGTCCAGAGGAGTTCGGTGGTGTGGATGACGGAGAGGTGCGGGCTTTCCGAGTAGACGGGGTCGAGCGTGTGGCCGGCGGAGTGGGTGGGCGTTGTGACGAGTTGCTTCAGTCTGAGGTTGGTGAGGTTATCGATCAGGGTTGTGGAGTCGTTGTCGTTGTTGTTCTCAAGATGAAAGTTCAGGTCCCCGAGGAGGATGTAGTCGGTGGAGGTCAGGGCGCGTGTGCTGATCTAGTCGGCGATGGAGTTTCTGAACTGGGGAAGGGGTCTGGGGGTCGGTAGATGAGGGTGCCTCTGAGGGTGGAGTTAGGGTCTGTGTGGAACTGGAAATGCATGTGTTCGGTGGTGCTGAGCGCGTCGTGGGTGCTAGTCGAGACCATGATGCTGTTCTTGTGGATGATGGTGATTCCTCCTCCGACTCCGTTGGTCCGGTCTCTGCGGGTGATCTTGTAGCAGTCTGGGATGGCTATGGCGATGTCGGGTGCGGTGGAGTTGTTAAACCAGGTCTCTGTCAGGAAGGCGACATCTGGGGATGTTGTGTCGAGCAGGTCCAAGAGCTCGACGGCCTGCTTGCGTGCGGAGCGGGTGTTCTGTAGTATGCATCGGAGGTGGTTGGGGTCTTTCTTGGCTGGTTATTTGTCGGCTCTGAGGATGGTGTAGCTGCAGTTCCGGCAGGTGTGCATTTCGGGGTGGCCTTGAAGCAGGTGTGGCTCCGTCCAGAGTTGAGAGCGTGCAGAGTGCTGGCGTCATAGTGGCGGCGGTCATCAAGGCAGGTGCGGGGGCCAGGAGTTCTGGCATGGACGTGCACAGACAGGCTTGTCTTAGGTGCGCCATTGGCATATATGGGGAGGTGGGAGGGAGGAGCAGCTGGGAGGCGGGGCAGTGGGCCATCAGGGGGGCGGGCCGCAGGGGACGCAGCGGCAAGGGCGGTGAGGGACAACGAAGGTAACAGAAGAAAGAAAGGGGCACAAAATCGAGGGAAAAATAAGTGGCACAGAAGGCAAAAGGGCACAAAAAACAAGTGGAACAAAAGGCAATATGGGTACAAAAGCGAGGGGACAAATGAGTGCCACAGAGGGCAGAAGGGCACAAAAAATCGAGTGGAACAGAGGGCAGAAGGGCACAAAAAACAAGTTGAACATAAGGCAAAAGGGGCACAAAAACAAGGGGAAAACGAGTGGCACAGTGGGCAGAGGGACACAAAAAACCAGTGAAACAGAGGCAGAAGGGCACAAAAAACGAGAGGAACAGAAGGCAAAAGGGGCACAAAAACAAGGGAAAAACGAGTGGAACAGAGGGCAGAAGGGCACAAAAACGGGGGAAAAAAACAAGTGGCACAGAGGGTAGAAGGGCACAAAAAAAGAGTGGAACAGAGGGCAAAAGGGGAACAGAACGAGGGAAAAACGAGTGCCACAGAGGGCGGAAGGACTCAAAAAACGAGTGTAACAGGAAGCAAAAGGGGCACACAAACGAGGGACAACGAGTGGCACAGAGGCAAAATATAGAACACAGAAATTCAGGGGCAGCTAAGAACAGAAGGCGAGGGGAACAGAAGGGAAAACCGGGCAGAGACATGGGGGCAGCCAGGGAAAGACAGGGCAGAGAGAGCACGGGGACCGCGAGGTGAACAGAGGGAAGAAAAAAGGGCACAGACCACGTACAGGCAGCGGGTGAAGACAGACAACAGCAGTCACAGACACAACAATGAAAATACAGGTAATACAATAAAAGCCATCAAGCGGAGGATGAACAAACCTACCTACGGCCTACCACTGGCCACCAGGGATGAGGCGTAGGTGGTAGCCTGCAGCTGGTGGAGGGCCTCGAATTTCCTCAGCAGCTCGGGCAGGGACACACACGCGGTGCTGTGCGGAGGGGGAGCAACCTACCTGGTGGGGTCAACAGACTTCACCAGTATCGGCGATAGAAGAAAGCTTCAAATTACGACAAGCCCCCGATGGCAAATAGGGTGATGCAATAGCTTTTCCAAACTTTACTCTTTCCTTCAAAACTCAAATAAACAAGTTAAAGACTACACCTCAATGGGAGGTTTTATACATGTTTTCGTATCTGCTGATGATGGGCTCGGATTACAGCCGTACCTCTAATATAAGAAAGATGAATGCTTTCTGCTGGAACTTTAAAATTGGTATTCTTATGAGGGGAAACTATTTTTTAGTCTTGAAGAAGGTGGTTTTAGACCTTATTATCCACTGAAATTCATTGACGCTTCACTTGTGCTAAGTTTGAGGAAAATGTGAGCACATTGGGAAAGAAGTTGGCTACCATCACGTGCTGTTGTAATTGATTCCTACAAACTAGCTCACATCAATGACAGATGTAATTGTCTTGTATGTTCTCTCTCTCTCCTTTTTTATCTTGTTCTTAATTATTGATTTTGTGTATTTGCTATGCATTTTTTAAATCTGTTTATTCTTTTCATGCGATTAAATTTTTGCTTATCAAAGGTTAATTATTAATATCTTTGTAATGGCATACTGGTTGATATTGTTTATTTAAGTCTTGAGATATAAATATTGAGCAAACTGTGTTGCATCTGACTCATTCAGGATTGGGGTTAAGAGTGCTTGACATATGAGCATTGGATGTGGTTGTCTGCATGTAGTACTTGTCTATAAGTGAAAGCAGTGACAACGGTAAAAACATGTTGTACTTCTGAGTATAAACACATTTAAGCAAATGTGAGACATTTGTAGACACTGCTCCTACCTTGCACTCACTCCCTGCACAGCCGATTTGACGCTGGTGCGAGCGTGGGGTGGCTGCCATTTTGGGTGAGGAAGGGGTAGAGCTCTAGTTGAGGCTGCCTCCCGCCCTCCCTCACTATTTAAGCTGCCTAAAACCGAGCCACACAGATTACTTGTGTTTTTTACCCCTGAGGCGGAATCCGGGGGCTGCTAAACTTGGTGGGCACTCTACTTTATCGCGCTCTTTTAAAAAACGAATTTCCCTTTGTTTAGAGCATTTTGCACACGCTCGTTTTAAATTGTATTTTAATGTGTTGATAACTCGAGCCTGTATTATTTGCTAATTTGCACTTGTAGACACTGCTCCTACCTTGCACTCACTCCTCGCACAGCCGATTTGACGCTGGTGCGAGCGTGGGGTGGACTCCATTTTGGGTGAGGAAGGGGTAGCGCTCTAGTTGAGCCTGCCTCCCGCCCTCCCTCATTATTTAAGCTGCCTAAAACCGAGCCACACATATTACTTGTGTTTTTTACCCCTGAGGTGGAAGCCGGGGGCTGCTAAACTTGGTGGGCACTCTACTTTATCGCGCTCTTTTAAAAAATGAATTTCCCTTTGTTTAGAGCATTTTGCACACGCTCGTTTTAGATTGTATTTTGGTGTGTGGATGACTCGTGCCTGTATTATTTGCTAATTTGCACTTGTAGACACTGCTCCTACCTTGCACTCACTCCCCGCACAGCCGATTTGACGCTGGTGCGAGCGTGGGGTGGACGCCATTTTGGGTGAGGAAGGGGTAGCGCTCTAGTTGAGGCTGCCTTCCACCCTCCTTTCCTCCTTAAAATGAATACAAATCCCCGACGGCGCAGTGGGCGGGCGCAGCGGGCGCGCCGACGGCGCGCCGAAGGCGCGCCAAAGGCTAACCCGTCTACGCCCGTCATCGCCAAGACATCGCCTCTCGCCTGTCCCCCTGGCCAAGGTCTACGGGAAACTCGCCACTATGATAGGGAGCTCTTACTCACCCTGAACCCTGGCAAGACCTGGGATGGGCTACCAGGCTACCTTGGACAGACATGCTTACAATGTAAGTTGTGTGATTTTGCTGCAAACCGACCTTGCCTGCCTGGACACAGGTTAGGCTTGCCTAAACAAGTCCCTCTTACTGTTCTCCAACTGAATGTTAGGTCCCTCGCAAAACATTACTTAGAGGTAAACACACTCATCCTTGATGAGTCTCCTGATGTTCTTTTTTTATGTGAAACGTGGCTTCGCCATGACATGGCCAGTCTACCGAATCTTACGCTGCCAGACGGCTATTGGATTAGGACTTTAAACAGGGATGCTAGGGGTGGCGGCATAGCAGTTATCTATAAAAATCAATACACGTGCTCCTTCACCAAAGAAGATATTTGGGGCTGTGAAGGTGCTCGATTTAAGATCGCTATAGGCCCACATTTTGTATTGTCAGGGCTTTATATCTATAGACCCCCTGGACCTGCATCTAAGTTCATTGAATCTCTTCTTGAGGTGGCGAACTACTTGGTTGTGGGCTCGGCTAACTTTACAATATTAGGGGACCTAAATCTTTGATTTGACTCATGACCCTACTATCAAAAACCTCCTGGCGGATCTAGCGGCCCTACAACTAGATTCCTTAATCCAGACTGCTACGCACTCGGCTGGGCATGTATTAGACCCTGTCTTTACCAACATCCCGGAGGCGATGACGGATGCGCCCAAACCTATGGGATGGACAGATCACTACCTAATTAAAATCTCCATGATGGTTAGGGAAACATACAATAAGGATGAGCCGACCCGGCTCTTCAAGAGGCCCTGGCATAAACTTAAAACTAAAGACCTCCACACTACTCTAGGAGTGTTCCATTGTGAGGATAATATGGACATCGACACAGCATACGCAGCCTTCCACGAATGGATTGCCGGAGGATTAGATGCCCTTATTGCAGCTAAATGGACTAAGGGGCGCAGATCCCCCTCCAACCCATGGTACAATGACACCCTGAGATCCATGCGGAAAGAATGTAAGAAGGCAGAGCCAATTTGGAGAAAACATTATAATGATAGTGACAAAGTACTATACCGGGCTAAACAAAAACTGTATCACAAAGTAATTTGCTCCACGCCTGCCTCTTTCTACGCAGAAGAAATCAACTCCAGCCCTAATCCCACCAAATGCATCTTCAAAATGGTGCAAGAACTCCAGAGTAATAGAACCCCTGTCTCCAGCATCATCTCCGCGCAGCAGTGCGAGGACCTTGCCATTTTCTTTGTAGAAAAAGTGCAAAAAATATACAGATCATTCCCGCAGCACACTCTGGATCCACTCAACCCCACTAATTCCAACACTGGTGGCACTGCGCTGGCGCTCATACCAAAAATTTCATACGATGACTTGACTAAACTCTGCAGGAAAGTAAAGTCAGGCTCTCCGGCAGACCCCATGAGACCTGCGCAATTTACTGAGTCTCTAGCGCTCTTCCTGCCCCCCCTGGCCTCTATACTCAATCTATCCCTCTCTTCGGCCAGTGTTCCTACCGCCTGGAAACAGGCACGAGTTTCTCCCATCATTAAAAAGCCTACCCTGGAAAATTCCAAACTAGAAAACTTTAGGCCTATCTCTCTGCTCCCATGGGTGTCTAAACGTGCGGAGGCCCACGTAAACAATGTGCTGTCCCAATATATGCACCAAAACAACATCCTGGACCCATCACAAAACGGGTTCAGACCTGGCCACAGCACTGAGTCTGCCCTACTGTCCACAACCGAAAACCTCCGGACGATTCTTGATGCCGGTCAGAGTGCTGCGCTGATTTTGTTAGACCTCAGCGCGGCCTTTGATACGGTATCACATGACATTCTGTTACATCGTCTGGCGACAGTGGGGATTACCGGTCGCGCCCTGGAATGGTTTCGCTCATTCTTGAAGAACAGATCCTTCAGGGTGTCAGCTCCCCCGTATCTTTCCCAGTCCCATTCCATCGGCAAGGGAGTCCCTCGGGGCTCTGCACTTAGCCCATCCCTTTTTAATCTCTACGTGCAGCCACTCGCGGTAGTGGCTAAAGTGTGGGACCTTATGCTGGTGTCATATGCAGATGACACTCAGCTGGTGATCACTCTCAGCGAAGGGCCATCTACTTCGGCCTTGAGATTTAGGAGGGGGCTGGCTGCAGTAGCCCAGTGGATGACGGACAACTGCCTGCAGCTCAATGCGGGCAAGACAGAGGTGCTGCTTGTCGGGAAGAATACCGTCTACTGGAACGAGCATTGGTGGCCTTCTTCTTTGGGCACCATTCCACCGCCCAAATCCCTGGTTAAAAACTTGGGAGTCTGGATAGACTCCTCGCTCAGCTTCCAGACCCACACTAAAAGAGTTGCAGCTACCTGTGTGGGCCTGCTGAGGAGTCTTAACCCGATACTGAAATTTTTTGACTCCAAAGTCCGACAGCTCATTGTTCAGTCCACAATCCTTTCTCGATTGGATTACGCCAGTGTTCTACTTCTGGGCGCTAATAAAGCGGAGATAGCACGATTACAAAGAGTTCAGAACTCGGCAGCAAGATCTTTGGTGGGTATTCCCCGCAGATGTTCTGTTAGAGCCACTATCAGGAAACTGCACTGGCTTCCTATTGAATCTCGGATTCAGTTCAAAACTCTTACCATGGCATTCAAGATCCTTAAATCCAGGTGCCCAGAACTGCTACGCCTGCTCCTGACACCTTATGTGCCACAGCGCAGTTTGCGATCATTAGGCCAACGCCTAGTGACTGTACCCCACACAAAGCATTGGCGGTCGTTCCTTCAGGGTGCTGGGAGCTAAGCTCTGGAACTCCCTACCAATGAACATTCGCTCTATGGAGAACCTGTCTGCCTTTCGGAAAGCCGTTAAGACCCATCTGTTCCCCCCTCTTTAGGACTGCCAGCCCCCGCTCTCTTCACCTCTTTTGGTATGGCACTTGTTAATCCTCAGCGCCGGGACGCCTCTTTGCTGGGGCAGCTGTCGTGCTCACACAAACTGTTAACATAACATAACATAACATGTCCATCATCAGTGGATGCTTTAAAACAAATTGTGAAAAATCGTGGTTAGCACAAGTCTCATTCTGAGGAGATGTAAATTGATTGTTTCTAGGAAAAACGAAAGAAAGACAAATAACATAGGGCCACAAGTATGAAGCATTTTTGCTATAGGAAATGGTCAATCGGGTTGTTTCCAACGGCAAAAATGCTTTCACACATATAAAAAAACAAATTGTGATTCGGTAACATGTTACCGAATCGCAATTTGTGTTTGCGATTTGGCATTTGGAATGGGCGTGTTTAGGGTGCCCCTCCCTAATAACGAATCTGAATGGTATGTGCAAATGTTGTGCAAGTGAAATGCATTGGCAAAACATTTGCACTTTACTACCAACTCAAAGTTGGTGGTAACCCATTCGCAAATTGGAACATGTCGCCAAGGCACCCCTCCCTCTTTGAGACAAGTTGAAAAAATATTTTTGAGAGCAGGCAGTGGTCCCATGGACTACTGCATACTCTTATCAAAATTAAAAGAAAATGTTTCATTTTGTTTAAAGGGAAATGGGATGCATTTTAAAAAGAAAGATTTATTTATTTAAAAGCAATCACAGATATAGTGGTCTGCTGACTCCAGCAGGCCACCATCCTTGTGATTTTTGCAATTCCAAATGGGTCGCAAACTGAGACCTACCTCACTAATATTCATGAGGTGGGTCTATTTGTGACCCACTCGGAATCGCAAAAAGTGTAAAACACATTTCAATACATTAGTGTTTGTGATGACCAAATAGCAAAAAAAACGCTATTTTGTAATCGCAAACACTAATGTTAGTACATGTGGCCCATTGTGACTCTATCCAAGGAGAAAAACAGAGGAAAAGACAACGTATCAACAATTAGCAATAGATGGTAAGAATTGGTGTCTTAAATTACATAAAGTAGATGTTCTCAGATATTTCCCACACCACTGTGATTATGTGTCACTTTGTTGGCTAGAAAACTATTCCATCACATCGCCCTATGATCACTCAGTCTTTAAATTTGTGACCTAATACTGGGATGGAGTGTGCCATTCACAATCTTGGCAATCTTCTTTTGGCAATAATCAAAGCCTGGCAAAAAAAAGCATTTATTTTGAAATTAACGATTCATTACACGAAGTGTTACTGGACAACCCCTCATTGACATATAATGCTTCTGTTCAACATGGCTGAAGTCGTGGAAAAAACCTCTATGACGCAGCCAGCACTACTCTTTAAGTGCCCGTATGCCTTGACAAATGGAAACAAAGATGATGAGAGCAACGCTGCAGATAACCAATGTTAACCTCATGGGCGGCTGTAAGACCTACAAATAATGAACACCATACATCAAAGTTGGTGTGGAGGTTTGTTTGGCGATTTGACACTCTGTGATGTTTTTATGCTTGACTTCAAGCACTTAAGTTCTAGCTACAATATGGCTTCGCCCACAACCACAAATGTTATTGCTTCTGTAAAAAGATTACCAGAGGACCCGATTCCAGTCCTGAGCTTTCCATTTACAAACTTTAGTAATCTGCTGTTATAGTCCAATTGTGATCATTCTTGGGAATTAGACTAAAAATACCACAGTGCATTATGTTTTGAAATAAAAGCCTAGGGCTGGAATCTTAGGTCTTTGGTGGTATAGAGTCATTTGGCCACAATAATGAGGGTGTGCTGCTTGGTTAATTAAAATTATTTACATGTTAGGTTAGTAAAAGTTTAACTTTTTGATTTGAGCATTCAGCACGTTTTCCTTGGATCCAAGAAAAGATAAATACATTGCTGCCAACAGGCCATCACCAATGTCACAAGGACCACAGAGGCCAGTACCGTTGTGTTCATGCTGGCACTCTTATGCTTCCATAATGCAACATGAACATTGAAACTGAATGTTTGACAAGGCAAAGTGGTGGAAGAGGGTACAATGTGTGCATACGTACATGTATGTTTGTGTGTGTACAAACTGCTCACAATCATCAGTTGTAGGCGGCCTCACCAGCTTCAATTGTGCCACTTTCTGTGTTCGCACAACCCCATCGAAAAATGCCACAGTTTATATAAGACAAGTTGGTAGAATTATTTCGCAACATAATGCACACGAACGCAAACATGCAGCAACCAAAAAAAGTAGAAATATGTGGCAACGTGTGGCTCATTCTGTATTGATGCAAAAAAGGAAAAGATAGGGTTCATGAAAATGCATGTACAACTATATGCAATGTTTGTTTAGCATTAAATAAACGGGGAGAGTTTTTTGGGTGGCCATTTCAGGTAACGCCTGTGCTGTAAGAGTGGAACTCAGTTTACAGTCGAAAAGTGTCTACCAAAATAACGTAAGTCTCATCGATACCGTGGCATTGAGCAAAAGTGGCAGTCTATTGTCCAAACGCCTTCTAAAATACTCTGGCCCCTGAAAAGAGAAACAAACAATATATCTAATTTCCCTTCTCTCAAAATTGTTAACATCCCTCGGCAAATTGGCAATATAACCCCTGACTTTCCGTAATTGTTAGTGTTGTATCCAAGTTGAAGCTCAGATGAGCAGCCGAGGGCCAAAACGTTCAACGAGTAATGCTCAAAACTTAAAGAGAATATATAAAAAAGTCCCTCTTCCTGCCATGTGGAAGATATGGCCAAACTATGTGCCTGGTCTATGTATGCTTTGTGCCGTAATCACAGTTGTGTTCTTGATAACCTAATAAAATTTGATGTGATACAAATTATTGCGAGGCAGGAATTAAATGCCAATAAAATGGTATTTTATGTTGCATGGCACAGCAGAGAATGCAATCATTCCAAAGGAATGCAATGTGATCAATTTTATGGGAGAGCAGGGTCGGGACAAACTAAATAAGTAGAAACAGAAACCGAGGATGTAGTATAAAGAGAGTATGTGCAGAGTTTAGATATTAGTAGGCTGGGGCTAAAACATGGTTGATATAAGAATGTATGGGGAACCCATAACAAATTGTAATTAATATATTCAGATAAAGTTGTTTTCATTAAACGTTGCATTGTACTCAACAAAAGCCCATACTTTGCAAAATCCAAACATTTTGGCATAGCCATTGACTTTGGCAGCTGCATGACTTCTGTGGGATGTTTGGCAAATGTGGGAAGCAAGGTGCCAAAGCGTGACGTTGCAGACTCAAAGGCGCCCATCAGATTGGAAAAGAACTGTAAACTGGAGGAGCACTTCACACCTTTGTACAGTCAAGAAGTTACACAGTAGCATAACGAAACTTGAGGGGTCCCCCCTGCAAAGTACATAGAGGGTCCCCCCTCCGGACTCACTCAGGAGCCCTCAGGTCTGGGTACTGTGCTGAGCGGGCCCCCTGGAGCTAGAAGGCCCCGGGCGGGGGGGGGGGGGGGGCGGTGCTTTGTTTTGTCACTGAGTTACAGTTTGCACATCTCTAAATAATGGAGAAAAAAGTCAGGATGGACTTCCGTTCACTGTGTATAATGAGTGTGGCAAGCAAATAGTGGAAAAGCAATAGCAATTTAAAGAATCAGGCTATTAAACAAGTCCTGGCAAAGTCAATAGCTATCGCCTGAGCTATTGGCCTTGTCAATGTGAATGTCATTGAGCCATGGGTGTTCCATAAGAGTATTGGGTGTCTGCATGCCCCCCTGAAAGGGTGATATATTTTTAATATGATTATGGTATTTCCATAAGTGTTTACTATTTTCATTAATCTTTGATATTCCACTGCATTTAGTGTCAAGGAACGCATTATGTGAAAGTATGTGGTTAAGGAGTGGTTTAATATCCAGGGTAAACCAAAATAAGTTTAATGCCCTGAGGGTAATGCAAGTTTGCATGCGTGAGGGCATGAGAAAGGGTCTGTGGAACATAAAATAAATATCGAGCACACAATTTGCATTCACTTTTCAAGCAAAGGGAAGTCCAGTAAAAAACAACGGGGAAACAACCTTTACAACGCAACTTTTACAACACACTACCATTACAACGAACTTTTACAACGCAACATCCATTACAACGCATGCATTTACAACGCAACCATTACAACGCATGACACTACAACGCACATCACTGCAATGCATGCCATTACAACTCAGTCATTACAACGCATACCATTACAACGCATAACATTACCATCCAACACTTACCCTACTGTTGCACCCCCTGGAGTTAGAATAGTAATTTTTACCCCTACACTATCCAACACTTACCCTACTTTTGCACCCCCTGGAGTTAGAATAGTAACTTTTACCCCTACACTATCCAACACTTACCCTACTGTTGCACCCCCTGGAGTTAGAATAGTAAATTTTACCCCTACACTATCCAATACTTACCAAACATACAATGTAATGTAATGCGTTGTAATGGTATGCGTTGTAAAGGTATTATGCGTTGTAATGGAATGCGTTGTAAATGTAGTTTTTAAAATTTCGTTGTAATGGCATGCGTTGTAGGGAATGCGTTGTAATGGATGTTGTGTTGTAAAAAATGCGTTGTAAAGGAATGTGTTGTAAAAGTGTGCGTTGTAACGTCATACATCCAAAACAATGCCACTAAGCATTACAAGGAATCATTTCAATTAAATGAATAACGTTTCCTGGACCTAAATCAAAAACACATCAGATTTAAAATACCACATTTCTTAATTAGGTTATTGAGCTTGGGATCATTTACTCCATTTATCAGTAACAGATTACAGAGACGTATGCGAAGAGATAAATCTGTCGCAATCGATCACTTTAAATAGCAAATGTATTTGGTTGATTAGAGCACTTTCTTACTGATATTGGTCCGATTTTTAAAACAGAAAGGGCAGTATGTGCTGACAGATTCATTCTGGCTATAAACTAAAAAAAAATCACTGTCAAATTTTACCTTAGGGTGAATACATCCCAGCTTAGCTTTAGCCTCAGCTATCTACTCATCAGCATTGCCTTCCCCGCCACCGGTAGAGGGGGCAGCATGACCACCACTGATGCAGATGTTGATCTGTGACTGGCTGGAGAGGCCACAGCCGCCACAAACCCAGAACAGCAGGTAAGGCTCAAACAAATGATAATGGTATATAAGTAACCATTTTTTAATTGGGAGGCTTTGCAGCACCGAAATAAAAGATTGATAGCCAGCAAAACCTCACCAGTCTTTTACCTTCTCTTTTGGGGTTGTGGTTGTAATTTTTCACCTTTTCACAATAAGTGTTTGTAATTGTGCACTGTTTGTGTCTCTTATTATTCTCATTTGTGCACAGCTGCATGTTAGTGTGTACTTTTATTGTCTTCACACAGAGAGAGTGACCAATGATGAGAAGTGGGTATACCAGCAATCATTAGCCGGGAACCCCCTCGGGTGTTGCAACCGTGAGGCACTCACCCTGCTCTCACACATATTTTGTGTGTCTGTGTGGGTCCCTGTGTACATATTTGTGTTTCTAAATATACACATCTAGACCTGTTGAATAGTGCTATTTTACACATTCAGGGCTTAGTTAATGATAATAGTATATCAGATCTTTATTACTACTCTAAAATATTGATGTTCTTTGGATTAGATAAGGCTCTTGTTGATTGATAAAGGCTCAGAGCTGTGCAGGTCACGGGGGGGCGGAAGCAACCAGCGGTAGGCTGGTGCGGCTTGCACCCTCGAGGTGACCTCGACCTGCCATCCTGCTATCTTGCTATCTTGCACAGGCAGCTACTTACCTGCAAGGGCTGTCCCTGCCCGGCCCTGAATTCAACAAGCTGTGGTCCAGCATTTCCAAACCTACGGTCATCCCACCCAGCCATCCCCACCCTCACTTTCGAAGAGGGTAAGCAGGGGCACTACCCTTAGGCGGAGACCAGGACATGGAGTTGTGAGGAGTGGAACAGGGAGTGGTGAGGCATGAACAGGGGGAGGCGAAGGCCAGTTTAAAGGAAGTCAGCTCTCTTAGTTGGTAAGAGGCTCTGCTCTGTCACCCCCCCCGCCCACTCCCTCACCCCACCCATTTAGGAGCCTCGCCAAAGTCTTTAACCCCTAGCAACTCGCCCGCCTCATCCTATCCCCACACTCTAGGCTCTTCCAGTCCCAGAAGTGCCAGACGTTCCCTGTCAGCCCTTGGCGACCTCAGGATCTACCCAGCGGGATTGGGAAAAAGGAGCCCTCAATAATAACTTTAACCATAGGTCAAGGTTACAGGGCAGCCACGGAAGCACAAGTTCCAGCCAAGGGCAGCCCAGATATGAGATCAGGAAAAAAAGGGGGCTGCACCCCCATACATCCCAGAGGGGTGAAGGGCAAGAAGAAGGCACTGAAAAACTCAGACAAGGTAGCACAGTTGCAAACATCGCTAATTCTACTCGAACAAGCCACACAGGATTTACCACCAAGGAGCCACGAGGATCAAGAGGGGACCCTTTCTCAACACGAAATTTACTCTACATTTTTCTTTCTAAAGGACGCAGCTTCTACCATATTTTCTTCCAGCAGAGGGATACATGGACTTCAGGAACCCATTTTGATTAACCCGTTGTCTATAACATCCCAAGGCAGGCAAATGGCATCTGAGAACTACCCATTACAAATTGCAACAACAGGGGAGCCGGTGGTGCCGGAGGAGCGGGCCAACGAGATGGATCAGGAAGGCATGACTGATACCACAGGGAAGAGCACAGCAGATCCGAGGGGCAGATGGGCCCTAAGCAACACCTCATTACCAATGCACTTGCACACCCACAACCTGCCAGCCTCCGAGAATACAAAAAGAACAATCGATGGACAGAATGCAGAACAATGTCATACATTGACCCAGGTAGAGAGATCTCGGCCTTAATCCATCCTTATTTTGCTCACCATGCCATTCCAGTTTAGACCCAGCCATATGCAAATCAGTCTTGAACCTGCGCCCAATGGGAACAGTCCAGCCTGAACTGCCAGGCCAGGTCCTCCCTAGACTGGAAACAAGCGTCCTAGGACTGGTTTCGGGCTTTCAGCCGTTATCAGCCAGGATAGCTTGGCTCCAGTGACATGGAGAGCACGGGACCCACGTCTGGGCATACCCGTCCCACTCGGGGTGACAAATGCAAAAAGAACAATTGATGGACAGAATGCAGAACAATGTCACACATTCACCCCAGTACAGAGATTTGGGCCTAAATCATCGTTTTTTTGCTCACTATGCCATTCCAGTTTGGACCCAGCCATATGCAAATCAGTCATGACCTTACGCCCATGGCATGGTGAGCAAAAAAACCGATTGATTTGGGCTGCGATCTCTGTCCTGGGGTGAAGGTATGACATTGCTCTGCATTCTGTCCATCAATGTTCTTTTTTTACTCTCCGAGAATACAGCATCTAATCAAGAGATGGACCAGTCATTCAAATCACTCCAACAACCAATGCTTCTCCCCCTCAATTCAGAACCCTTTTGTGTGGCATCAGTGAATGACAGCAATAAGGAGCAAGAGCTGGGAGCCACGCCCCAAGAAAGGGCCATAAACACACTGGCCCCGGTCCATTACAGGCCCCTCTCCACTCACCAAACTGCCAGTTAAAACATCACTTCAAGAGGTCTACCCCAAGTACTGCACAGAGGCTGGTCCAAAAGAGAAACAAGAGGACAAGCAGGAAGTCTTCTCCTACCTGGGCACCCAGGAATCGGCTGACATGGTGGGGTCATACTCACTGGACTCCCCAAAAAGGTCCTTTCATAGATCACCTTGAACCACCTCTGACAGAGACAGAAAAGCCATCTTGGAAAAGGCTCTCAATAGCAGAGCCCACCCAAATAGTCCAGCTCCGTCACAATGGGACAGCCCTGTTCGCCTCCCTGTTAAGCACTATGCAACAATCAGTGGAAGCACTCCAGTACCAATCGTAAAAGATGTACATACAACTGACACTCTTAAATACCTTAGCCCTGTACATTGGACGCATAAGCGAATAACTATGGGATCTCAACATACTAATAACACAAGCCCAATGGGACGCAAGTCTGATCTGTTCCAAAATATTATCAAATAAAATTAGAAAAAATATAGGTTTTATAAATATTAAAATATGAAATTACCATTTAAAAATCCTTCGAAATTCACTGAAAAAACATAGGTTTTACAGACGTTATACTTAGGAATTAGCGTTTAAAAAACCTTTGAAATTCACTAAAAAACCATAGATTTCAGGATGTTATAGTTAGTTGGACATTTGACTCATATAAAACCAGAGAAATTCGCCTTTTATAGTTAGTTGAACTAACTATAACTCGTGCGCCCGCAATGCACTGCTGATGACGTCATATATTACATCACTCATGACATGGGCAGTGACATCAATGATGACATCACTAATGACATCTCAAATGACATCACTGATGACATCACTGATGACATCATCCATGTGATACTCTGATGCAAATAATGATGCTCTAATATAAATCCACTCTAAAATACAGACAACTATTTTTGAAACCATACATACAACAACGCCAGATACTACATAGCACTGACTATTTCCTAGATCTACACACACATCCAGTCTCTTATACATACAGTTACTCATCAATACAGTACTATACTATGCACTCATACACCTATACATACAATCACACTCCACCACTCATCCATAGAGTTACTCACACACCTAGTCAGTCATGCAAAGAATGAATTACATACCCATTTACTCATGTATACGGTTATACACACCAACTCAGTTATTTATAGACACACCACATCACTTATTAATGCAGATACTAACACATACTTACTGTCTTATACAATCACTGATACAAGCAGACACTCAGTTATACACCCATTCTTCAAATAACTTACTCTGACGTATAGTCATTTATTTATTATTTATTTATTTATTTATTTATGTGTTTTATAGAGCGCAAACTTGTCCCGTTAGGGTATCAGAGCGCTTTACAGAGACGTTGCGTTGTACAATAGGCATGGGATCACAGGAGCATAACATAAGTTAGGGAGGGTGGGGGGTACTGAGTACAAGAGGGATGGAAGGTATACAATACAATAGTATTACAGTTTCATGGTTGGCCGAAGGTCGATGGAAGAAGGCAATAGTCTCTGAGGTGGTTGGTGGAACTGGGTTTAGCAAAGGAATTTTCCCATAAAGAAGGATTTGGCCTCCTTTTTGAAGCATGCAAGAGAGGGGATTCTTCTGATGGCGGGTGGGAAGGAGTTCCATATTCTTGGTGCAGCCCCAGAAAACGCCCGGTTATAGGTATTTTTCTTCCAAAAACGTGCCGGCTTGAGTAGGAGGTCACTGGCAGACCGTGAGTTTCTGATTCCTCCGGATACCACAAGTTTCCATGCAAGATTTGCTGGGGAATTTGAGTGAAGGGCCCTGCGTGTGATGCATGCTAGCTTAAGTTCTATTCTGGCCTCGAGAGGAAGCCAGTTCAGTGCTTTCAGATGAGGGGAAATGTGATTAAATTTCTTGGAGCTGGTGAGTAGTCTGGTGGCAGCATTGAGGCAGGCTTTTTAAGGTGCTAGGGAGATCTTGGGTAGACCAGAGAGGGTGGAGCAGCCATATTCCAGTCTAGAAATGACTAGTGATTGCACTGCAAGTTTTAGGTCGGTAGCGTCTAGGAAGCGTTTCAATTTCCATAGGTAGCTCAGGTGGAATCTGGCAGATTTGGCCATTGCGTTGATGTGGTCTCTCATGTTCAGGTTGGAATCCAAGGTTATTCCCAGCGATTTTGCCGAATCCACGATTGTTGGTGGGCAATTTAAGGCTCTGATGGCTTTAATCCATGTCTGGTTCTCCAGGACGGATTTTGGTGGGGAAATTAGGAGGAATTTTGTTTTCTTTGCGTTTAGCTTGAGTTGGTTGGAGGAGAGCCATTGCACGGGCAGCTTCAGTGCTTCATTCAGGGAGAGGATCTCTTCGAGGGAAGAGATTTTGATGTAGATCTGAGTGTCGTTGGCGTACATATGATAGGATATATTTGCGGTGCGAAGGACTTCGACAAGGGGTTCCAGATAAAGGTTGAAGAGAGTGGGGGACATCGTTGATCCTTGGGGGACACCGACCGTGACCGAGGAGGGAGCAGACAGGTTACCGCTGATTAGGAATCTTTGAGACCGGTTTTGGAGGAAGGATTTAAACCATTCAAGGACCGGGCCGTCTAATCCCATCCTAAGTTTGAGGCGTTCGAGTAGCTTCCCGTGGTTGACCGTGTCGAAGGCCGAGGATAGATCTAGGAGGATTAGGAGACAGGTTTTGCCTTGGTCAAGGGATTGGAGGGCATCATCAACAATGTGGAGCATGGTGGTTTCAGTGCTGTGACCGGGACGGAAACCGGATTGGCAGTCATGGAGTAGGTGGAAGTTATTGATGTGATTGCTCAGCTGCAGTTGCACACATTTCTCTAGTACTTTGGCTAATAGAGGGATGTTGGAAATAGGTCTGAAATTATCTGGGGAGGCTGGGTCCAGCGATGGCTTTTTCAAAATGGGGAGGACTTGGCCCGCTTTGAGTGAGTCAGGGATTGAGCCCTGTCGAAGAGAGGCATTAAATATTGCAGTCCAGCTCGGAATAATGGCTTGGGCATCAGCAGCGAGACAGTTGGAGGGGAGCGGGTCGTTTGAGTGGTTGTTCCGGTTTAAGGTGGAGAGGATTTTGGTGATAGAGTCTTCATCGTAGAGAGTGAAGTTGGTTCAGTGTGCTTGATTCTTAGGTGAGGTCTGTTGGGGTGGCATGGGTGGAAGAGGCAGGTCAGGGGGCGGTAGAGGGGGTGAGGCGGAGCTCAGTTCGTTGACCAGTGTTTTGATTTTATTTGCAAAAAATGAGGACAAATCTTCGGAGGAAATTAGAGACTTGGGGTTTTCTTTTGAAGTTTTGGCTAGTTTGTTAGATTGGTGTTTGATCAGATCAAAGAGTTTGCGGGGTCTGTTCTGGGCGTTCCCCAGTTCCGATCTGAAGAATTCTTTTTTTGAGTTGAGGATGTTCCTGTTGTAGGTATTTCTGGCTTGGCGGAGAAGTTTTAGGTGAGTGGCAGAGGGGTGTTGTCTCCAGATTCTTTCGGATTGTTGGAGGGATCGCCTCTCATTGTTGAGGGACCCTGTGAACCATGGGTTTCTATCTTTGACTTGAGTTCTTTTTAGTGTTAGCAGGGCTAGGTCATCAAGAATGGTCGACATGGTTGCAGAGTAGTGATCGTTAAGGTCACTGACCGATGTGATATGCGGGGGGGAGGGAGGTCAGATTTGCAGCGAACCTCAAGTTCCTTGTGGTCCAGGTTCTTGGTGTCTCTGACCCAGCGTTTGGGAAGCACAGGTTGGGGTGCCCTTGCCTTGAAGGTGCCAGGAAGTAGGAAGGTGATGGTGTGGTGGTCAGACCAATCAATCAATCATGCCATTTGTATAGCGCACTACTCACCCGGGAGGGTCTCAAGGCGCTTGGGGGGAGGGGTATGCTACTGCTCGAACATCCAGGTCTTGAGTTGTTTCCTGAAGGGGAGATGGTCCTGGGTCAGCCGAAGGTGGATGGGGAGGGAGTTATAAGTCTTGGCAGCCAGGTAAGAGAAAGATCTTCCTCCAGCGGTGGCTCTTCGGATGCGTGGTACGGCTGCGAGGGCGAGGCTGGTGGACCGTAGCTGGCGGGTGGGCGTGTAGAAGGTCAGGCGGTCGTTGAGGTACTTTGGGCCCAGGTCGTGGAGAGACTTGTGTGCGTGGGTGAGGAGCCGGAACGTGATCCTCTTGTCGACGGGGAGCCAGTGCAGGTTCCTCAGGTGGCTGGAGATGTGGCTGCGTCGGGGGACATCCAGGATGAGTTGGGCGTAGGCGTTCTGGATGCGCTGGAGTCTTTTCTGTAGCTTGGCTGTGGTTCCGGCATAGAGGGCGTTTCCGTAGTCCAGTCGGCTGGTGACGAGTGCCTGGGTGACAGTCTTCCTGGTCTCGGTCGGGATCCAGCGGAAGATCTTGCGAAGCATACGCAGGGTGTTGAAGCACGATGAGGAGACAGCGTTGACTTGTCTGGTCATCGAGAGGGAGGGGTCCAGGATCAAGCCCAGGTTGCGTGCGTGGTCGGTTGGCTTGGGTGCGGTGCCCAGGGCTGGGGGCCACCAGGAGTCGTCCCAGGTGGAGGGCGAAGATCCCAGGATGAGGACTTCCGTCTTGTCCGAGTTCAGTTTCAATCACAAGGGTCTATAGAGATAAGCTTAATGGCGGCTTCCTTGGAGATGATCCAGTCTAGTGTGGCCCCTTTCGAGTGTGTTGGGAGTGAGCAAGCTTGGGTCTGGGCTTGAGTGTGGCTCACTGGTTAGAGGAGGCAGACCCTGAAGCAGAGGTCAGACCCGGGACCAGGGTTCAATTCCCGACGCGGCTGGGTCTTGAGCCCAAATGTCCACGGACTTGATCATTTTCGCTTTGGTGCCTACTCGAATCACGGGTTCACACTCTGCAACTCTGGGCAATAGCTTGCTTAATCTCCACTACGGCCCCCCCGCGGCGGGATGCCTGGCTTTCACCTTGGGGATGCCTAGTATGGGTTATCTCACAGGGAAAAGTCAGGACGGGTTCCCAAAGCAAGCGCCTTGAGACCTTGCGGTGATAAGGCGCTATATAAGAACCTTTGACATTTAACATTTGACATTTGATCCGTCAGGAGGTCTTTAATGGCATTGACATGAGGATCATTAGGATCGTTCCATTGCAGGTTGAAATCGCCAAGGAAAATGTCTTTGGCATTGGAGGAGCTCTTTGCTGTGAGAATTTCCATGAGGTAGTCAGTGAAGGAATCGTTCATGCCTGGGGGTTGGTAAAAGATGTGCAGGTTGCACAATAGGGAGGCGTTACTGCAGATTGAGAGGGCGAGGTATTCGCAGGAGTCAGTTGTAACCACCAGAAGCTCCGTGACACGAAGGTTAGAGCGGTAGATGCAGGCGATGCCACCACCTTTCTTGCTCTGTTGTCTGTCTAGTCTAGCAATGTTATAGTTGGGGGGGACTAGGAGGTCTAGGCAAGGGGATGAGGACTCATTAAGCCATGATTCTGTTAGAACTGCTACGTCGAGGTTGTTGTTCTGGATGAGAGCAGCAACGTCTGTAGCATGCTTTACTGCCGATCGGCAGTTGATTAAGAGAGCAGTCAGGGAGGTGTCGGAGGGGGTGTCGGCAGTCAGGGTAGTCAGGTGTACAGGTGCTAAATTGCTTCTGATCACACTTCTGTTACTGAAGGGAGCTAGTCTGCAGGGGTTGATGGCGACTGTGCGGATGGGATGTGCTGCCCCCACATCAGCTTGACAAGGGGTGGCTGGGACTGTTTTGTGGTCCTGGAGAATGGTGGTGATTTCTTTCTCAGTGAGGTCTGACGGGTTTGGTGTGGTGAGGGGAGGGTTGTAGGAGAGGACGAGAGATAGGGTTTCCTCTTCCGATAGCTGGCAAGGTAAACAACCTTTACAACGCAACTTTTACCATGCAGTGCCTTTACAACGCAACTTTTACAACGCAAACTATTACAACGCATTGCGCTGGGGGGCGCTCTAGGATAGGGAATGTGTTTAATGTACTATCCAACACCTTCCATACTATCCACGGGGACTGGAGTTGGAATAGTAAATTAAACAATTCACTATCCAGCGCCTAAAAGCACTATGGGTTGTAATGGTATGCATTGTAAAAACCGCGTTGTAAAAGCATGAGATGTAAAAGCATGCGTTGTAATGTCATACATCCAGCTGGCAAGGTTGCTTTCGCGGGCGAAGGTGCCTCAAGGAAAGCGGTAGTGGGTGTTTGGGGAGCTCAGAGATAGGCGGGGAAGTGGGGTTCAGTCAGGGCTTTAGGCTGGTGAAGGAGAGTTCGGTGAGGTGCAGGAGGTTGGTTAGATCCTGGATGGAGCAGTGGATGCTCTGAATTAATGTGGTGGCTTTGTAGTGCAGAGTATAGGTGTCCATAAAGGTGCTGGGATAGTTAGGATGGGCTGTGTTAGGGAACATAGGAGGCATGGTTTGTGGGCTAGCAGGGCTGTAATGCCCTGCAGTGTAGGTAGTTGGAGGCGTACTGGATTCAGAGTCCGAGTGGGGAGCTTGGTGGGAGGGGACCGAGGGTCTCGTGTCGGTTGCGTTCGCAATGCCGGCACGTGAACTGAGGGGGTTGGGATGAGCTGTGTTAGAAGCAGTGGAGACCCTGGGTGTGGAGAACCTGACCTTATGGGCCAAGCGGCACAGGGCACGCCTAATATCTCCGGGTTCACCTGCCTTGACAGACAGAGACACTCTGTTAGGCGTAGAATAACAGGTTTATTAGCTGCAGCTAAGCACAGTTGTCTAAGAAGTACCAAACGGGTATATTCTCAAGAGACTGCCACTTCATTCCAACGCCGGAAACAACGACGTCACCCCATCGCAAGACCTCTGCAACTCCCTCGCCTCCTACTTCCACAACAAGATCGCGGACATACACAACAGCTTCAGCGCTCAACCGACGCTCGCCACGACCGAACCACCGCCCCCCACCACCACCATCCGCGCCTGGACTCCGATCAGCACCGAAGACACCGTCCGCATGATGAACTCCATCCACTCCGGATCTCCAACCGACCCCTGCCCTCACCACGTCTTCAACAAGGCCAACGCTGTCATCGCACCCCACCTGCGGGACATCATCAACACCTCCTTCGACACCGCCACCTTCCCAGAGAGCTGGAAGCACGCAGAACTCAGCGCCCTGCTAAAGAAACCTACAGCGGACCCCACCGAACTCAAGAATTACCGCCCCATCTCGCTCCTCCCGTTCCCAGCCAAAGTAATCGAGAAGACCGTCAACAAGCAACTGGCAGCCTTCCTCGAGACGACTGGATCCCTCGACCCATCTCAGTCAGGCTTCCGGGCCAACCACAACACCAAGACCGCCCTCATCGCTGCCACCGACGACATCCGAGCCCTGATGGACAACGGAGAAACAGCGGCCCTCATCCTCCTAGACCTCTCCGCGGCATTCGACACTGTCTGCCACCGCACCCTAGTGCAGCGCCTCAACAACGTCGGAATCCAGGAGAAGGCTCTGGAATGGATCGTCTCCTTCCTCGACGGAAGAACACAGAGAGTCCGCCTACCACCATACAAGTCAGAGGCCACCGAAGTCATCTGCGGCGTCCCTCAAGGATCATCACTGAGCCCCACCCTGTTCAACGTCTACATGAGCCCCCTCGCGGCCATCGCACGCCAACACAACCTCAACATCATCTCCTACGCTGACGACACCCAGCTGATCCTCTCCCTGACCAACGACCCCACCGCCGCCAGAGCCAACCTTCACGAAGGGATGAAAGACGTAGCCGAGTGGATGACGACCAGCCGCCTGAAACTGAACTCAGACAAGACGGAAGTCCTCATCCTGGGATCCTCACCCTCCGCCTGGGACGACTCCTGGTGGCCCCCCGCCCTGGGCAATGCACCCAAACCGACAGACCACGCACGCAACCTGGGCTTCATCTTGGACTCCTCCCTCACCATGACCAGACAAGTCAACGCCGTCTCCTCGTCATGCTTCAACATCCTGCGCATGCTACGGAAGATCTTCCGGTGGATCCCCACCGAGACCAGGAAGACGGTCACCCAGGCCCTCGTCACCAGCCGACTGGACTACGGCAACACCCTCTACGCCGGAACCACCGCGAAGCTCCAGAAGAGACTCCAGCGGATCCAGAACGCCTCAGCCAGACTCATCCTCGACATCCCACGACACAGCCACATCTCCGGACATCTGAGAGACCTGCATTGGCTCCCTGTCAACAAAAGAATCACCTTCCGTCTCCTCACCCACGGACACAAAGCCCTACACGATCAAGGCCCGAGCTACCTCAACAACCGCGTCAACTTCTACGCTCCCAAACGCCATCTCCGATCAGCCAGCCACGCCCTCGCCGCCATCACTCGCATCCGAAGAACGACAACAGGAGGAAGGTCCTTCTCATACCTGGCCGCCAAGACCTGGAACTCCCTCCCGACTGACCTGCGCCTGACCCAAGACCACCTCTCCTTCAGGAAGAAGCTGAAGACCTGGCTCTTCGAGCAGTAGCAGCACACCCCCTCCCCCCCCCAGCGCCTTGAGACCCTCCGGGTAAGTAGTGCGCTCTATAAATATCCTTGATTGATTGATTGATTCCGTGGCGTACAGTCTATTATACAGAAGAAGTTTACAATGACAACTACCAAAACACACAAAACGGACAAATAGGAATAGTTTAAAAACAAGCTATCGAATGTCTAAAACACACCCTTCTTTTCAGACCCCGTGTGCTCTCCTCCCCTCAAGTTAATCAACACTAGTGCCCGTAATTCAATTTGCAGGTGGTAAAACATGGGTAGAATGCTTCAA
Organism: Lissotriton helveticus; assembly: GCF_964261635.1. Taxonomy (NCBI): domain Eukaryota; kingdom Metazoa; phylum Chordata; class Amphibia; order Caudata; family Salamandridae; genus Lissotriton; species Lissotriton helveticus. The sequence continues at coordinate 529,302,900 of NC_136065.1, read as the reverse complement.
GGGATAGGCTATTGAACAAGAGAACACACGAAGAGAATAGTGAAGGCCAGTTAAACAAGATAAGGTCAAAGAAGAATGGTGGGACCCAAACAGTGGAGTAAGACTTGGATTAATCAGTCTAGACATGGCTTTACGAACTCGGCCAGACCCTGACATCGGTTTTGTAAACATGGACAAGAGTTACTCTTTAATCAGGAAAGACACGTAGCAGCTGAAAAGGCAAAAACACCATGTTTTTACCGCGTTAGTCATGCTGCCTGAGTGAGGCAACACAAAATGGCGGCTAAGCACAAAATGGCGGCTGAATAGGAAGCGGAGTCAAAAACAACGTAACCTCAGACCCTCCTTTTGCCATACTCAGGCAAAGCACAAAAGGACTCATGTTAGTCTGAGTCGATATCGATGGTCATGAGGTCATTGAGTTGTTGCTGCAACATCATTCTAATATTCTCTGTTGTCTGTGCTACTGGCTTAGAAACACAGACAGTGGCACAAAGTCCACAAATAGCTGGGCCACACTGTAAGCAAAGACAGCAAGAAAAGATGATTGCTAGAATCATTCCAAGGAAAGTTAGCACTTTCCATCCCCAAGTGGACAGTAGTCCCCAAAACCATCCCATCACAGACCAATCTCCAGTGTCCTGATGAATGGACTCAGAGATGACATGTAGCTTAGAGATGGCTTGTTATAGTGTAGGGGCATTATCAGGAATGTAAACACAACAACTAGACCCAATCAGCTTACAGACTCCTCCTCTATCTGCAAGGACAATGGCTAGAACCATCCGGTTCTGTAAAGTCATAAGACGATCCGCCTGAAGTTCAGCTGTCAAATTGTTCAGTGCTCCAGAAGTTACATTTATTGTAGCATCGACCACACGAACTAAGTGTCTGCTGATTCTACTATTGACCATTGGACCTCAAAAGGGAAGAAACCCTTTCAGAAAATCTCCTCCCTCTTGTCCAGCTGTGTCTTCGGAACCTACAATTCCTCTACCAAATCTCTTTCTATGGTGATCAGCAGGAGCAGTATATGTAGAGGGAAGGAGAAAAGCTATATAACATGTTCCCGAGAAGTATGTGGGAAGCCATGTATAAGCTCTATCATGACAAATGAAATATGTACCTTGAGATGGCACTAACAGTGAAGAAATCAGGGGTGAATAAACGTATGTATGGGAACAATTACTCTTCTCTTGCTTAATTTTGGTATTCTGGCCATTTATTTGTAAACACAAATGATCTCTTTGGGGCAGAACCCAAATCGGTGCAAACTTCTTCTGTTTAACCTTATCAGAAAGGCTAGTAGCAAACCTAGTCACATTCCATCCATCATATGCTCTTTTCTCATCTTTGGGAATGTTTTTAATATCAGCAATCTTTGCCATAGTTACTATTCCCTTGATCAAAGGACTGTGACTGAAATCCACTCCACCATTATAGGACCCACCAGGAGGATATCGAAGTTGATTCTGGTATGCATTAGAAAACATAGCCAGATAAGCCCAAGCAGAACCTTCATATGAAAATGGAAGGACTAAATACGGCATCCCTCTCTCTGTATTATGCAGTATGAGCCCACAAACCCAACAATCAGTAGTATTTACTATTAATTGATGCTGGTGTAACAATTGAATGAACGAATTGTTAAGATATTCCATTCTTCTCATTTGCCCGTGGTCTGGGAGTGAATAAAATGTATGCGGAAAAATAGTAGTAAAGGAAATCAAAGAGACAGAAGTAGGAACAGGTGTTAGTTGTATAATATGTATAAGCCATCCTATGCATGCTAATAAACTGCATAAACATACTAAGACACATAATGCTACGCCACAACGACTGAATAATAATTTCTTATAATGATTTCTTTTTCATTATTTTAATATCATCCCCTTTTCCTGATTTATCCATTACTCTAAAGGCGTTGCTCACGATAATCTTCCTTAATCACTTGGCTGTGATTGTTAGCCGTCCTATGACACTCAAGTCCTGTTGACCTAGTCACTATTCAGGTCACAGCTCAAGACTCCTACCGTGACCCTGCAACTTGATGGATAAAGAAAAAGGAACGTTTCTCTTTTAATACAAACAGAATTATAAAACACAAAATTAATTGTCCTTATTCAACCTTCTTCTTAGATTGTATCGTGTTTTGCCAGGTGCCGTTTGGTCCTTAAATAAAGTCTCGGGATCTGTTGTATTTAGTCTCAAAGGTGAAGGTACAGCTTCCTGTAAGACATCGTCGTCTTCTTTCTCTGAGCTAGTCCAATCCAGGCGTGCACTGCTGAATGGTACAAATCTGGGTAGATTTTCACATTCGTTATCACCAACACCTTCTCGGACCCACTGGTCAAAAGGTAAAGGCAATGGTACCTCTTTGCAATGCACGCCGTGGATCCAGTTCTTCTTTCCCACAACCTTCACAGCTGTACTTGTAGTCAGTAAAACTTGTCTCGGCGGCCCTCAACGAGATTCCAAATTCTTCTTCCTCTGAAAGTTTTTAAGACAAACCCAGTCTCCAGGTTGAATGGAGTGTCCTGGATCTGAGGAGGCCTCCGGCAAAATGTTTTGGACCTGTTGACGAATAACACGTAATTTAGTGGTGAGGTCATGCAAATAGTCAACCAACAATGGATACGGAATATCTGAATATTTCTTGGGTCCGGGGACTCCCCAAACATTAGCTGGGCGTCCAAAAACAATCTCGTATGGGCTAAGCCCCAAACGAGAATGAACAGTCGTTCTTGTTGAGAGAAGTGCCAAAGGCAAGGCATCAGGCGAAGAAAGGCCTGTGCTAGCCTGAATCTTTGCTAACTTAAGTTTAAGAGTGCCATTATAGCACTCCACCAGATCCGCTGACTGAGGATGGTGTGCCGCATGGAATTTCTGTCTAATACCAAGGCCCACACACACCTTCTGCATAATTTGGCCTACGAATTCACTCCCATTGTCACTCCAGACAATGCGCGGCAAACCAAACCTTGGAAAAAATTCCTTCAGAAGGACCTTAGCAGTGGACAAGGCAGTGTTGTCCTTTAGGGGGTAGGCCTCTATCCATCGGGAAAAGGCAAAAATCACCACTAGGACATACTTAAGATTGTTAAAACGTTCCATATGGATATAGTCTATTTGCAGTACCTCAAATGGATACGTAGGGGGAGCAAAGTGACCTGCTGGAGTTGGAGTTCCCTTTCCTGGATTGTGCATCAAACAAACAATGCAATGTTTTACCACATTTTCTGCACATTTAGGAATACCTTCATTTTGCCATACTGTAGCTAAAAGTTTACATATACCCCTTGCATTAATATGGGCTGGTCCATGAGCCATAGTAACTACAGGTAGTACATACGCATCTGGTAACAACCATCGCTGATGCTCTGACAATTCCGTCCAACATCCCATCGTGTCCAACATTCCCGTACTCTCTTTCCACTTACTCAATTCTTTCTCAGTGGCCTCCTTCTGAATCGCTTTCACGCTTTCTACTGTGTCTTCACACATACCACCTTCTGCGACCCTTCTTGCAGGGCCTGCAACATACACACGACTTTCAACGTTCTTCGCCGTCTTCCTCGCTATTTCATCCGCAAATGCATTTCCTTGTCCCACGTCATCAGTAATCTTTTTATGCGAACTACACTTCACAATCGCTATTTGAGTAGGCAAAGCAAGTGATTCGAGAAGGTCAGTCACCAACTGACCATGCTGTATTTTAGTGCCGTGGGAGGTAAAGAATCCTCTTGCTCTCCACAAACGACCAAAACTATGGGCAACGCCAAACGCATATTGACTGTCTGTATAAACAGTCACTCTTTTTCCTTTTGCCAAAACACATGCTCTCGTCAATGCAATCAATTCTGCAGCTTGCGCTGAGTTCTGTGAAATGCGTGCAGTTTCTACCACTGTGTGCAAAGTTGTAACAGCATAAGCAGCTGTCGTCTCGCCATTAGGAAGCTTGAAACAAGACCCATCTACCTACAGGATCCCATCCGGATTCATAAGTGGTCTATCTTTCAAATCAATTCGCCCTTTTGTTTCCTCTTCTGTACGAAGAAAACAATCATGCTGATCTTGTACATTTTTCTCAACCAAAACAGGCAACAATGTTGCTGGATTCAAAACATTACATCTTTTAATATGTATATGACTAGCTAAAAGCGTCAACTCATATCCAGACAGACGGGCGCTCGTTAAGTGCTGAGTTTTTGTCCTGTTAAGAAGAGTATCTACTGCATGAGGCACCATAACATTAAGAGTGTGATCCAACACTAATTCAGCAGATTGACGAATAGAGATCGTCGCTGCTGCTCTGAGGCAACTGAGTAATGTAATGTAATGTAATGATGTCTTGTAAAGCGCATGAATCACCCCACATTGGGTATCTCCGCGCTGCAGACCACTGGGGAGCCCGTCCTGGCTTTCCCTGTGAGATGGTCCCTACTGGGTATCTCCAAGGTGAAACCAGGCATCCCCGGCGTATGTGGGGGGCCGTTGTGGAGATGAGGCAAGCTAATGCCCAGAGTTGCCGAGTGTGATCCCTGGTTAGAGTAGGCACCGAAGCGAGAATTATCGAGTCCGCTGACCCTGGTCCACGACCCTGCCGCGTCGGGAATTGAACCCTGGTCCCGGGACATCCTCTGCTTCCGGGTCTGCCACCTCTAACCAGTGAGCCACACCACTCCACTAATGCCTTAGCTACCGGATCTAATGTAGCCGAAAAATAGGCACATGGCCTTTGTTTATCTCCGAATTGTTGTGTCAAGACTGATAATGCACAACCTTCCCTTTCATGAACATAGAGTGTAAAATGTTTACTGTAATTTGGAGTACCCAACACAGGAGCAGAACACAAAGCAGTACATAAATCAGAGAAATTCTTTTGACATTCATCAGTCCAAGGAAGAGGCTGAGGTGTATCTTTAAGTGTGAGTGCCAACAGAGGTTTAGCAAGTAGAGAAAAATTCGGAATCCATTGTCTACAATAAGAGGTAATGCCTAGGAAAGCACGCACCTCTCTTTGTGTGGATGGTACAGGCATCCGTGCAATTGCATGAATACGTTCTGGGGTCAATCGCCTTCCCTCCTTCGACAAGAGATGACCTAAATAGGTAACCTCTTGGCGACAATATTGCAACTTAGAAGGTGATACTTTATGGTGTAGATCAGACAAATGTTGCAAAAGCGACACAGTCGCAGTTCTACAGACATCTTCCGAATCAGCAGCTACTAACAAATCAACTACGTATTGGATAAGAGTAGCACCCGAGGGCAAAGAGAAGGTGTCGAGCTGGGATTTCAAAGCTTGACTATATATTGAAGGACTTTCACGATAGCCTTGGGGTGCGCGTTTAAATCGGAAACTTCGGCCTCTGAGAGAGAAGCCAAAGAGATCCCTACTCTCCTCAGCAATAGGAATGCTAAAGAAAGCATTTTTGAGATCAATAACAGAAAACCAAGCTGCTGAAGCAGGAATCATAGTGAGCAAAGCAGTGATGTCAGGCACAACAGGAAACTGAGGGACAACAATTTTGTTGACCTCTCGAAGATCGATCACAAAACAATACACAGGTGGCTGAGAAGGATCAGTACGCTTAAGAATAGGCAAAACAGGACTATTGTAAACATTTTCTCTTGTCTCTTCGACCACACCTTTCTGAACCAAATCATGAAAAATAGCCAACAAAGCTCTCTCACCATCGTTAGATATTTTGTATTGGGGAACACGTGGCAACTTAACGTCAGGCTTGACAGTAATCACATAAGGTGGAATCTGCAATAAACCAACATCATTCGGACCTGTAGCCCAAAGCGTAACAGGAAGTGAACGCAGTTCAAGTAGCAGCTGTTCCTTAGATACATACATCGGAGAATTCAATTTATCACCCAAAGTAAGATGTACACCAGAGGGTGAACAATACAATGTGGCATGCAAGCGTATCAATAAATCCAAACCCAATAAATTCTCTCCACATCCCGTCGTTAAAAGAAGTGGAACTTCCAAATCATACGGACCAATAGAAATGGGCAAAGGACAGAAAACCGGGTTAGTAACTGGGGCCCCAGAGAATCCCACGGAAACATTTGTTAGGCCAGACAAAGGTGCCCCAGGGAGTTTGGAATACATTATAGAACTTCTCATTTCACCAGTGTCCAAGAGAAATGGTTCTGTAACACCCAATGCTACAACATTAACATAAGGTCCATCCTGATCCACTGGAACTGATACGACTCCCTTACTTTGTCTATGGCTGTCCTAGATAGTATGAAAATCAGCATTCTCACTATCAAAACAATAGTCATTGTTGTAATATTGTGCAGACTGAGAATTCCGCTGATCAAAATAATTCGTAGAGTCCTGAGGGGGAGAGGAACGTCGGTCCTGAGACGACGCACCACGTCCTCTACCCCTGGACACAGTCCGAGAATCACCACGGCCCCGTGGTGCTAATGATCCACCATAGCGCTGCAATAAAATCAGACAAGCATTCTTAAAATGACCTTCCTCTTTGCAATAGGCGCATTGATTAGGACCCAACGGAAATCGTGGAGCTGAAGATACCGGTTTCTGCAACAACTTCTGGAACTGTGGGGGCTGTTGAAATTGGGGCTGAGCAGAACGAGGGGGATTAGCCTGCTGCAGAAGAACCTTTGTTTTTAATTCTTTAGTCTTTTTCTCCACTTTTTCCTTTTCTTCCTTATCCCTATTCTCATAATACTGAGCAGTAGCTAATATCTGGGCAGTTAAAGAAACGGCCCATGAACTCTCTGATTGTTTCAATTTATGCGATAATTCTGGAAGTAAATTAAAGACAAATTTATCTACGAACAATCGCTGTCCACCTTCAGTACTCATATCTTGACCACTATGGTCGATGAAAGTCTCTTCGAACGAGTAAAGAAATCGGAGACACTTTCATCAGTCTTTTGTTTGCACGCCGCTAACTTATCCCAGTTAACGCGTACAGCAGGCATCATCATTTTCATAAGATCTATTATTCTACCAGGTAATTCTGTAATTAAATCATCAGGTTTGGCACCACCTATTTGTCCTGCATCTGCAGCTGTAATAGCAGCCCAATTACCGCCTAAAGCTTGATCATGGTCTTGTTTACGAATCTTAGTCCAGATCGCTTGTGGGACTACATTTCCCATAAGTAAATCAATATCTGCCAAATTCATAATACATGCATCAACAGTCTGGGACAACTCTTTATAATACCCAGCAGGATTCTTACGAGGGTCCGGTAAAGACTGTTTTAGTGCCAACACTTCTGATCTTTTCCAAGGATCATGTACCCATATACGCTGAAAATGAGGAAGGACAGGCGGAGCAGCGTTTGGATCTCCATCTCTCCATATCGGAGGAACTTCTCGCATCGGATATTGTGACATTTTACGACGAACCGCAGGGTCAGACTCAAGAGAATTTTGAGAGAAAAAGGAAGATCGGAGAGTAACAAGCTTATGAATAGCGCGTTCTACAGCAGGACCCACAATAAGTCCCTTGTCAAATTGATCCTGCACTTCGAATAGATCCTGAGGAGGTGAATCCAGATCCACATCTCTCCATTCTTTAATAAGGGTATTGCACATAGTATTGAAAACATACCTCTGTGTAGGCGCATTCCATTGAAGAAAAGTATCTAAAATATCGCGCACACTATACTGTGGACCACTCATGATCCAATTACGAGCGAGAGAATCTAACTTAGTCCGTTCTTCCAAATCTGGAATCTGACTACGAGATTGTCTTCGAGAGGACACAGAGAAAAGTAAAGAGGCCAAAGAAAATGCGACAGAAGACCCGAAACAGTTTCGACTAAACGTTGTCGAGCTGTAGGGGAATCCGACACTAAAACAGGAGACAACGTATTCTGTAAAACAGGAGAAGAATCTGTAGCGAAAGAAACGACAGGTAAAGGAGACTGAGGCACAGAAAATTGGGGTACAGAAGTCGCTGGCAAAGGCGGCGGAGGTAGGATCACGGGAATAGGTAATTGTGCAGGGACCAGAACAGCCGGATTAGCAGCAGGTTGTAATGGGGGTGCATTAGCACCTAACACATAAGGTGGAGGTAACGTCAATAGATGGGACATAAAAGAATCTTCGTCAGGATTCTTACTCTTTGACGTAGGAGGTAACACAGGATAACATCTATCTATTGCCATACAATGCTGTCTTTCCGACACTTCAACCACCTGAGCAGCCTCATCATTTCTAAACTGTTGGGCAGCTTGTAAAATCGTCATACTCTGTTCTTTCTTATCTTTCTTCATTTGCTTAATTTCTTTCTGTTTGGCTTCCTTACGCCAGAGGCGGAAAGAGTCAAACATTGCCGGCCGGGCTTTTGTCTTAAATAGAATCGCTTCCAAATTATCTAGTATGTCAGGCTCAAAAGAACCATTTTGTGGCCACTGTACGACACCATCTTTCTTCGTATATCGAATCCAGGTTTCATTAAAAATAATAGGACCAAGACCATGTTTTGAATAGAGCTCGTAAATGGGAGTTCCAACTGGAGGAATCGGACAAGAATCCTCTAGCCGGGAATCCCTAGAACAACCAAAACAACAAAATTTCCTAAACTTACTAAATCCAGGCATTTCGTAGCGAACCGGACTTCCTTACAAACGTCAGGGGGGTTTAGACAATATAGTCACAGCACAAACGTACTTACCCCTTGGCTTCGGTTAGCGCGCTAATCAAATAACAAAAAATAAAAACAAAGAGTGGGCGCCACCCACGAATACTTAAATAAATGTTTTCTCACGCCAACAGATGTCCGTCTGACGTCTCGCGATACCAATCATCACCAGAGGGCCGAGGCAGGGCGACAGTCAGGGCAGCAGTAGTCAGCAGCCGTCGGGAAGGAGCAGCCGCGCTTCAAAAGACCTTCGGTCCACTTCGAAATGCAGGGGTCGCTCACGTGGTTCACGAAATACTCCGGAATTTTCTTGCGAAGCTCCTCACGACCTTCGGGCAAAAACTACTACCGCTGAATTCGCCCACACGTTGGGCCGCCAATTGGAGAACCTGACCTTATGGGCCAAGCGGCGCAGGGCACGCCTAATATCTCCGGGTTCACCTGCCTTGACAGACAGAGACACGAGACACTCTGTTAGGCGTAGAATAACAGGTTTATTAGCTGCAGCTAAGCACAGTTGTCTAAGAAGTACCAAACGGGTATATTCTCCAGAGACTGCCACTTCTTTCCGTGGCATACAGTCTATTATACAGAACAAGTTTACAATGACAACTCCCAAAAAACACAAAACTGACAAATAGGAATAGTTTGAAAACAAGCTATCGAATGTCTAAAGCACACCTTCTTTTCAGACCCCGTGTGCTCTCCTCCCCTCAAGTTAATCAACACTAGTGCCCGTAATTCAATTTGCAGGTGGTAAAACATGTGTAGAATGCTTCAAGGGATAGGCTATACAACAAGAGAACACACAAAGAGAATAGTGAAGGCCAGTTAAACAAGATAAGCTCAAAGAAGAATGGTGAGACCCAAACAGTGGAGTAAGACATGGATTAATCAGTCTAGACATGGCTTTACGAACTCAGCCAGACCCTGACATCGGTTTTGTAAACATGGACAAGAGTTACTCTTTAGGTAACATGTATAATGGGACCCCCTCAAGGAGCAAATATGGCCAAGGGACGGAGGGGAAAGAAACAACTAAACTGAAAAAAGGAGTCCCTTCATTGGCCAGATACTTAAATTATGTGCATACATCAATACATATCAGCAACAAGTGACAGAAAAGAGGATAATACTAAACAAAAGTCATTCAAAACATTGTATTTATTATTTCTCTTTTTTTTATAAATATAAATTCATATAAAAATCGTTATAAATCAGACAATTTTATAGAAGACACATCAATTAATTATACAAATTCATAAACAACACAATAGAATCATAAAAATCACCAACAATTCAATCAATAAACCCCATGGTGTCAGACATACAACCAACTTGCTCTCGTGCTACCAATCATACTACACTCAAACATCATACATGGATGAAAAAGGAACTGGTTAACAATTAGCCAGATCACACAGCTAAATTGTTCAAGGGCTCAGAGGAGAAATCGCAGCCCTTGTAGCAGGTCTACGCGCGTTTCGGTGGTTCAAGCCACCTTCATCAGGACCTTGTTCATCATTAAGTGCAGAAACCGGGGGTCAAACAGAACAGAAAGACACACTGGATAATTCTCATATGTTAGTGTGAGTATAAAAGGTCAGTAACCGGTGAGGGACCAGATCAAATAAACAGCATCAGTAACGAAGTTCATGGTGGAATCAATCGAGAAGTGCGAGACTCGGGGCTACATCCAAGTTGATGACCGGGCAGTCGTAGTCTGTCCTTGTTTATTAAGACTTCAAGAAATACATCAATGTGTTAGGTTAAAACTTAGTCTCAAAATAATTGGAACCAACGGCAGAAGGACTGAGTACTGTGGCTTCCTAATTTTTATCCACCGAAGAAAGGCAGTCCAATTATCAACTGCTGTATTATATGCTCACGACCCTTTAGGTCTATGGCAACACGTCGAAATCCTGCTCCGTCACTGCGCCCCTCGAGGGGCGCAGTGACGGAGCAGGATTTCGACGTGTTGCCATAGACCTAAAGGGTCGTGAGCATATAATACAGCAGTTGATAATTGGACTGCCTTTCTTCGGTGGATAAAAATTAGGAAGCCACAGTACTCAGTCCTTCTGCCGTTGGTTCCAATTATTTTGAGACTAAGTTTTAACCTAACACATTGATGTATTTCTTGAAGTCTTAATAAACAAGGACAGACTACGACTGCCCGGTCATCAACTTGGATGTAGCCCCGAGTCTCGCACTTCTCGATTGATTCCACCATGAACTTCGTTACTGATGCTGTTTATTTGATCTGGTCCCTCACCGGTTACTGACCTTTTATACTCACACTAACATATGAGAATTATCCAGTGTGTCTTTCTGTTCTGTTTGACCCCCGGTTTCTGCACTTAATGATGAACAAGGTCCTGATGAAGGTGGCTTGAACCACCGAAACGCGCGTAGACCTGCTACAAGGGCTGCCATTTCTCCTCTGAGCCCTTGAACAATTTAGCTGTGTGATCTGGCTAATTGTTAACCAGTTCCTTTTTCATCCATGTTTGAGTGTAGTATGATTGGTAGCACGAGAGCAAGTTGGTTGTATGTCTGACACCATGGGGTTTATTGATTGAATTGTTGGTGATTTTTATGATTCTATTGTGTTGTTTATGAATTTGTATAATTAATTGATGTGTCTTCTATAAAATTGTCTGATTTATAACGATTTTTATATGAATTTATATTTATAAAAAAAAGAGAAATAATAAATACAATGTTTTGAATGACTTTTGTTTAGTATTATCCTCTTTTCTGTCACTTGTTGCTGATATGTATTGATGTATGCACATAATTTAAGTATCTGGCCAATGAAGGGACTCCTTTTTTCAGTTCAAGAGTTACTCTTTAATCAGGAAAGACACGAAGCATCTGAAAAGGCAAAAACACCATGTTTACCGCGTTAGTCGTGCTGCCTGAGTGAGGCAACACAAAATGGCGGCTAAGCACAAAATGGCGGCTGAATACGAAGCGGAGTCGAAAACTACGTAACCTCAGGTGTAGCTAGAGGGGGGAGACCAATGGTCTGGGGGCAGTAGTGTTAGCAAGGTCAGTGACCGAGCTGGAGGGGTTGGGAGGAGCTGTGTTGGAGACCCTTTCAGAGAAGGATTCGGGGGGGTTGGTTGTCACAGGCAGGAGGATCGGAGAATCGTTAAGGCGGGAGTTGGTCGCCTTGCCAGTGTCATGCACATGGTTTCTGAGGAGGGTAAAACGGTCCGCAAATTTATTAAGGTTTTTGTTAGAGGCTTGGATCAATATAATGCCGCTTTTGTAGAGGGTGATGGTGAGGTCGGCTCGCAAGGTTGCGGAGGGCGCTATTGTGAGCTTGGTGCAGTAAGAAATGTTCCTGGTTGAGCGTACATTAAGGAGATGCGAAAAGGCATTGCACCAAGAAGGGATTCATCTGGAGTAGAAGACGAGGTCATTGATGACTGTGCCGTTGTCCATACTAAGGCGCAGGTCGGAGATCAGTGTCTCGGGGTGGTTTTTTAGGGTGAGGTGTTTGAAGGTTTTTGTAGCAGTTTTGGAGAGTTTTGGGGGTAAGCCAGGGTGTATGAGTTTGCCCCAGTAACGGTCAGGCCGGGACCAACCATGATGGATAGGATAGGGCACAGTAGGAGAGGCCAGTTCAGAAAGTAGCAGATGACCTTAAGAACTCGGTCATTGAGAAGGTAATTGTTTGGGGGGGTGAAAATGGCCGAGTCGCAAGTGAGAAGAAAATACCAGGAGATTTTTCAAGGCGCAAATCGGTCTTTCACTCCATGATGTACCACTTAAAGATGGTTGCCACCTGAGCGAGTAGGAATGCATGTTGTGCAGGTGCAGTCCTATTTCCATTGCCACTGTCTGAGCATGCCGGGCTGGGGTATAGCTGAGGGCCCTAATTAGATTATTGAATGCAGTCCACTTTTAGTAGTTATTGGCAGGTGCTGCCACTATGGAGGGTAAAAATCACCTACAAGACTCCACAGACCCGAGAAAAATCAAGTTTCAGGGTTAATTAAGGCATGTTTCAGAGGTTACCTTCACAGTACTGCTCCAAGGTCTTCACTAAGAAATTAGGCAATAAACAGTCATGTCTGCAAGCACTCCAAGTATCGCTCCAAGTAGCTCCGTGATTGGGGAGGAGCGGCGAGGCGAAAACAGCTCCCCAATGCATCTCCTGGAGCGTCCGTCTCCAGAGGGAGGAACAAGCCTCAGGGCCGGCACACCCTCCGGTGAGCGCACAGGCTCGGGCCCAAAGGTGATGAGAGGCCTGCAGCGTGCCAGGGGGAGGAGGGAGTGGACTTACCAGGATCGCGGATCCGGCCAGTGTCTAACGGACCATCTCTCCGCAGCCCAGCCTCCGGTCTCAGACCGCTGGCTCCACTCGTCAACTCGTCCAGGCTCGAAAATGCAACTCCAAATCTCACATAAGCTGCCTTAAAACATATGTAGATACTCACACATAAACCACTGAGACATTCATTCACTCACCAACACACCCATACACACACTAACTCACCCATACAGTTCTTCCCAGATGCACATTTGAATCCATACAACCAGTGACTCACCCACTCAAACATCTATGCACAGAGTCACACACACCCCCAGCCACCCACACAGACACTCAGACACCCATACAGATACTCAGACAACAAACCAATAACCCATATAGACACTCATGTAGCTACTCAGCAACCTATGCAGCCGCTTACACACCAACTGAGAGACTAATAGAGATTTTCACACAGCTTAGTCACGAACCCATGAATTCAGGAAGACATGTTCAATCACTCACTTATACAGTCAGTCACGCATCTACTAAATAATCCCTTTAGGCACTTGTAAATCCACTCATTCTTCAATACACCTTGGCATAGATATATATGAAAAATATTTAAACTTTACAGAAACACACATTCACTAGATGATGTCATCAGTGATGTCATCAGTGATGTCATTTGAGATGTCATGAGTGATGTCATCATTGATGTCACTGACCAAGTCATGAGTGATGTAATATGTGATGTCATCAGCAGTGCATTGTGGGCACGCGAGTTATAGGTAGCGCAACTAACTATAACAAGTGAATTTCTCTGCTTTTATATGAGTCAAATGTCCAACTAACTATAACATTCCTGAAACCTATGGTTTTTTAGTGAATTTCAAAGGTTTTTTAAATGCTATTTCCTAACGTTAACGTCTGTAAAACCAATGTTTTTTTTCAGTAAATATATATATATATATATATATATATATTACCTACTGGCGGTCGCCAGTAGGTATATATAGTTAGGATTTTTTTGCATAGGGATTTCTGAAAATTCTATGTTGAATAACTTTGGCGTTGATGGATGGAATTGGCTGAAATGTTCAGGAAAATGGCACATTTTGTTTCTGAGCGTCCCCTGAAAGTTTGGGGGGGTTTCGTTAAGCGGGGGCCAAGAAAAAAGGGGGGTCCCAAAATGTGTTTTTAACATTGAGATTTCCATAGGGCGGTTTGACTCACTTTTAGCTCGAACGGCTGAATGGATTTCTATGAAACTTGGCAAAATTGTAGAGACTGTTTGCCCGATGTGCCTTTGCTAGGTCTCAAGATATGTGCTCCAGTGGATTTTGAGAAATTAACGTTAAAACAAAATATATATCTGTGACAGCGTCCCGGTTAGCGCCCCGGTTCGCGTACCAGACGCGTAACGGAACTTCGCGAGGAGAAGCCGATTGGCTCTCCGGTGACTGTCAACATTCTAAACAGTCCGGTGCGGCCGCCATCTTGTCTCTCGGTAGGATCGAGAGACAAGAGGTGGAAATAAACGAAGGGGGAAATGAATAAAAGGGGGCAAGGTAGACCCCTCCTGACCCCCTAGGATTGATGTGGGGCCTATTGAAGGGCCCCGCAAGGCAAAAAAATGTAAAAAAAAAAATTCCGATTTTTCGCGGTGGAAGCGCTACCCGGTACGCGAACCAGGTAGCTTACCGGTAGCGTAACGGGAGTCCGCCATCTTGCGTTAAGGTCTAATTTGGACACAAGATGGATGCTAAACAATGCTGGGATTGTGTAAAAGGGGGCAAGGGAGACATATCCTGACCCCCTAGGTTTTGTGAGGGTGGATGAGGAGACCCATATATGTCCAAAAAAAATATATTTTTTTTTAAATTTTCGCGCGGTTAGCTTCCGATGCGCGAACCGGGTAGCGCTCCGGAAAGCGTAAATGATGAAAATTTGTATTAAAAAAGTTACATTTAAAATTTATTTAGAGTGATCATAGTTAGGGTAGCTATGAAAATAGCTTTTGGGTCTGTGGTAGATTTAGGTACTTATAAGTAGGTACCAATACATAGTCTTAAATTCAGGATGAAAATTCTGTTCCCCTCATCTGAGAAGTGCACACCATCTCCTCTGTAGATATCTTGCATGTAGTAACGCAAGTTATTGTTGTAGATGGAGCCCATTCATGGTCTCTCATGTAAGCTGAAACAGACTTATTTACATGTTTCCTCGCTTTCTCAATTTGTGGACAAAATTGGATGGACCACCTCCATTTCTGTCTTTGGCATATATTTGAATATACCAAGGCAGTTTGTGGAAAAAGTAAAAAAAAAAATATATATATCTATATACATAAAAAAATATATTAAATACATATAAAATATATTTTTCCTTTAAAAGAAGAATACATTTAACAGCTTTTGATATTTGCTATTAAAAAACCATTGAAATTCACAGAAAAAACCATAGGTTATAGACCATATATAGTTAGGAATTAGCATTTACAAAACCTTGAAAATTCACTGAAAAAACCATAGGTTATAGACCATATATAGTTAGGAATTAGCATTTATAAAACCTTATTTTACTCACACAAAACCATTGAAATTCGCATATATAGTTAGTTGTACTAACTATATATTTCGCGCACCCGCAATCCACTGCTGATGATGTCACATATTACATCATTCATGACATGGTCAGTGACATCACTGATGACATCTCAAATGACATCACTGATGACATCTCATTTGATATGACTGATCACATCACTGATGACATCATTCATGTGATAATACGATGAACTTCTTAAGACTCTAATATAACCTTATATACACTCAGTGTAAACAGACACTCACAGAGTGTCACTCATCCATGGAGTTACTCACACACTTAGTCAGTCATGCAAAGAATCAATCACACCTCCATTTCCTCAACTATACAGTTATACACACCTTAATTATTCAAACAGATACTAACACATATTTACTCTCTTATACAATCCCTGATACAATTTCAGAATGATCCATACAGCCACTCACACATTCACTGGCTCTTATGCACAGTTATTTATATATGTCAACTCTCACATACACTGTGTTTTATATATGTTCTTACTTTGACATGTAGCATTGAGATATCCATTCACTCACCAATACACTCATGCACACAGTCAACCGCCCATACAGCTGTTCCCACATGCACTTTTGAACCCATACATCTAGTGAATCAACTGCTCACACATCTATGCACAGAGTCATACACCTCCCAACCACCCACACACACACTCAGTCTCCCATACAAATACTTGGGCAACCAATCAATAACCCATATAGTTACTCATATAGCTACTGATCAATACATGCAGCAGTTTACAGAACAACAGACATAATGATGCACAAATTAAGACAGTTTAGTCACTAACCCATGCACTCAGTGAGACACATTTATTCACTCACTCATACAGTCAGTCATGCACCTACTAAATCCTTCATCCAGACACTTATACATCCACTCATTCTTCAATATGTAAAACATATTTAAAGTTTACAAAAACATACAGACACTGGATGTTGTTATCAGTGATGTCATCAGTGATGTCATTTGAGATGTCATCAGTGATGTCATCAGTGATGTCACTGACCATGTCATGAATGATGTAATATGTGACATCATCAGCAGTGGATTGCGGGTGCGCGAAATATATAGTTAGTACAACTAACTATATATGCGAATTTCAATGGTTTTGTGTGAGTAAAATAAGGTTTTATAAATGCTAATTCCTAATTATATATGGTCTATAACCTATGTTTTTTTCAGTGAATATATATATATATATATATATATATATATATATAAATATATATATATATATCTATGTTCTATTTTTTCACAGAAGTGCACTGTAAACAAGTTCAGAAAAAAATATTCAGTTGTGCTCAATGCCATTCTTTCTTTTCAGGAACAGTGTTTTTATGTAGCAATTGCAGATGAGGGACACAGTTAATTGACAAATTCACTTTTCTCTTAATGAGTAAGTGAAATTCAATAATCCCAAAACTGTGTGGTGTACGTGACCTTAGTTTGTGGCACTGGCCCCATCACATTTAGACAGTGAGGTCCGTAGGGGGGACTGTGTATACTAACAACACACGGGTAGATTCTGACCACTGGATTAAAAAAAACAACAACAAAACAGAAATAAGAATTATTTCAGAACTTCAGGCGAGGGAAGTCTGGGATAGACCATTACTAAAGGTAAATGCCCTGTTACTGTTGTGCCACTCCTTGATAATGGAATTAATACATTGTCATCATTGGCGAAAATCAGTGCTGTGTGCCCAAAAAGACAGCATTGAAAGTCCTACATACATGCATTTGCAAAATTGCTAGTGCCAATCGCACCACTTGGACCATTTCCACAAGACATTTCTCCGGATGTAACTAGCAGTGTGCAGTTGTAACCCTTGGTGAGCAAGACTTACTATGTGGTGCAAAACCGAAGAGTTCCTACATGGCACCAATAAGCCACAAGAGCTTGGATATCTTTGAACATCTCGTTTAGAAAAAAAAAGACATACTCAAACTACATTTTCAGAAGAAATACAAACATAGAAATCTTACTAAGAAAGAATTTGGAATATTGATGAACATCGCAAACAATTCTGGCATTACGTGCCAAAAATCTGACAAAGGTGGTGCTCTTGTCATTATGAACACAACCAATTATGAGATAGAAGTCGAAACACATATCACAGATGAGAAAACATACTCAAAATTAGATTCCAACCCCACTGAACAATTTCTGAACTTACGGAAGAACATAGTGAGCATGGCCTTAGAAAATGGCACCATTAATGAAAAAGTCAAAAGATACCTCTTACACAACAATCCTAAAAGCTTGTCCATATATATGTTACTGAAGATACACAAGAACTTACATAATCCACCATTCCGACCATTCTTGTCGACAAGAGGCAGCTTACATGAACCCATAGGAAAATTTCTTGACTGTTACCTTCACCCAAGTGTGATAAAAATGAGCACATACATCAAGGATACCACAGTTTTTTTGACCTATATCAATTAAGTTTCATTTTCTGAAGAGTAATCTATCCTGTTATGCACAGTCGATGTTATGGTCCTATATACATCGATTCCCCACCAAATGGGGATTGAAGCCATTGAACATATATTACTCCAATCCAATCTGAATCCAGATCTTCAACTTTTTCTTATGTAACACTTACATTTCACTCTGTATCAAAGTTATTTTAAATGGAAAAATCAATGGTTCCTTCAACTGACAGGTACTTCAATGGGCAATGGCGCAGCACCAGCCTATGCAAATCTTTTTATGAGTAAATTTGAGGAGGACAACATCTTATCCACCTCCATTTGGAAAGCACACACCAAATTGTTCATAAGATAATAGACAACATCTTTGTCTTGTGGAATGGGTCACACGCAGAACTTACTAAAGCATTAACTTTGTTGAATACCATCAATTAAAGGATTCAATTTACCTTTGAGATACAAGAACAAAGTATCACCTATCTGGTTGTCGAAATCAAAAAAACTTGTTAGAAACTGACATCTTTAGAAAACAGATGGATAGAAACAATACACTTCATTATAACAGTGTTTGCCAAAAATTGTTACCATTTACCATACTCACAATTACTCTGAGTCAAAAGAATAATATAAAACCCCATCAAATCTGCGGAACGTATTGATAACATGCTACACAGATTTTCTGAATGCGGATATCCAAAGTTGGTTCTGGAACAAGCTAAACTTTGCTGTAACACAAAAACTCGCACGGAACTTCTTTCCAGCAAGATTAAACCTACTCAAAATCGCATGGTGTTTGTTTCTAAATTTTCCACGAGTGGCTCTTTCAAGAAAATAATCAAACAACATTGGCCTATCTTGACATTGGAGCCTGATTTCAAACAGTTGTTTGCAGAACATCCCATCTTTGCCTACCAGAGGAGAAATTTAGGAGAGATTTTGAAAAGCAGCAAAGAAGATACTAAACTACCCAAACCAAAAGGGACAGTTCCCTGTCATAACTGCAACAACTGCCATAAACGCCATTCAAGGTTCCACCATGATACATCCCAGAAAGGGCACTAAGATGGACTTGAAAGTCTCAGCCATTTGTAATTCCATAAATGTAATGCATTTGTTGAAGTGCCCATGTGGCAAAGTATATGTTGGAAAGACAGAGAGAAAAATTAAAACTAGGATCAATGAACATAAAAGTAACATTAGAGTGAAGAACATGAAATCAGTGGTAACCTGTCACTTCATTGAACAAAACCATAACGTCAGCCAATTGAAATTTCTAGTTTGAGAAGTTGTCAATAAATATGAGGGTAGAGACAATAACAATCGTCTATTACAATGGGAGAATTTCTGGATCAAACATCTTGATGCATTGAAGCCTCATGGAATATTTGTAAAAAAAAAAAATATATTGTTGAATTAATAAAAATCCTTACAATTAGAAAAAGAACAATTAGCGGAATTCCGCAATACAATTTGCATTAAAAATCGAAGCAACGGTTGATATCAAAGTTAAAAACAATTAAAACTTAAACTGTACGTCGGACCCCCCCACTGACTACGTAGAGGTTTATGGAATGAGCATGGGGGATAATACATAAAGAGTGAGCCTCAGGCAATGTTTTAAAGGATCATACACAGATCTGCAGCTGCTTCCCAGTCTCTATCATAAATTTGAGACCCCTGCAAGTCAGAATTGGCGATGAACCTCCCAGCCAGATTATGACCGCTTGGCGACATGTTCTTATGTTCAGTTTGGTTAGAATATCCCGCAAAAATTTTCTTCTAGCCACCATGAGGGCCGGGCACACACAAAACAAATGGATTAAAGATTCGTTTTGGTAACCACAGAGTCTGCATTTTGGGCAAGCAGCATGGGGTTTCCAAGAGGGTCTTAGATCCTTGGACTCGTGAAGGCCCATACGGAAATCAATGAGAATCTTTTTTAGGTGTTGACTGAAATGTGTTGCCAAGTATGCCTGGGGTTGTTGACGTGAATAGGAAGAAATGACTGTCCAGGCATGACGTCGATGGGTCAATGTTTGTTTGTCTTCCAATAATGACTTTATTTTGGCATTTGAATTTGCAATTTTGCAGAAAGTAGCCTGATCACTTTGTTTACACCAAGCTTCGAGCAATCCAAGGTCTGAAAGGCAAGTCTGCAGATGGGTGGCCCAGGGCTGGGTGGAGTCAAAATTGATTTCCTGCCAAGCCTCATGGAATGAATGACAGAATGGAGTTTCAGTGTTATTTGTGATCTGGTCATCCCCGTTGATTGACTCTTTATATCTTGTTTCTTTTTGCAATTAAATTTATGTTCATCTTTTTCAGATTCACTTGTCATTAACCCGTTTCCTATAGATCTTATGATGATGTAGAGGATTTTCCTCATACCCCTATGTCACTCTTACAGACACTTAACTCAACCCAATGTTTCCCCTGCATTTCAATATGTCCGCCGTGTATCTCACTAACTAATGAGCATTCACTAGTCCTTTTTTCTTCCAGGAAACAAGCTTAGTTGCAGAAGTCCTTTTTTCACATCAGTCTGATTTTAATGGGTGCTTAGATTGTGTTTCATTTGACTCCTGGTTCATCACCACAGATATGAAGACAACATAAGTATGTTTCACAAGTGAGTACTAAGGAATATATATTTTCTTTTTCACTGTTATGTACTTTTAACAGGCACTTAGAACGTATTCCACCTAATTTTTGGTGTACTTGCGTTTGTATGAAACCCACCAATCCGGTAGGTTTCAACGGGCACTTAGAAAGCGTTTCACCCGCGTTTGTATGTAAACCACCAATTTGATAGTTTTTATTGCCACATAACCTTGAGACACATGGAACCGTGAGTGGACACACGCTATGGTCTATATAACTCATGGCTATACCCTTTTTAGAACGATCTACATACTGTCCCAACCGTTTTTACTTATTTTGATTGATCACTTTACTGTTATTTTGAACAAATAAACTCCACACAATGGCTTCTCACAGCATGGAGCACCTCAACAACTTTTTCGGTCCATATTACACATAGGTACGTTAACATTGGGCACCACAATGATGTGTTATGTTCGCTACTACTGAAAATAGGAAGGTTTCCTCATTACATATAATTTCCTTTATATTTTTAGAATTGTCCAGTGAAGAAGGACTTAGTGCCAGAAATGCATTGGGATGGACGTGAAACAGAAGGAGGTCAATTACAATTGTTAATTGTTTGTTTTTATTGATTTCTATGAACTCAATTTCAAGATTATTTTTATGTTTGGATAAATACATGAAGTATTCAATCTCAACCTCTGAAGGACTCTTCTTTTTTTAATCATTAAACGTGATATACTCTTCACAGGGTTCAGGTTGTGCCTAGGGGGACCCACCCAAGTCAGGAGCATGATACCCCAGGAGCCCACCAAAAGTATAGAAAATCTGATTCTTCGCTGGATACACAGGTTGTGCGTGTTCTTTAGATTTTCGTATCAGTGGTAACCTTCTCCATTTCACTTACAGAGAGAGTTTGCAATAATATATGGATAGGATATTCTGGATGATTGTCATGATCATGTGAGCATTGCATACACAAGTTACATTTGAGTAAGTAAAGCTGCAAATCTCCTAGAGCTCAAAAGGGGATTCTTGCAACAACACTCCCATTGTTAAGCTTGTTACTGCCATTTCTGTATACAAAGCCTGCAACACTGAACCGAGCATCTGCAAAATGGGTTCCCTAAAAAGGTGTGATAACTGAGAGGCAAAGTGGCACATACACTGGACACAGGTTTGGTGCTCATACAAGAATATAGCATGATAAGTGCCAGAAGGATTATTAAAATACAGCTTTTTAGAGAGAGCATTTACAAATATCCATTATGTTTTGGTCACAGGATAGTGATGTGTATGCACAAGACGCATGCCAGGGTGCAAATCAAATGCAAAATTGCAAGTAAAACACAATTCGGATAGTCAATCCCACTTGGGAATGTACACACATAAATTATAAAATTACTGTGAGCCAGGTATATTATTTCAACAGTATATAAACAATAGGTCTCGCCTATACAAGAGCTACAGGTAATGTGTTTTTGTCATGTTGTACAGCAGTGTGGCTGCAGTTCAGCATGGCTAAAAGTTAGTGGCACGGAGTGTTGTAGAGTGGAGTGGGGGAGTAGAGTGTTGTAGATTAGATGTGTTGGAGTACAGTATTGTATAGTGGAGTAGGGGAGTAGAAAGTCATAGAGTTGAGTAGAGGGGAGAACAGTTAATTGGTTCAATTGCATAGAGTGTCATAGAGTGCAGTGTTGCAGAGTGGAATGGAGTGGAATAGATAGGAGAGGGTTGGAGTGCACTGAGGTAGTGTGGTGAATTGGGCTGGAGTAGATAGGGATGGTTTGGATTGGAGTAGATTGGGGTGGATTTAATTAGGTCAGAGTGGGATGTATTGAGTGGGGTGGGGTGGATTGGAGTGGGTGGACTGTATGTGGTGTATTGGACTGACTGGGAAAGATTGGATTGGAGTGGGTGTATTAGATTGGTTTGGGGTAGATGGAATTGGATTGGGGTGGATCCGATTAGAGTAGGGTGGTTTGCAGTGGGGTGAATTAGAGTGAAGTTGAGGGGTTGGATTGGACTGGATGGTAGGGATGTGGATTGGGTTGGAGAGGGGTGGATTGTAGTGGGGTGCATTGGATTAGAGTGTGGTGGACTGGACCACAGTGGGATGGATATGAGTATTGTGGGCTGGATGGATTGGTTTGAGTGAGGTGGACTGAACTGGGGTGGGGTGGAGTGGATTGGGGCAAAGTGGGCTGGAGTAGAGTAGGGTGGATTGGACTGTAGTGGAGTGGGATGGATTGGAATGAGGTGGGCTGGATGAGGTGGATTGCTTTGGAGTGGGGTAGATTTAAGTGGGTGGATTGGGTTCGGGTGGGGTTGATTGGAGCAGGTTGGACTGAAGTTAGGTGGATTGGACTGGAGTTGGGTGGACTGGACTGGGGTTCAATGGGGTGTGGTGGGCTGGAATGGAATGGGAAGAATGGATTTGCATGGGGTGGAGTGAATTAGCGTGGAGTACACTGGATTGAGTGGAGCAGATTAGATTGGAGTGGGGGTTGATTGGAGTGGCTGCACTGTATGGGGTGAATTGGACTGAATGGGGTAGATTGGATTGGAGTGGGTGGGTTAGATTGGGTTGGGGTTGATGGAATTGGATTGGGGTGGATTGGATTAGAGCAGGGTGGTAAAGAGTGGAGTTGAGGGGGTAGATTGGACTGGACTGTAGGGATGTGGATTGGGTTGGAGAGGGGTAGACTGGAATGGGGTGGATTGGATTGGATTGGAGTGGGGTGGATTGGACCGGAGTGGGGTGGATATGAGTGTTGTGGGCTGGATAGATTGGATTGAGTGGGGTGGACTGAACTGGGGTGAGGTTGCTTGGATTGGGGTAAAGTGGGCTCGAATAGAGTAGGGTGGATTGGACTGCAGTGGATTGGGGTGGATTGGAGTGGGGTGGGCTGGATGGGGTTTATTGCTTTGGAGTGGGATGAATTCAAGTGCGTGGATTGGGTTGGGGTGGGGTGGGGTGGATTGGAGCAGCGTGGGCTGAAGTGCGATGGATTGGACTGGACTCGGTGGGCTAGAGTGGGGTGGAATGGGGTGTAGTGGAGTGGAATGGAGTGGAGTGGGAGGAATGGATTTGCATGGGGTGGGGTGAATTGGAGTGGAGTAGGCTGATTTGAGTGGAGCAGATTAGATTGGATTGGTGTGGATTGGATTTAGATGGATTGGATTTGGGTGGGGTGGATTGGATTGGGGTGGTTTGGCGTGAGGTAGTTTGGAATTGGCTGGATTCGGGTGGATTGAATTGGGGTGGATTGGATGGAATTGGGGTGAGGTGGATGGGTTAGAGTGAGGTGGATTGTGATTGAAGTGGGGTATTAAAGTTGGGCAGATTGTTTTTGACTGGAGTGAGGCAGAATGGAGTGGGGGCAGCTACTTTTAGATGGGAGTGGGGCAGATTGGAGTGGGGAAGATTGTTTTGGACTGTAGTGGAGCTGTTTGTTTTGGATTGGCTTGTGGCAGATTGTTTTGAATTGCAGTGGGTCAGAGTGGAGTGTTGCAGATGGTTTTGTATTAGAGTGGGCAGATTATTTTGGATTGAGTGGGGCAGACTGTTTTTGGATTGGAGTAGGGCAGATTTGTGGGGCAGATTGTTTTGGATTAGAGTGGAGTGGATTGATTGGGAGTGGGTTGGATTGGATTGGGGATAGAGTGGGGTGGATTAGATTGGTGTGTGGTGGATTGGAATGGAGGCAATTAGGATGGAATGGATAGATTATGGTGAGATAGATTGGATTGAATTGGAGTGAGCCAGATTGGAGTGGTGCGGATTGGATTGGGCAGACTACTTTGGATTGAGTAGGGCAAATTGTTTTGGATTGACCTGGGGCTGATTGGAGTGGGGCAGCTTGTTTTCGATTGGAGTGGCGCATACTGGTGTGGGGCAGAGGTGGGCAGATTGTTTTGGATTAGAGGTGGGCAGATTGTTTTGGACTGGAATAGGGCAGAATGTTTTAAAGTGGGGCAGATTGTTTTGGAGTTGAGGGGAGCAGATAGGAGTGTGTAAAATTGCATTGAGGCAGACTGGTTTGGATTGGAGTTGGGCAGAATGTTTTGCATGGAAATGGGTTGAATTGGAGTGGGACAGATTGGAGTGGAATGGATTCGGGTGGATTGAATTTGGGTGAGTGGTTTAGATTGGAGTGGATTGGATTGGTCTGGGGTCGATTGGATGGATTGGGTGGAATGGTGTGGAGCGAGATTGGGAGGATTGGTGAGGATTGGAGTGGGGTGGATTGGGGTGTACTGCACAGTTTTGTGTAAAAGCATCATTTCAGAAATTATACATATAAAAGAAACAATGTCACTTTTTGAAAACAGTGAGCACCAGCAAAAACAAATGAAATCATGACTGCAAAGTGAGAAGAGACGACTTGGCAAAAGAAAAGAAACTTAACTATAGAAAATTAATCTTTATAATTTTGTATGTCCTGCTGGGCGGGTTTTTGCCAGCCACACCTCTTCTGTTTTCAGGGCACTAAAAGTTAAACAGAACAAGAGTGAACAATTAAAAAAAATGTGCAGTACAATTCAGAATTGTGCGTGAAAAATAAAAAAAACTAAGAATGATGTTAATTTTTTTATGAGTGTTAAGAAGCAGCCATCAGCCAATACATTGAAGAAGTTGGTCTATTCAGTAAAAGACCCTAGCCACAGAGGTCTGCGCAGGGGCAGCTGGTACACTTTGAAATTGGTGAGATGAGCAAAGTGCCCCACAACTTGCCAAAAAATCAATTTAAACAATCCATCCCTCCAAAAGCCTGAATACAAACTAACTCTCCAAAAGACCTAAATTAAACACAAACACACGCAGTACACATTTAGTAGAAATAAAAGTAAGTTGAACTTACCAACGGACTACGATGCATCCACCTCAGTGTTGTCCTGCATTCTGTGGCAGGAAGAGCTCCCCCAACCAATCCAGATGCTGCTTTCATGGCATGAGATCAGTGCCAGGATTGGATTGGATACTCGCTTTGGGGCATGTTTTAGCGCTGATTGCTACTTTTAAAAATTGCACGCTGCCTTGTTTTTTAAAACTGTAGATCACTCACTTGCTTCCTTTAATCCTCCGCTCCGGTCCGTCAAGGCGTATCCTGTGCCGATTGAATGGAGGGCAGGGAGGAAGGAGTAGGACTTCCGGTCGCCCTGCGCCAGACCCAGTCAACGGTCTTGTGTGCAGGCAGGAGGGGCTATTTAGGGCACATGCCAGGAAGGACGTGCAGCGGACGTGCCAACGGGCGCGCCGCCGGACCCCCGAAGGTGCGCCAAAGGCAAGCCCGTCTGCACCCTTCCGCGACCGGCCGGGGCCCGGGGCCAGAACCCCTGTCCATTTTATGAGCACTCACACCTACACCTCGGAGGAACTCCATATGATGCACTCCTACATACCTAGACAGTTAAGTCGCAGGGAGCAAAGATGCAGTCACTGCTCCTATGTGTTGACAACCTACCAGGGGACAGCTGGAAAGGAATATGATTTCCACATGATACTGGTTAACTGTAGGTCCCTAAGCAAGCATAAACACAAGATCTACGACTTTCTTATGGACACCCAACCAGATATCATGCTATTAACTGAACCTTGGCTGAACGAAGACTCTGCTCCAGACATCCTTCAAGCCCTCCCCCAAATTATGGGATCTTTAGACTGGATCGCCCTGGAAGTAGAGGGGGTGGGATAGCTATAATTCATAAACTAGCGATGGAATGCTCCCTGGAGAGGGTGTCAGTAGAGGCCAGTGAGGCAGGGCTCTTCACTATCACAGTGGACAACATCCATGTCATTAAAGGCCTCCTGATATACCGGCCACCTGGCCCGGCCTCACAGTCTGCCATCAGTCTCAGGGAGCACGTCATCCAACTAGCACTACGATATGCCAAGGTGCTGGGTGATCTCAACCTACACTTTGACGACAGGGGTAATGCCCCGGGGCAAGAGCTCAGGCAGGAGCTGGAGGCACTCCAATTAGTATTACAATCCACTCTCCCAAGGCATCAGTATGGGCACTTACTTGACCCCTTCTTTCCCAACTAGGGAGAGCTCCGGTTTGACACACCTATTTCAGTCCCATGGACTGATCACTATATCATCCCTTTCAGGACTCTTATACCTAAGACCCAAAATATGACCCCAGAGGAAGTGGTCAAAGTTTATGGCTAGCAAGTTTAATCTTGCTCCTCAGCGGGGGGGCAACCTGGAGGGAGTGATGTCGAAAACGGCCTGTAGTGCTCTTGATCAACGCATTTGTGAGGCACTTGACAATGTGGCGCCATGGGCCACCAATACTCCTAGGAGACAATCCAGATCCGCGCCTTGGTTCAATGAGGAGCTGAAGGCAATGAAATCCTCCTATAAACGTCTGGAACATAGGTGGAGGGAAGATTTCTCGGAAGAAAGGAGAACCACATATAAAACCAATCTTAAGATGTATCACTCTCTCATAAGGAAGACACGAGCGGCACACTACAATATGAAGATTGAACTTGCCGACAACTCCTCTAGAGAACTATTTGTGATTTTTGAAGAGCTTTCGTCCCTGGACAGAGCCTCTGCACCTAGTAAAGTCTCTGTTGAGTCCTACAATTTGATAGCAGACTACTTCTCGGATAAAGTAGAGAAGATCTACTCTACTTTCCCGGAGGAGGCCCTTAATGGGAAAGATGATGGGAAGGGAATAT
Source organism: Lissotriton helveticus (assembly GCF_964261635.1). Lineage (NCBI taxonomy): Eukaryota > Metazoa > Chordata > Amphibia > Caudata > Salamandridae > Lissotriton > Lissotriton helveticus. The sequence goes on along the minus strand of NC_136065.1, from coordinate 529,275,616 downwards.
GTAATCTGGAAGAAGCTTCCGGTCTCTCCAGTTTCAGCCTTCCCTCCGTAGATGACTTAAGATCCATAGCCTTTAACATCAAGTCAGGCTCCCACGGAGATCCCATTAAACCGAGTAATATGAGGGAGAGTATGGATATTTTGGGGCCTTACATTAGACACCTCATCAAACTCTCTTTTGAGGCGGGAGTAGTCCCCCAAAGATGGAAGGAGGCAGTGGTTGTCCCTATTAAAAAGAAACCCGGGATCAGCGCTAGCCAACTGGAGAATCTTCGACCAATATCTCTCCTACCTTTCTTCGCCAAGATCGCGGAGAAGGTGGTTAATGCGCAGATAACTAATCACATGAACCAGGCCAGCCTACTCCACCCCATGCAATTGGGCTTCCGGGCCTCTTACTCCACAGAGTCGGCATTGCTTCTGTCCACTGAAACCATCCGTCAGTTGGTCGATGCTGGACAGATGGTGGCACTGATTCTGTTGGACCTCAGTGCGGCCCTCGACACCGTGGCCCACTCCATACTGATTCAGCACCTTAAGGAGAGTGGACTGACCAACCGGGCTCTGAAATGGCTAAGCTCCTTCCTACAGGACAGGAGCTTTCAAGTATCCCAAGGGCAGTAATACTCCAAGAATATCCGATTAGGTCAGGAGGTACCCCAGGGATGGATTCTCAGCTCCAAGCTTTTTTATCTGTACATTGCCCCTCTGTCTAACATCATTGATAAATACGGCATCAGTATCGTGTCAAATGCGGATAACACGCAGCTTGTCGTATCCTTGACCCAATCCCAGGAAGAAGCTGCCACTAACTTCTCTGCTTGCCTTCAGGAGCTCTCAGTCTGGATGGCTAACAACTGTTTAAAGCTGAATGGCGGCAAGACTAAGGTCCTCATTGTCGGAAACGCCCCCGCGATATGGTCACCTAGTTGGTGGCTGCAAAGTTTGGGCCCACCCCTGCCCCCAAGGAGGAGGTTAAAAACCTGGGGATGTAGCTCGACCCTACCCTCCACTTCGATCACCACACCAGGACGGTGGCAGGAAAGTTCTTTGGCATAATGAAGGCCCTTCGGAAGATCTTAGATGGGCTACTGGTAGCTGCCAGGAAAACCCTAGTCCACGCATTTGTTACCTCTCGCTTGGACTATGGGAATGCACTCTACATAGGTGCCAGTAAAAAGATTGTGCAAAGATTACAGTACATCCAAAATGCCGCCGCCCGCCTGGTCCTGATGCTTTCTAGGAGAGCCTCATCCAAAAAGGCCCGAACTACTCTTCACTGGCTCCCAATAAGGGAAAGAATTTTATTTAAGGCTCTGTGTATTAGTCAACGGATCCTGCTGAGGAAAGGCCCAAGGTACCTGCACAACCTACTGTCCCCCTACACTCCTACCAGAGCCCTGCGTTACCAGGGCTCAGAGCTAGTGCAAGTTCCCGTTATAAAAAGAATGAGAATGGGAGGCCGTTCTTTCCGCTACCTGGCCGCCAAGCAGTTGAACGCTCTTCCCCATGACCTTTGGATGGAACAATCAGAGAATATCTTTGGAAAAAACTGAAGACTTGGCTCTTCCAAGCATAGATCATAGTATCCTTGAGCTTTACCGGACCTTTCTTCGGTACTTCTCTGTAGCTTTCTCTGGCAACAGCGCGGGGACACCCTAGCCAGTGTAATCAGGCGCTTTACAAACTCTTTATTATTATTATTATAGAGTGGGTTGCAAGCTCCCTCACTCTCAGGCCCTGGAGGCCTATGCTTGTTGAGTGGAGAGCTGCAAAGTGCGTATGACAGGCTGGCTATCGTAAGACAGCCAGCCAAACTGACATGCATACTTTTTAGTGTCTGTCAAGCAGCAGCAGTGGACAGTCAGGACAGGCCGCCATTTCTCCTGGCTTAGGGATGGTCAGGAGGCTGCTGCGAGCAGTGCTATGTGTTAAAAATAAAATGGCAATTAAATCATGTAATTTCCATTCTACTTTTTACACTTAGCGTGGCTCACAGTGGGCGGGGAGCAGCGCTATGATCCCCCTCCAGGCTATAGCAATCCTCTTTTGAAAGATGGCAGCACCCAGTAGTAATAAGTAGTGAGATACAAACATGAGCATTCCATCCCACAGCACCACACAACTCACGTTATTTTAAGCAGAACTTAAATCATGTGATGTGCGTGCCCTAATAACATGTACATACTATGCCAATCACTTGTATTTATTGTAGTGACTGCAAAGAAACTAAAGGGTGCGTTTGGTCAGCTGAAATCTGGGCACGTTTTCTGTAAATTACAAATATAGTGAAACTCAATGAAAAGATGCAGTTTCCTTAGAAAATCTTCAGTGGTCCCACTCTGCTTCCAGACTAAACAACAGAAAAAAATATCTGAAGATGGCGACTAAGCAAATGAGCTGCTTGGATTGGGCGGGGGTAATTATGGATCTCAGTACAGCGTCATAGAACCCGTTATGCAAATGCCAAGAACAAACACCAGGTTTCATGTTTTTTTTTTACAATATATGACTGTAATTATGAACGCAGCAGTGAGATGGCTCACAAGCAATACAGATATCCATCTCAAGTTCTTTGGATGTGCTTTTGTGTACCCCTTATCCCAGTGGCTTATTTTATGCTTGTAATACTTAGCAGCAATCAGTCATTTTTATATGTTTCCTGTCCAGGATCTAGCAGTGATCGAGGCTTTATAAGCATGTTTTTCATTTAAAAAAAAAAAAATTCGGCTTGGATGGTATGTTTGCTGAGCTCTTTGCTGATATCAGATTATGCAAATACTTATGTTTTGTCAGTGGAGGCACCCATATTTATGTCTCACCTACGCAGCGCGCATGTGCTGTATAGGAGTGGACTTTTTGTAATCAATCACATTTTGGCTAAAAGAGTGCAAGTTTTGCATTGCTTTGTATTGCAAAGCATGCATTTTCTGCGTTTCCCTTGTGGGAGAGAGTATCGGCGCCCTCTGTTTGTAATTATCTCCAAAACCAATGGTGTCCCTGCTCGCTCCCGCAAGGGAAACGCTGTGTGTGTCATTTTTAATATTCGAGTTTTTCACATTGTTTTAAAAGCCCAGTTCACTTGTTTAACAAAATTAAATGTATTTTTTCAACTCCCGCTTCCGCCTGCTGTATTTTTGGTTTTGTGTATTTCTTTTTGCCTCGTTAGGGGTAGTAAGTACTATATAAATGCAATTATCCCCTACCAACCCCAAAACTTAGCAGTCTGTGGTGTGGTCGGCCGAAGATCAAGGTGGTGTTATGGTTTTGTGATGTTAAAACATTGAAATCGGGCCCTTGAAACACAGATGCAGCTCCGCCCTTGTAAGCATGTGGAGAGAGGCACGTGCTTTGATGTGCGCATCTTACACCAATAAACAATAAAAGAGAGGAACAGCACCCTGGCAATGAAATATGTCCCATGTGCTTTGAAGCCCCCTTTAGACCTACGGGGAGTAGAGGCGGGTGACAGCGGGAGCTGCATGACTCACGTTCTCAATTTGGTCACCATTCCTCAGTATAATGGCTGATACATGGACACTCTGTATGCACGGGTAACCATAGGCCCCCAATTCACGTTAAAGGCCCCTTGCGCACATCTTCCTGTGAGCCTGTAGTGCTAGTGATGTAGTGAGATAGGTGCTTTTGAGGCAGGTACTTTTTGTTGCATCGTTGGAGCTCTGCATGCTTTCTGTCATTTGTCACTGGTAGAGCTGTAGGAACAACAATATCAAAGCAACATGTTTTGTGTAGCGCTTCTTGAAGTGCTTCTACCGTTCCTAGGCACCACATAGAACAGATGCCAATATTACGCAGTGCTGTGGAAAGTTGTCACGTGTGCCCGCTGCGGTACTCTCCCTGCTCCTGCTACGGTTCAGTGCTTGGTGACGGCATGTCACCTGTGGCTTATTACTTAGTTTGTGCTAAAAAGCGCTGCCTGTTTACTTTTTTCCATTGTCCGGTTCGGTTTTCTCTGGAGTTTGCGTTCCCACATCTCCCTCTTGCCCTAGGCCTCCCCTGCCAATGGAAGTGTATACGTAACAGCGTGTTATGTGCCTGTAGTGTTATGTGCCTGTAAAAAGGAAGGGGTTCTCATACGTCACACTATGAAACATGATTTTATAATCTGACACCCTAGAAATGGAGCTCTGGAATTTGCATTTATTGCACATAAGTACAAAACTTCGCAGTTTCTCTTGGCCTGATCCCCTTCAGCTGCACCCACCAAAGGGTAAGATAGTGTGTTGTGCTATGGTAGTGACGTGAGACACATGGCCACATCTTTCACTGGAGGGCCCCTTTAAAAGGACAAGGTACCTGAGTTCTCTCTACAGTTGTTCTGGCCCCATAGCTAGAGAAATAAGGGGTTAAACAACCACGATATACTTACTCCCCCACCACCCCCAATTGGTGTCCTTTGGATGGTTCCCCAAGCAGACCCTCCCAGTAATTACACAGGAATGTTCCAAGCTGCCAGCGTGGCGAGCTGAGGACAGACAGGCTGAAGACAATTTCTGCTTGAGGGCCCTCTGTTTATGTCAACATTCTATTCAGGGTGAGAAGGTTAGCACTTGACCCAGGACAAACCTCCCTGGATGTGGCACCCTGGCCTACTCGAGATATCTCGTACTTTGGCAATGTATGGTTTACAACCAGCAAATCACAAACCTGACGACACCTGCCATAGAAGCCCCCTTCCTCCATCGTGTACAAGCAGACCCGATATCAACAAGGAAGTGGTCTCTGAGGATAAATACTCTTAGCAGCAAACCATCAGTGACACTTAGAACAAGCATTGGCATAGTAAATAGGTCTCGCCTTTGGGACCTTGTAAGCGTTTCGCCATGCAACAGTTAATGTTGTTGCACCAAGGATATTGTGCTGGATAACTAAACACTTATAAGGTCCCAAAGGCGAGACCTATTGGCTATGCCAATGCTTGTTATAACACACACTGCAGTCATCTCTCCCCACCCTGCCAATTCCCTCCCTCCTCATTGATGGGCAGCATCCCTGAAAGATAATGACATGTACTTCTGCTGGCGCAGCTGGAGTGCAATAGCTACTTTTTATTGTTCACTGGGGCTCTTTAGCCTAGATTATTTCAAGTTTTAGGAATTATATTTGAGAGCCATGTAAAGATAGGCGCAGCACTTTTAAAACTCCTTTGTAATGTTGATTGGAATGTGCCCCATAGTTCTAATCACCATTCGGAGCAGCAAAGGGGTTGGGGCATGGAGCAGGTGCCCTGTGAAAACAGCGTTTGAGTTTTTATCTCAGTCTTTGAATGCAGCCTGGCAGTGACAGCAGCAATTCCTGTAAATTGATGCAAACAATCCTATTAAGCAAAATGTAGATACAAAAGCAGAATTTTCACTCAACCATGCTGTATTCAAGCAGCGAAGCAGGAGGGGTTTTGGGACGTTTGACCTATGTCTGCACAGCAAATGTGATAAGATGAGAACAAGATTTACAGGCATGTTTACAAAGGATTTTGGAGTGAGAGAAAAAACAAGTGCACTAGTGTTTGGTGCTCTTTAGCAAAGAAAAAAGTAGTTCTTGAAACAGGATCCTAAAATGAAAGCAGTGGAAGGATAGCATAAGTGGTAAATACAAGAAAAGGCATGACAAATTATTGCCATGGACAAATGGGGAGAAATAATAAGAGACTGACGATGGAGCCAGCAAATGGGAAACCTATGGGTGGGCTGAAGCCCACAAAGTAGATGTAGCATGTCTCAAAGAAAAGTGCTATCTAGCCGAGATCTAAAAACTACATGGTTAGAAGAATGTGATTCTTTTTTTTTCCGGTTTATTAGGTGTAAATGGTAATGTTCATTTTAATTATGTTTATTGAGCTTGAACTGATACCCGAAGGTGTCCTGGCGCTATGAGAAGGCCTGCTGTGGGCTGGAAGGTGAAGGAAGAGACACCTGATCAGTTAGAGAATATGCATGGTTTTAAAGCTTTTCTAAAAGGCAAAAGATTAGGCATATTTGTAAGGGCTAATAGTAGAGCATTCCATGATTTAGCCTCGTTGACAGTAAAACTCCTGGCGTCCCAGTTAGCTTTTTTTACCCAAGGGACATTTATGAGTTTTTCTTCGGATGACTGCAGTGCTCTGTTTGGTAGGTACCAATGAAAGCGTTGTTTTAAAAATTCTGCTCCAGTTCCATGAAAGGCTTTAAATACCAGACATAGGAACTTAAATTGAGTCAGTTTACTGACTGTGAGCCAGTGAAGTTGTTTTATTTTAGCTGAAATGGACTTGTGCTTTGGTGTGGCTGTTAGTAGTCTTGCCGCAGCGTTCTGCAACATCTGAAGTTTATTAATTGACCCTTTAGGGATTGTGAGGTACAGACTATTGCAATAGTCTAATCTAGACATTCTAGGGGCCGTAACTACAGTTTGTTGTGCGTCCATCGGCAGAAGAGGCATTATTTGAAGTAGAAGAGGAAGCATGGTTAACCTGGTCCCTAAAACTCAGTTTATCGTCTATCAACACCCCTAGGTTCTTAACCTTCTTGATCGGCATGGGTAGAGATCCCATCTCCTCCGGCCAGCACTTAGGAGTCCTGAATGTAAGGTTATTTCCAAAAAGCACTACCTCCGTTTTGCCGGGGTTAAGCTTCAAACAATTCTGGGCCATCCAAACCCCCACAGCTTTCATACATTCCTGCAGCCTTGATGCAGGTTCGTCTAAGTCCCCTGGTAATAATGTCACCACAATTTGGGTGTCAATCGCATACGATGTCAAGGAGAACCCAAAGGTCTGAATCAGGGGAGCTAGTGAAGATACATAAACATTGAACAAGGTTGGGCTCAGTGATGAACCTTGTGGCACCCCGCAGGGCAGGGAGAAAGATTTAGCTTCAAATTCATCCAAGGTCACCGTTTGACTTCTGTCAACGAGAAATGATTTAAGAAGATTCCAAGCAGTTCCCTTAATTCCTAGCTCGTCCAATCGGTTAATCAACAAAACATGATGGACCATGTCGAGAGCCGCAGGCAGGTCTAACATTATCAGTAAGGCCTTTCCCCCTTGGTCCAGAATGGTCCTGATTTCTTCTGTGGGCTTCAGGCGCACCGTTTCTGTATGGTGGCCCTCTCTAAACCCATACTGAGTTGGATCAAAGGCTTGTGAGTCCTGCAGAAAATTGTTGAGTTGGGTATTCAGATTTCCTTCTATAATTTTAGCAGGAAGGCGTAGCCTGCACATTTGTCTAAAATTGTTAGGATCACTGGCGTCTAGGTTGGGTTTTTTAAGAAGAGGCAGAATGGAGGCATGTTTCCATTCTTTGGGAAAGTAACCTTCTAAGGATATGTTGTTAATGATATAGGTTAGCTGTTTCGTGACAGGCTCGGCTGCCATTTTTAAAATTGAGCTCCGACAAGGGCCGTTGAGGGAGCCTGATTTAACTTTCTCCAACCGTTTGTGAGTGCCAGACAAGTTTCGACAGGCAAAGGTGCTAAAGGTCGGAGCACCAGGGTTAATTTTCCGCTGATAATCTGTCGAAACGGTGCTGGTTTTAGGAGCGGAGTCTGACAATGTTGAGAAGATACTATTAACTTTATCAAAGAAAAATTTTGCAATTTTGTTACAAAGCTCTTGACTAGCTACAATGGGTAGACCGCGGGGATGAGCTAAAGAGTTTACTATTTTAAAGAGCTCTTTCTGAGCATTTTTGGATGATTTAATTTCATTGCAAAAAAAATCTTGTTTTGTGTTTTTAAGTAACTGCTTATAAAGTGTCAGACAAAGCTTTAAATTCCTGTTTATCTTTTTCCTTATAACCCTTCCTCCAATTTCATTCCAGGTATTTTCAGGCCAACCTTTGGTCCCTCAGCTCCTTCGAATGCTTTTGTGAGGAGGGATGCTGTCTAGTATGGCTAAGGCGTTTTGAGGGTGCTAACTTGTCTCCTTCAGCTTCTAACCATTTGATGTATGATCTGGTTGCCTCGTCCAGATTACTGGGAGTAGAGGTGGTAGTATTGGTTAGCATTTGATGTAGATTCTCCGCTTTTATCTTGTTCTAAGCTCTATTCTCAGAGTATCTTGTGGATAATTTTGGTACGGTGCGGTCCAGCACCGAGAGCTCAAAAAAGACTGCTGAGTGGTCAGACCAAACTAAAGGCAGGATCCTAGTGAAGGAAAGCTGCAATTGTTTGAGAAAATGGCATCTAAAGTGTGGCCGGCTTGATGGGTTGCATCCATCACCATTTGTACAAGATTTCCACCTTTCATCAAGTCAAGCAGATTGAAAGTGTCTGGGTCAAGGGGCATTTAGAGGTGATAATTAAGATCTCCTAGAATGTGAGCCAATAAGGTTAGCCTATGTTCACTTAAGACCTACGGTATACTTAGAGCCACTGGAAGTATGCGGCTATCCAGAGCCAAATTATGCAGCAGGGTTGAGTAAAATATGCAGAAAGAAATGGGAAATTATGCAGCATAATGTGCCACATTTTGTAATAGTATGACTTCACTGTTTTATGCTTATTTTTAAACTTAGTAAAACTGTCTCGGTATTGGTTGCACTTCATTGCCAGTTTAATATCTAAATATAGCAACAAGCAACAGAAAGGTGACCAGTATAGCTTTGCAAAGGGCTTTCCACTGTGCAGTATGAAGTGTCACTGCAGTTTTAGTAACTTTTGAACTGCTTGGGCTAGAAGATGAATTTTCTTTTTTGCTAAAATATGCAGATTATGCAACAGATGATGGATTATGTGACAAATGAGGCAAATAATAATGTGGAAATCTATTTTCTTTGTTAATGTTAATATACTGAATATTCATTCAGCAGGGGGCCCCTACTACACATGTTGATTACTGTGTTATTATTGAGGATGGTCTGTGGCATTTAGGAGAGAGTCTGCTTTACAGACAATAAATCATGCTTATCAGCTGGCTGGCTGTTTTACACAACTCAGGGTGACCAATGCAAGCCTTGTTAGATAAAATGGTTATTTTTACTGCAGCTTTTAGGGCATTGTGTTCTCTTTGTCCTTGGACATAAAAGCTTCCCGTGCTCGTGCTGTGCTTTCCTAGTTTCCAGAAGGTCTGCTTAGTGGCTGGTGGCCAGAGCAACAAATGTCCCGTTCATTTGCATATAAGCCAGGTCGGCACACTGGGGGACATTTGATTGGATAATAATAACATGTGTGGTTTATAGTGCACACGGCAAAACCCAGAGACTTGGAAGCTAAAAAGAAGGGTGGCACAACCTCAGAGAAAGTCACATCGATCCTGCCAATACAAGGACCCCAAACGTGGCAGACAAAAGGACCCTTAAGAACCAAACAGACAAGAGTAGCTACAAATCGAAAGCTATAACCAGAAAAGTCCAAACAAGTGGCCAACCAGACGCCACACCAGGCCCGTGCCCAAATCCAAGCGGGAGCTGTAGCAACGAACAAGGCCGTACACCCCAGCCCATACCAAAGAGCAGAAATAAAAGGTACGACCTCCTGCAAGAGAAAAGAGGGCTTAAAACAAACACAATGGCCGGGACTGAAGGCAAACCAACACAACAACCGAAGAAAACAAAGACAGAAAGTCAACCAGAATCCCCTTTTAAACAAAAAATGGACATCTGCAGCACCATAGACAGCATACTGAAAAAGTTAGCTGAAGTCAGCGATTTAGCCAAATCTACCAAAAAAACTACAGATGCCATTCAACTCGAACTGCCGGTGGTCAGAGCGGACATTCACTCAACAAACAACAGACTGGATGCTGTAGAACAAAGAGTCAGCGACATAGAAGACAGATCCTAAATTACAGGCAAAGCAATGGGCACGATAGCCAAAGCAACAACAGACCTGAGAAAACAGGCAGCGGATTTTGAAGATCGGCAAAGAAAGGGCAACATAAGAATCCTAGGAATTCCAGAAGGAAAGGAGGACAACGCGGGCTCATGCATAGCAATGCTACAAGGTCTCATACCCAAGCTGACTACCATCAAGTTTGAAAACCCCTTCGAACTAGACAAGGCCTATAGAGTACCGGCCTTCAAACAAACCAACGGAACGAACCCAAGACCAATAATCTGCAAACCCGTACGCTCCCACCAGACAGAAGCTATCTTTGGGTTCGCCAGGAAGACACCGAATCTACAGTGGGAAGGTCACAAGATAATACTCACACAAGATTACTCGAAAGGCACAGTAGAAATCAGGAAAGATTTTCTTGCCCAAAGAGATAAAATAAGGAAACAAAACATCCCATTTTCCTTATCGGACCAGCCAGATTTAAGCCAGATTTAAGATAACCAACAGATGAATTCCAATAACTTTCGAAGACCTGGCAGAACTAGCACGCTTCCTAGCCGGTCCCGACACGCAAGAAATGGAGACAACTAACTTGTCAAGTAAAAGAAGCATCTCACCGGACCCCATAAGTGAGTGAGCAGAAGAGTCAAAGGGCACAAACAAGAAAATACCCACAGACCTATTAAATGCAAGCACAACCTACATCAAATGCCTCGAAAACCACAGCTGCACACAGCGTTTCTACCTCAAGCAAGAACTATTTCCGAAGCAGAGCCCAGCGATACAAAGACTGATATCCTTTCACTCTAAACCCATATGATAGATCAAACAAATATCAGACATTTGCGAATAACAGTATTATCCCAGGGATGTAGGGGGGAGGGAGGGACCTTGCTGTCACACGTCTACAGCACGAAGCAAGTATAGGGGGAGGGAGGGAGGGGAGGGAGGAGGGGAGGAGGAGGCAGGGAGGGAGAGTCCGCCATCTATGTCTGTTACGTCCGTCCTGTCTTGTCAATATGTCCCGCGTACGTTTATGTCTGTATCCACGTCATTGTCCATGTTCAGGTCCAAGCGAAACTCTCAGACAGGTCGCTCATGTCAAAAGTTACACCGCAAACACCCGCTACTTTCCTTGGGGGAAACCCAAAGAATCCTAGAAGAAACTGGAAGTCAGAAGCACCAGGTAGGCACACTATGTTGACCGCGACCCAGAGCGAAGCTCCTGAATAAATAAAAAAATCAATACAGACCGATCTAAAAATAGTATCCCTCAACATCAAAGGCCTAAACCACCCCATCAAGAGAAGGAAAGTGCTAGACTATCTAGCTAAGACAAAGAGTGACATTATCCTACTGCAGGAAACAAAACTGTCCGATGATGACGCGAGACAATTAAAAACAAGATGGATTGGTCAGTCAGCCAGCTCACCAGCCGTGGGCAAGAAAAGAGGGGTCATAACCCTAATAAATAGCAACTCCAACATAACAATAGAGAGCGCGCAGCACGATAGCGAAGGCAGAATACGAATCACACAGCTAAAGAGAGGCACAGAAACATTGCTGGTAGCAAACATATATGCACCAAATACAGAGGACACAAAATCCTGGGAAGAGGTCACAAGAAAAATAGAAACAAACCAATCGGATCAAATGCTAGTAGTGGCAGGGGACTTTAACCAAGTCCTGGACCACACCCTAGACAGACAAACAGGAGCTCAGACCCGACCCCCCACCACCCACAATACACTAAAGAACATATGTACCGGATTCGACCTGAAGTTCCCAAGGCGCCTCCAACACCCATACACCAGAGACTACACATTCTGTTCCAATCCACACAACTCCTACAGTAGAATAGACTACATACTCATCTCAGGCTCCCACACACAACTGACACAACACACAGACATTACAGCAAGAACAATCTCAGACCACTCTTGTATCAGTTTACAACTGACGGGCCAACATAACGAACACATCACCCGCAGATGGCGCATCAACAACATTACCATAGCGAAAGAGGAAGACAGAAACAAAATCAAAAAAGTCATTGGAGACTACATCAGAAAAAACGACACACCAGACATAAACCCGAGAAGTCTATGGGATGCCCTAAGGCAACCATCAGAGGCACACTAATATAATTCAAGCCCAGAGGAGACAAAGAAGCCAAGGCAAAGCTAGATCCACTAGAAAAAGACATAAAACAATTAGAAACAAATCACATTAAGGACACCACAAACACAGCCACTCTGGCAGAACTCACGAGGAAGAAATACGAATTTAACCGAACCCTAAGGGAAAGAGCAGGTCTGTGGATAAGGAAATATAAACAAATTAACCTCTGCGAAGCAAACAAGGCAGGAAAAATCCTAGCTTCCAACTTGAAACACAAACAAAGGCAACACTGTATCACCTCAATCACAGACGCCCAAAGCAAAACACACACCAGGCACAAAGATATCCAACACACATTCATGGAATTCTAAAAAGAACTGTATAAAAAAGATGGCAACCTAGATCAGGATGGCTGCTCAACTTACCTTGACAGCACTAATCTACCCAAAATAACGACAGAGGAAGCCAAGACACTAGGGCAAGACATAAAGAAGAGCGAGATCCGCGCAGCCATTAAAGCATTGAAAGATAACAAAGCCCCAGGCCCAGACGGTTATACCGCAACCTTCTACAAAAAATTTGAAGACCAGTTACTGCCGGTCATGACAAAAGTCTTTAACCACTGCGCCACAGAAGGCTAGGTAACCGATTCCATGTCACTAGCCAACATAGTGGTAATACCCAAGGATGGCAAAGACCCACAACTACCCAGAAACTACCGACCGATTTCACTAATAAACTTCGACTGCAAACTATACCCCAAAGTATTAGCGACAAGACTAAACAAAGTGCTCCCTCCCCTGATCGGCAACACTCAAGTGGGCTATCTCAAAACATGCATGTCCCGCGATAATACCAGACTTCTCTGCCAAATAATAGAGCACTCCGCCAAATCACACAAACCAGAGGTAACAATCACACTAGATGCAGAAAAGGCATTTGATAGAGTATCCTGAAGAGTCCTAGAGAGAAGTATGCAAGGGTACAACCTAGGAGACAGCTATACGAAGATGGTAATGGAACTGTACAAAAACCCAAGGGTACAGATAGCAATCAACAGCACTACATCCCCCCGAATTTAACTCGAAAGGGGTACGAGACAAAGGTGCCCGCTATCCCCGCTATCTTCCTGCTAGCACTCGAACCCCTGAACAAACATATTCTAGCCAACAGAGTGAGTAACTATCAACAATACTACAGCTAAGCTTGCAGCATACGCAGATGACCTGCTCATATTAACGGAAAACCCAGCCCAGTCCATTCCAGCACTAATGCACACAATCAAAACATACGCCAGACACTCAGGATACAAACTCAATAGAGATAAGTCGGAATGCATGCCCCTCATTGTGCACACAACCAAAGAAATAATAGGTAACTCAGGGCTAGCCTAGCAACCCAAATCTGCAAAGTATCTAGGCATCCATTTTGGAAAAAACCTGAGAACAACACTAGAACTGAACGAAAAAGCTACACTAGACAAGATCAAAAATCTACTAGAAACCTGGTCACCCAAGTTTATTACCTGGTGGCGCAGGGTAGATACTGTCAAAATGATGATCACGCCGTTTGCGAAATATGTGGCAGGCATGCTACACATAACATTCACCGACGAATTCCACAGAAAAATTGTCCAAATGCTAAACAAATTCATATGGAGAGACAAGAAACCCAGATTAGCCCTAAAAAAACTTAGACTAGAGAAGAAGCTAGGAGGGCTCAATGTGGCTGACCTACGAACCTTCCAAACAGCCTTTATAGGCAGACAAGGAATGCAGTGGGTCCTCCCTTGCCAACCATATACGCCAACATGGCTCTCTATTGAGAGAGCCATCCTAAACTACACCGAGCCCCTAACTCTCCTTACTGCTAACAAATATGCACAACTGGCCAACCCGATATTTAAGATCACAAGACAAGCACTGCTAAAAGTAGACCAAAAACTCGAACACAGCATCAGAAACTCTAACTGGGAAGCACTCTGGGCAAACTCCAACATCAAATACAAACGGAAACCCCTAGATATAAAATCATGGCAAGAGCTAGGCTTCTCGTACTCAGCGCAGCTAGAAGTAGAAGGATCCCCACACACCTTCAGCAACCTGAAAGCCCAGCACACACTTCCAGAAAGTGAACTATATAACTTTCTAGCCATCAAAGCAGCCATAACAAAATCTAAGTTAGCCAAACACAGACCTTCAATCTTCCACTACATGGACACAATTAGTGCAAGTGGCCATCAGGTGTCATACCTGTATAAACTTCTTTGCCCCACCTCCACCAAACTCAACGCTAAAAACACTAAATATTGGGAAGAGCAACTAGGCACCAAACTCGCAGAAAGAGAACTAGAAACCTTTTGGGCAGCCCCATCAAAAAACAAAGTATCACCGGTGCTAGCACAAACAAAATTCTGGCTACTCCCCGAAGCATACTGGACACCAGTGCGCCTAGCATCGATAGGGCTCAAAGAGAATGATAGATGCTGGAACTGCGAGACAGAAAAAGGCGACCTCGCACACCTCATATATCACTGCAGAAAAATCAACACATTTTGGGGGAGGGTAACCGAATTCATTAACCAAACGATTGGCTGCACTCTTGACCGAAATTTTGCCACAACCACTACTGCCCACATCACAGCAGACATCCACACTCAACATGACAGACTCCTCCTAGACTTCCTCCTGACTACAGCAGTGAAAACGATCTTAGCCAAACGGAAGGACACCTCCAAAGTTACATTCAAGAGATGGCTGAATTGGATAACATTCCTCAGAGGAGCAGACAACACCGCACTCAGACACACACCATGGAGAAACCCAAACAGGAAAATGTGGCAGAAACTGGACATAAACCTAAATACCTACAAGCCACCATGAAGACCAAAGAACCAGATCCAATCCAGCCAAAATAGACCCCAACTTTACCGGTCGACCTGACAACAAACATGCACCCGTCAAGTCTATGTTCCATGTTGTATGTTACGTTTAATGTTTCAATGATGAAGCAACCAACTGCACCAACCTGAGCTCAAAAAAGTCGGACGTGCGGAAAAAAACGGGGGCAGTACCCAATGTTAATGCCTACAAACATGTAATTATAGTATGTCATTGTTCTTTTTAATATTCTGTAACATGTAAATACCAATAAAAAAATTATTAAAAAAAAAGAAAAAGAAATGGCAGAAATGGAAGTGCTACGCCGAGCTTGCTTTGAGGCTCCCTCTTTATTACCATAGGGTGGCAAACAATACACATTGCCATTACTTAATCTAAATGAGCTCATGTTATCTGCATTAAAACAATTTTCAATGTATTTAATGTATTTCTATATAGTGCAAACTTTACCAGAAGGTGTCATAGTGCTGTACAATAGAAGTATTTACATTCCATGAGAGAAATATTACAAAATAGAACTGTACAAAAATAAACAGGAGACTAGAAGAGGTAGGAAGAAACCATAAAAGGCAAGAACATAATATCAAACACCTCAAGCAAGGGTGAGGAATGTGCAAGAAAGTATTACAAATTTACACTGATGAACGAACTTCCTAGTGGGGTCTGACAATGAAGATATTAATTCTGAAAGTGTGTTTGGAAGAGAAAAGATTTGAGGTCAGCTTTGAAGTTCCGGATAGAGGAGGTGGCATGGATCAATGGAGGAAGGGAGTTCCAGATTCCCACTGCATTACCTGAGAACGATTGAGCCATCCGCATTCCAAGAAGGTCTCGAGCCTCCAGACATTTTCAGTTTATTCGCCAGGTAACGAGGGGAGGAAGTGTGCATGGTTTTGTGGGTGATGCAAGCAGTTTTGTAAATAGGTCTTGCCTCGATGGGAAGCCATTGAAGAGAAGACAGTATAGGAGTGATGTGGTCACTTCGTTTGGACCCTGAAATAAAGCGAGCTGCTGAACGGAGGATGGATTTGAGGGGGGAGAGGTGATATTTGGGTAGGCCAGTCAGAAGAGAATTGCATTAATACAGTTTAGATAGAACTAGCAATTGGACCAAGGATTTTAGGTCTCTCTCTGGGAAGAACTGATGAATCCCCCGCAGAAGGCGCAGCTGGTAACGTGCATTCTTAGCAATGGAGTTGACGTGGTAGATTAGGTTGAGTCTTTTGGCAAGTATGACAATGATTGGTTTATTGTTGAATAAATTCAGCTGATCCATCCAGGATTGAACAGGAGGAGGGGCACGAGAGGTAGACAGGAGGAGGAATTTAGTTTTGGAGGGATTGAGACGGAGTTAGTGAACTAACATCCAGTTGTGAATAGAGTTGAGTAGTGAGAGATCGTCTGCGGAAGACACCGTGAGGTAGATTTGAGTGTCATCCGCATAGAAATGGTAGTGGATCTCAGCTTTACTTAGGAGGTTCCCTAATGGTTCCAAATAGAGATTAATTAAAGTGGGTGCAAGGATAGGGCCTTGGGGGACGCCATGGCATACCACCACTAGAGATGAAAGACTGTTTGCTATCTTGATCATTTGGGATCTGTTCAAGAGGAATGAGGCAAACCATTTAAGCACTGTGCCTTCTACGCCCATTCTCTGTTGAAGAGTGTTAAGAAGGGTGTTGTAATTTACAGTATCAATGGCTGCAGAGAGGTCAAGAAGAATCAGAAGGCACGATTCCCCAGAATCACTTGCAGCAGGGCTATTTCAGTGCTGCAATTTTGAATGAAGCCAAACAGGAACACGTCACAGAGATTATTGTCCATAATATGTAGGAAAAGTTGTTTCGCCACACATTTTTCTGTGATTTTTGGAAGAAAAGGGAGGTTTGTGATGGGGCGGAAGTTGTTGAGGTTGTTGCATCAGCAGAGGGTTTTTCGTAAGAAGAGGTCCTGTTTTGAGGGCAGCAGGGTGGGAACCTTGACTGAGGAAGAGTTAGACTGGTCTAGTAAGAGAGAGTATTGGTGTAGAAATCAATGGCGATGACACTGGAGATGGGGTCAGAAGAATGGTTGGAGGGTTTGGTTTTGAGGATGCATTTGAGGAGGTCATATTCTGAGATGGCGGCAAAGTTCTGCCAAGTGACTAAGGATTTTTGCTTCTCAATGAGGTGGGGTAGGAGGCCTGATCCACCAGTGATTTGACCTTTTCATCAAAGAATATAGCAAATTCTATGCTGCTTTCTTTGAAGAATGAAAGGCGGACTCATTTAGGACACAACTGGATCATTTGAATCCAGGGTTACGAATACATCTGTTGGGGGCACATTCCCCACTGTCAGTGTGCTGTAGCATACTGGCACATAGCTACTAACCTGATCATACACATAGAGATCACAACAAAAAAAGCATGCAGAAGAGGTACCATTGAAGTAGAATTACTATTTACTTGTTTTTCTTTCTGTTAAAAAACACAAGCCTCCAATGTCACCAGAACAAAGCAATCATAGCATCGAATTGAAATGGGCCTTTGTGGTATGGTTACCCCAGCCTGAGCATGTCAACAAAGTGAGCTAATCTCCTACTGCTATAACAGCATACACATGTAATTCCCTTGTTTGAATCTCAAAAGGGTTGGCTCTACCTTCCAAAGTGAATAAAAAAGTGAGTGCTGTTGGGATACCAATGTCTATCACTTGCAGTGCCTTGAAGCTGCATGCTTGTAGCTTGGAGCACTATCAGTGTTAATAATGCTGATGGTGAAAATTCCATCTAAGCAGTGGCTTTCAACTTTTGCAAGCACACTAAAGTTCACAATAATTTATTTCACATGACACCCTTTCTAAATCACCATCAGATGGACAAAAGTCACATGAGAAACATTACTGTACTAATGCGTGTTCTGCAGAGGTCTTTGGGTGATTTAAACGTCCCAGGTTTGAAACCGGGGTGTTCTACTCAATGAATCAGCTTTTTAAAGGTGAGTTGGTTTGTTATAATGCCATTTATCAGCACAAAGAAATAATGCACTTGGTATAGTGTGCTATATAAATGTTGTTGTTACAACCAACGTATAATACACATTTTGTGCATCCTTAAATATAGAGGGCATGCCATGACATGAGTGGGAACACTTTAACACCTTTCACTCATTATGGGCCTCTAGTGCTTCACTGAACAATAAGTCACTGTTAAAGCACCTCAAACAATATCTAAGCAAGGCTCCTATTATTCCCTTACTGAACAACACACTTTTATATTGCACTTCATTCAGCTTCTAAACAACTTAAATAATAGCTGCAATTATTACCAAAGAATAATGTTTTACATAGCGCTTCATGACATATGTAAGATGTATCACTATTGGTTCCGAAACGCCAATATGAGATGGATGAAAGACTGAGTTGTCCTTGGAAGGAGCGAACCCAAGATCTGCAGATTACAGCGACCACAGTCTAAATTACAGAGCCATCCTGCCGCCACTAAAATTAAATGGGAACTGTGTAAAAATACAAATAACCAAAGCATAGACTCATTTGCCACTGAATACAACAGAACATTTCACTAAACAATAGTGCTGCTTTAATCATACATTGGACTAAGCATGGGCATAAAATCCGTTCCGCTCGCGGATTTTGCGGATTTTCGGTAAATTCGCAATCCGCGAACTCTCGCGAACTTGCCGAAAATTCGTAAAATCCGTGCGAAGCGGATTTTTTGCTTGGTCGCACTTGCCAACTAGAATACTATACAATTTCGCGGGAGTAAACACTTGCGAACACGTAGATGCGGCGGGCAGCGACAATCTCGCAATTGCGAGATTGCAAAATTTGCAATTTCGCACAAGAAATCCACCAGCAGGCAGCATAAACCTTGAAAATTATGATTTTTATCAGAATAACTCCTCAGGTTGACATTTGCCTGCACTTTTTCTTTGCAAGGAGTCCATTTGGGGTGGTGGGGGTGGGAGGAAGGAAGTGCCCCACAGTCTCCAACTTCCTGTTCCTGTCCACCAGGCTCCTCCCAGTGCTTTCTTCATGTGCTGGTCACTTTGATTTGGATCTTGACCTGGAAGGATTACTTTTTGTGGATGCTGCTGGATATTTGGATTTTTGCAAAACTGAAAGCACTCAGCAGGTGCAAAAGTTCAATCTTATCATTAGTAACCATTCCCTGTAGTGCTTCCTGAGGGGCCCCTTCAGAGTTCATTTGCCTACGTGCAACTATTCTATGACCCTGCTCTGACCCTCACAGCAGGCTCAGAGAATAGCTACAAGTATACAACAAAGGTCCTGTTAAAAAAATTACACTGCAACAGAAAGCAATTACAGACAAAACTGAAAGCACTCAGCAGGTGCAAAAGTTCAATCTTATCATTAGTAACCATTCCCTGTAGTGCTTCCTGAGGGGCCCCTTCAGAGTTCAGTTGCCTACTTGCAACTATAGGCCACAAAGGTCCTGTGAAAAAAAATTGCACTGCAACAGAAGCAAATTACAGATAAGGAAGCAGGTGCCAGCCAGACTGGAAGTTTTAAATTCAGTGACACATTAATCAACCCCAAATTAATTCATGTCAGTTGAAGCAGGGCAGGTGTGCTTGCTTTTTTTCACCCCCATAATCTACAGTGATAAACCAACCAGAGGGTGGCAGTGATGTACCAGAGGGTGGCATGGGTGTACCAGAGGGTGGCAGTGGTGAAACAGAGGGTGCTGTGAACCTGTGATGATGAACCAGATGTAGAAACAACATAGTCGTGGCCGTTGCGAGCCGACAAGTAAGTTCGCAATTGCGAACTGGTACAGAACCCTCGCGAACTGGCAGAAATCCTTGCGAACACAAAAAAAAAATTCCGCAAATTCGCGAGAGTTCGCGGATTTTGCGGATTGCGAATCCGTAAATACGCAAGTTCGCGGATTGCCAATTCGCAAAATCCGCCCATGCTTACATTGGACCAGATGTACTAGCACATGAAATCCAGACTGCAATGCCTTTTGACATTTCAATAAGAACTGTGGTCGGAGCGAATGAAAATAGCAGCGCTCCGTGGGAGGGCTGGTAAACAAAGAAAAAATAAGTCCTAACATTAATAATAAAATGAGGGCTGGTGGGGAGGTTATGTACTTAGTTCCCGGTCTCGAGGAGGAGTAAACACAGGTAGAGGCATAACAAATGCATACCATGGATAAATGGGGAGAAATAATGGGAGAGCGACAACGGAGCCAGCAAAAGACAAGCCTATGGGCGGGCTGGAGCACCCAAAGTACATACAACAAGTTTGTTTTTGAGACAGCTCATACGGCCGTCTAGAGCTAAGACCTCAAATGAAACCTTGAAGTTTCATATTTTAAGAATAGGCAGTGTTCTATGGGACCACTACCCCCTCTACAAAAATATTATTCACATTCTCAAAGGGAAAAGGGTCCCTTGGGGACCCCTTCCTCTTGGTTTTGCGAACCGCATTTTTTTGCAAATCAGTAATACATACCATACCAATTCAGTATTTTGAAGGGACCACCTAACCACGCCCCTTCCAAATACCAAATTGCAAATGCAAAATGCGATTCAGTAACAAGTTACCCAATCACATTTTGCAATTTGTTCTTTAGAAAAAGAATTTTTCCAATGGTAAATGGCCCGATTCTTTGAAAAGGGCAGTTTGCGACTGGAAAAATCCTTTGCACATCTGGCCCCATGTTCCTTGCAATGCTTTTTATGTGTGGGTATGTTTACGATTGTACACATGGGCAGGAAGTGAATTATGGCAATACAAAAAGAAGGATACATATTTGATTTATTTTCCTTCTAATTTGTGAGATACATGAAGCTTATGGAGCATAGGTTATTGTATTTCTCTTCACAATTCTTCCCTTTTGGGTGGTTAAGAGGAATATGGAGAAAGGCTTCTTGGCAGCAATGCATTAAAATATATTTATGTTTTGATGTGCTTCATCAGGAAAGCTCCCCGTAGCATACCAAGCCTGGGACCTTCCCTAGGAGCATATGGCAATAGGGAGATTAATAGATTGTAGTGCTTTTCTAATCAAGTTTACATTGGCATCAATGGCATGGGAGACTTAGTGACAACTCGGTGCTGCCATATACAGTAGCTTGCAACCTTGTCAATTAACTGGTCCTGAACTTCGAATAAATACAATTCCTAGAGAAGTCATCGAGAAGACAGTCAACAAGCAACTGGCCACCTTCCTCGAGACGAACGGATCTGTACTGGGGCCTTTAGAAGGAAGTATACAACGAAAGAGGAGTGGGGCCTTTAGAAGGAAGTATACAACGAAAGAGGACTGGGGCCTTGAGAAGGAAGTCTACATTGCTCTAACTGTCCTGAAAAGCAAAAAAGGACTACCAAGCCTTAATAGTGGAAAGAGAGAAGGACCGAGAAAAGGCAAAAAGGACTAAAGAACGAGAGTAGGGGAAAGAGAGAAAGTCCTCTCTCCTCAAGAGAGTGGAAAGAGAGAAGATTGGAAGAAAAGTGAAAAGGAATAAAGATCTGGAGTTTTTCTCTCCTCAAGAGACCAGCAGATCAGACTTAGTGCACATCTTGTACTATGTTACTTTTTAATTGATTACTGAGGATGGCATCAATATTCCAATGGTTTATAGTGAACACGATAGCATTATGATTAACTGTCCTCTTTGATTATTTTACATCAGATAACCCTTGATTACCAAAGATACTTAATTAATTAATTACTACTCATGGCACCATAACTACAAAGGCTTACTGTGAACCACGATTGCTTAACTGCTACGGTCTAATTAGAAGATACCTATTACAGAGAAACCATACCTATACTTCCGAAACTGTAGACCTGGAATAACCCCAACGTCTAGACCCTCCATGACCATACAGTATAAGAAGTATAAACCACATGATATTTTAGCAGGGAACTATTTCAGAACTGATAGACAAAGACGTCGGAAGACCCACAACGAGAAATGGATATGGATGGAAGATACCGATGCTCGACCAGACCCAATGCAAGGAGTATAGAATACCCATCCACCCTATCCAAAAACGCTGCTAAAAAATTCAAACATAACACCTTAAGAAAAAATCCAGATACCTTATTCGTTGACCCTTATTTCGATAGAGTCAAAGGCGCTATGATGAATGATCTGATATTCTACACTGACAAAACAGCTAAATGGCGTAATGCCTTCACGAAAACGCTGTTCACGAAAGCCATAAAAAACATACCACATGGCACTAAAATAACGACCTCACTAACTAAAAGAAGCAATACTGAACTTTATATCACTCTATATAAAACGGGAATAGTTTTGATACAAGCAGCTAACAGAGAACTTGATAAATTTAAGAGAACTTTCCAAACCCTGAAGGAATCCATAGAAGGTACAAGCCACCTACAACACATGACCCCACCTGTTGTCACCCCCGACTTCAACGACCCTTCCACTAGTAACTCGAACAAAACGGTCGGCCAGGACAATCTAACCTCCAACTCCGGAGATGTCACTGAATCTGAAAGTGCATTACCAGAGATTGTGATAGAAGGGATAATGAAGTCTACTAACATTGGAAACCGAGTGAAGAATCGGGCCCTAAGCGAAGAGCAGATGGTGCCAGTTCAAAACGTCCCCGCGCTTGTAGTGACTACCTCAGCTCTAAGGAAATCCCCTGATGAAGATAACCACGCCCCCCCTCAACAACCTGGGAATGGGAGACTTGAATACCTCAGTTCCTTACCCATATACTCACCCCCTACACCACTCAACCTAGGGAATAATGAACACACCTGTAATAGAGTCAGTAATGCCAACGAAATGAAAGACAAAAAAGAAGGATCGGTGGCAGTGGGAACGAACCAATCATGGAGAAAAACAAAATGTAGAACACAGACAAGCAGGGCGACGGCACCAAAGATAACATCACGAACTCAGAATGAAGTCAAGGACCTCCAGAAACTAGTAGGTAACCTGGTACAAGTCGCGTCGACTCTCTCACAGACAATTGAAAAAATTTGGGAGACGACGTTAGGGACACACGCTAAAGTCTCACATATCCAGAATGCTGTACTCAGGCTCAACAGACCAAACAGGACCGATCCCTTGTCAAATGAAGAAGCCCTGGCCTTACTCCGATCTTATGAACAACCAGTCCGGGGAAGGGAGGAGAGCATCAAATTAGTACATATTGACTCCAATCGATCAGCCAGAAAGAATGACAGGAAAGCAATCCACAACAACCTACGACATATCCAGGTAACAGCATCTGAATCTGATTATGGCAACGTCCAGAACTCACACGAACCCTTGAAATGCCTATTACTAAATTGTCGTTCGGCAACGAAACATGCATCTGACATAGCTGCTCTCATCATTAACAAGGAAATTGACCTGGCCTTCCTCACTGAAACATGGCTCAGTGAATCATCTTCACCTAATATAGATCTCCTTGTTCCCCCACAATATAATATTGTCAGATTAGACAGACCTAAGAAAGTGGGAGGAGGCATTGCTTGCATCCATAGGTCAGAGATTGAGGTCAGCCAATTCCAATCTGACCCCCTAGAGTCTTGTGAATACCTTGGTCTTAATATAAGAACAACTAACAACAAAAGATGTAACATGCATGCGTTCTACCACCCTCCCGGAGATAACGCAAAGTTCACAGAGCAACTCATGGAGATCATAACAGCCAACTCTAACCCTGACGCCCACAATATATTCCTAGGTGACTTTAACCTCCACTGGGAGGACGGCAATGACAAACTAGTTAAATCTCTTAAAGATTTCCTCATCGAGCTAAACCTTACCCAAGCTTGCACACATCCCACTCACTCACAAGGAGGGACCTTAGACTGGATTATCTCAAGGAATAAAGAGACTTCAATTCTCGCTATTGACCCGTGTGATTGGTCCGACCATCACGCCATAACTTTTGCGATACCCACAATGAATAAAGGCAGGACCATACAACCCCGCAAGGTCAAAAAACTGGTCCGAGACACAAAAGAAGCTAATATTGAACTATTGGTGGAAAGATGTGAGAAAGCCTTGAAGCCACCAAACAACCGACTGAATGTCAACGAGTTAACGGAGCACTACTTCACCTCAATAGGAAATATTGTCAATGACACCATGCCACAGACACTGAAAAGAGTATCAGAGAAACCTAAAAATCCCTGGTTCAGTGAGTCACTGAATGAGGACAGGCGCAAACTGAGAATGGTCGAAAGGAAATGGAGGCAACACCCCTCCTCTCTGGAGCTGATAGCCCTCAGGAACACCAGAAGGCAATATAACAAGAAGATAATTAAATCCAAAAAAGATTTTATAAAAGCTGAACTTGACAATGCCTCAAACAGACCTCGGAAACTCTTTGAGATTTTAAAACAACAGTCGAATAAACTAGCCAAAACTATTCACGAGAATCCAAAAACTCCCTTAAGCTGTGAGGAATTCTCTACATTTTTCACGGAGAAAACCAAATTGCTTGAAGTGGAGCTCTCAACTGCCGCGATTAACATCTCGACCCCCACCTCACCCACAAAAGAGGCCAATGAGCCCATAGAGAGTCCTCAAACTAAAAATAAGGCAAATTGGGACACTTTTGAATGTTATGACCAAGAAAAGATTGCCAAAACGCTAAAGGAAATCAGACCGAATAACCATTATCAAGACCCTCTACCGGCAAAGTGCGCAAGAGAAATTAGCCACACCCTTGTTCCGATCTGGACTGAGATAATAAATGCCTCACTTACACAAGGGACCCTGCCCGACTGCCTAAAAACTGGTCAGGTTGTGCCCATCATCAAAAAACCGACAGCGGATGCAACTGACCCGAACAACTATCGACCAGTGACCAACATACCTTTACTAGCCAAACTTATTGAGAAATGCGTACAAGGCCAACTGAGTCAACACATCGCTAAGTTCTCAGTACTAGATGACTGCCAATCTGGATTCAGAGCTGGGCATAGTACTGAAACTGCGATCCTGCATATCGTGGACGACGCCCTACAAGCCCTAGACAGTAATCAAGCATGCCTACTGATTCTCCTAGACCTGTCATCTGAATTTGACACGGTAAATCATGAAATGCTGACGACCAGGCTACAAGAAAGGATGGGCTTGTCGGGAAATGTGCTGAAATGGTTTAAATCTTTCCTGCAGAATAGGACTCAACGTTTCCTGGTCAATCAAGCAACCTCTTCCCCTTGTCCTACTGCCGTCGGGGTCCCACAAGGTTCAACGTTATCCCCAGATCTATTCAACTTGTATGTTGAACCCCTCACGGAGATCCTTCGAGAATCGCAGATACCCTATCACATGTATGCAGATGACACACAAATATACATAAAGATCGCCTCCCCTGCTGACATTGATCTAATGAACAAGACACTAAAGAGAGCTCTACAGTGGTTAACCTCGAACCATTTGAAACTAAATGCCCATAAAACTGAATTCCTGTTAATTTCACCGACGAAGAACCGACCCGAGGTAAAGGAATTGACGAAACTGGTGACCGCGCTGGACTGCACCCCGACCCTAGTTAATTCAGCAAAATCACTTGGAATTACCCTAGATGAGAACCTGGACATGAAAGACCACATAAACTCAATGGCCAAGAGTGCCCGTTTCCATCTGAACTATTTAAGAAAACTGAAACCAAACATCTCAAAGGCGGACCTAAAACTGGCTGTACAATCCCTAGTTATTTCAATGATTGAATACGGTTGCACCACGTTAGCGGGTCTGCCGAAAACATCCACAGCACCACTAAAAGCCTGTCTCAATGCAGCGGCAAGACTGATCACGGGATCGAGGAAATTCGATCACATATCTCCTCAACTGAAAACACTAAACTGGCTACCCTATGAGGCCAGAATCCAAATGAAGATGGCTTGTATTACCCACAGAGCAGTTCACTACAACACGCCGAGATATCTGGCCAAGAAAATTAAGCTATCGGGAGGCAACAGACCAACTAGAAGCGCCAACGAACTGCTACTGAGGCCAGCCTTTTTCCGTAAGAAAAAGACATACGACCGAGCGTTCTCAGGAGCCGCCCCCAGAGTCTGGAACTCAATACCTCCGAACATCAGGAAGATTCATAATTCGATATCATTCAAATGTGAACTGAAGAACCACATGATGAGCAAATACCTTTCATAGAGTAGTGTACCGATTATTTGATGAGAACATCTACGCCTAAGAGAGACGGCCTCAACTTGAACATCCTGAAGATCAATTATCTGTCAACCGACTGATTTCATGTTTAAATCTTGGACACACACCTTACTACTACCTCAAATCGATGTGATCCGATATCGGTATTCTCACAGACTATACTATATACTCTCTACCTCACTGTGTTTTATTGCCTAGGATCCCGGTTACATGACAACACTTTTCACTCCTTAATGCTATTTACACATGTTATTTGCACTGTTATACTATATAACCATACCTCACCCACCTCCTACTACTAACTGGATAGGCGGAAGAACTCGTACTTATAATCTCCCTTACAGCTTATCTTATCGTCTTATACTTCATATATATCTGTTGTTACAATTGCCTCCATAATGTCTGTAAATTATCTTACATGTGAAGCGCTCTGATACCCACAGGTCTTGTCCGCGCTATACAAAACTCTATAAATAAATAAATAAATAAACGGATCCCTCGACCTCTCGCAGTCTGGCTTCCGGGCCAACCACAGCACCGAGACCGCCCTGATCGCAGCCACCGATGACATCAGAGCCCTGCTCGACAACGGAGAAACAGCGGCCTCCTGGACCTCTCCGCGGCCTTCGACACTGTCTGCCATCGTACCCTAGTACAGCGCCTCAGCAACGTCGGAATCCAGGAGAAGGCACTGGAGTGGATGATCTCCTTCCTCGCCGGAAGAACACAGAGAGTCCGCCTCCCCCCGTTCAGATCGGAGGCCACCGAAGTCATCTGCGGCGTTCCTCAAGGCTCCTCGCTCAGCCCAACACTCTTCAACGTCTACATGAGCCCCCTCGCAGCCATCGCACGCCAGCACAACCTCAACATCATCTCCTACGCCGACGACACCCAGCTGATCCTCTCCCTCACCAACGACCCCGCCACCGCCAGAGCCAACCTGCACGAAGGGATGACAGACGTAGCCAAATGATTGTCGAACAGCCGCCTGAAGCTGAACTCGGACAAGACGGAAGTCCTCATCCTGGGATCTTCACCCTCCGCCTGGGACGACTCCTGGTGGCCCCCCGCCCTAGGCAACGCACCCAAACCAACAGACCACGCACGCAACCTGGGCTTCATCCTGGACTCCTCCCTCTCCATGACCAGACAAGTCAACTCCGTCTCTTCGTCGTGCTTCAACATCCTGCGCATGCTACGTAAGATCTTCCGATGGATCCCCACTGAGACCAGGAAGACGGTCACCCAGGCCCTCGTCACCAGCCGTCTGGACTACGGCAACTCCCTCTACGCCGGAACCACCACCAAACTCCAGAAGAGACTCCAGCGGATCCAGAACACCTCAGCACGACTCATCCTGGACATCCCCCGCCGCAGCCACATCTCCGGACACCTGAGAGACCTGCACTGGCTCCCGGTCAACAAGAGAATCACCTTCCGGCTCCTCACCCACGCACACAAAGCACTACACAACCAAGGCCCCGGATACCTCAACAGCCGCCTCAACTTCTACGCTCCCAAACGCCAGCTTCGATCGACCAGCCACGCCCTCGCCGCCGTCCCCCGCATCCGAAGAGCCACCACAGGAGGAAGGTCCTTCTCCTACCTAGCTGCCAAGACTTGGAACTCCCTTCCGACCCACCTCCGCCTGACCCAAGACCACCTCGCCTTCAGGAAGCAGCTCAAGACCTGGCTGTTCGAGCAGTAGCGGACCCCCTCCCCCCAGTGCCTTGAGACCCTCCGGGTGAGTAGTGCGCTATATAAATGCTGTGATTGATTGATTGATTGATAGAGATACTGCTGATTTTAGTGATTCCTCAAAATGTGTGGTAATACAAATTCCTAGAATTGTTAAAATTAGACCCTCATTGCAGTCCAACGCATATATATGGATCATCCAAATTAATTAACAACCAAGGTCACCTTAACTTATGTTTATCTAGGAACTAGTGATTCAAACCTTAAGACAGTGAGTTAAGAAAATACAAAGTGTTTTTCTTGAAAAACTGTATTTTTGACAATGGGCAATAAACAGTAAACATCAGTAATATAGTATTGATCCAGCGATCAGGGATCGATAATTTTTCAATAACATAGGCCCATTTACACTACCCGCCTAATCCCTTCATGCTGGGGTTTAGTGTGATGAAGGTTTGAACCTAACTTACCAAAGTGCATTACAGAACCTGTATTTCTCCTCATATAATTGTGGCGATGGACCTATAGTTGAGAAGTTGATGTAATCATTATTTACTCATCTATACTACTAAATAATAACAGACTTGGTATATAAATTTATGAATATTTATCATAAATAATGTAAATTGTAATGCTCATCAAGTACAGTTACACGAATGCAGATCATAAATTGACACAGAGACAAACCATAAGCGATATATATGAACAAACTCATATCAATTAATATATGCATTGAAGGAGTGGCTAGGCAAAGAGAGAAAAGTTGCAGAGACAAAATAAATTTGCAAATAACTATGCAAATTCAGGAGATTATCTATACTAACCCAAATAAGGAGCCAGGGAAATCTACCCTCAGGCCTAAGGGCAGTAGGCCACTCGAGAAGGAAATGAGCTGCAAAGATTAAGTAAGGAAAAAACGAACAAGTCGGCCTCTATTTTGAAACAGCAAACCGACGATTTCCCGCTAACTAACATCAGCCGACCCAAAAACCACACCGCCAGGGCACCTCAAGTCAAGTCAAGGAAAGCTTTATTCGACTGTTGTATTCAACAATCATAAAAGCACAAAAAACATACAGACAAAATTGCATTTAGAACTACACAAATTAATATAATAATAAAATCACAATATTTACAGAATAAATAAAGATTAAATCGTCTCTGCTTAAAACCACATACAAAAAACAGGGGGAATACACAACAGTTACAATTCTTCAATTAACATGCTCTTCCTCAATTGAAGAACCTTCTTCAGGAACATTGATAACCTCCATGCTACATGTTTGTGCTCCAGTAACTGCAATCAAATTAAAGCTGGGCGGCATTGCCTCAACCCCTGTTGTTTTAAAAGTGATATTATCCACACTTTCCTCAACTCTACAGAAAATGTACAGAAAAGGACTAAGTGGATGGTGGATTGCTCAGATCGTTTATCACAAGGAAAGGGTATCAACTTACATGACCAATCGCTCATTTTTGTGAATGTCACTTATCTGTGGACATTGCCCAATCTAAATCTTGTTAAAAGCAACCTATCAAACCCACTGGGTACCATTGATGAATAGGGCTCCATTCCCAAGGTAGTGAGCATTAATTGATGTTGCATGACGCTAGGCGTTAAGGTTTCCCCTGACTTTCTTATAGAGCCCAATAATACGAGACCCTCTTTCTTTAAGGCCTTTCTGGAAGTCGCTAGTATGGTGCTCGGGTTAGTAAAGTATTCTGGGTGACCCAGATCATTCATAAAGTCCTGTGTAAACCTAACCCAAGGAATTTTAAGGGCCCCCTCCAGTCTGAGAGTATCTTTCAAAATCTCCCTATTTAGTTTGGTCTGGTCCATACTCCAAAGCCTATAACATAAAAGTATTTGTTCCAAATTGATGAGGTCAGAAATGAAGGGGAGACCCAGCTCCTTGTGACAGGCATAAGAGAAGGTGCTAGGTGGAATGGATAGAATGTACCTCAGAAAGGAGTTTTCCACAGTTTGGAGTGCAGAGGAATTAACAAAAACCCACACCCCAGCCCCATACATCAAGGTGGAAATGCACTTGGCCTTATATATTTGCAGGAGTTTGCCCGGAGGCTTCCTTCCCAACTTCTTCGCAAAAGATGCAAGTGCACTAGTTGTCCTAGAAAATGCCTATTGTGTGTTAGTTATTGTTTGTGCCCATGAATCATTTTGGCTGAATAAGATGTCAAGATAGGAAAAACTCTTAGTTGAGGATAATTTCCTGTCATCCACAAACATATCTCTCAACCTCTGGGTCCCATAGCCGCATCTCAGGATATACATCTTAGAGATGTTTATGCTGAGGCCAAGATCCTTCATATAGTTATTAAAACTGTCTAGGACCCACTGCAAGCCTATTTGTGTGCGCACCATCAGTGCGGCGTCATCCGAGGAAAGCAGAGCCGGAATCGACCACCCATTAACTTTGGAAAGTCTTGGCCCTTCTTTAGTAGGGCTTCTCCCAGTCCATTGATGTATGGATTAAACAGGAAGGGGGCCAGCACACAGCCTTGCCTGACCCCTCTCCTGATAGGGAAGGCTTTAGAGCGCTCACCACCCAGGCCAGAGCGCACACAAGCAGTAGCTCCGCTATATAAACGCTGTAGAAAAGCAATGTATGTTGATCCAACCCTGCAGCCTTAAGACTCTCCCATAATCTATTGTGCATGACGAAATCAAAGACCGCAGTGAGTTCCACAAAGGCCAGGTATATTCTACCCTTTTTAGCTCTAGTGTACATTCCTATTATAATTTCTAGGTTTAGGCTTTTTTCAATAGTGCAGAGCGCTCACCTAAAGCCATACTGTAAATCAGATAATATATGTGTGTCCTCTGCCCAGTCTTGCAAGCATTCTAAAATAATGCATCCTGCCACTAATTATTTACTCATCTATATTACTAAATAATAACACCGCCACCATATTAGAGCTTTTCCACCGCGGTCTTGCGGCGGAAAAGCGGCGGACGGTCTCCACGTCCGCAGATGACCCCCCTGCCATCCTAATCTGGCAGGGGGTCATTTCTCACAACGCAGCGGTGAATCCGCATCCTCCGGGCCGGCGGTGGCTTCCGCTGGCCCGGAGGATGCGGATTCACCGCAATCGTAATCGGGCCCTAAGTGTGCAATTTAAAACTGCCAGTGCGACCTGACAAATTTACCTTTTGCAAGGCCTAAACCTTCTTTTTTATTAATAATAAAGCAAATCCAAATTAGGACCTACAGTCCAAAGGGCAAAGTGCATGGTATTTAAAAAGCAGAACATATGAAAGTTACATTTTAAACATACCTTACAGTAAAAATGTCCTTAAAGCTATTTTCACTGTAGCAGGTTTGCCTGTTCCACAGGAAAACACTGTGTTGCAGTATTAAATGCTAGTCGTGTGCGTGATTCACACAGGTACACTTACGATTTTGTGTAAGTTTACCATTTTTTTTGCTATTTACAAATTACAAGTTAATAGTTAGTGCACGACTGCAGGCACTCCACAGTCGGACTGAGAATTCTGCACATAAAAGATAGCAACTGCCTAAATTTTTATGTGCAGTGTCTCAGTTGTAAACGTATTATTCCTTTGTAATTTCTGAACAGCAAAAAATAGTAAACTTGCACAAAACGGTAAGTTTATCTTTGTGAATCCACCATAATCCCGTATCTAGGTAATATGACTAGCTAGAAAAAAAATAAACTGCTAATAATAATAGTTGTAAAAAGTTCATTTTAGTGGTGAAGGTTGATTTGTTCAAACTGTCACGGAAAAGTATATTTTAACCCCTTGGGCGCGGCCGCGATTCTGCGCCTTTGCGGTGCTTTTAATGAGTGGGCGAGTTCATGACGGCCCCCAGCTGTCATTAGCACACGCCCACAGCGGTGCATGACGGACGGGGGCCGTCATCAGCATAGAAGGGGTTAAAAAGTTACCTTTGCCCTGCCCGAGGACGCTGACAGTAGGCCTGGGCAGAATTCCAATTACTCCGGAGAAATTGGAGTAATTTCAGTAATTCCACATTACTCTATGATGCAGTTTTACTCACAGTTCTGATTACTCCTCCTCTTGTAATTTAAAATAACTTGAGGGTGCTGCTCTTTAGCGCAAAATTCATCCTCAAGTCCATTTTGGATGCAAAGGTGCATTTGCACTAAGAAAGTAGCGCTAAATGCCCATAGTAAATTAGGGGAATATGCTGCCCCTACAGATTTAGTGTGTTGCACAAGGGGATTGGACCCATGTAGTCAGTGGGACCTGGGTGATTAATTGAGGTATATATGGGGGGTCCCAGACCAAACAAACAAATCTTATTTAGTAATCACATATTTTTTTGAATAGATCCAAAAACAAAGCAAATGAGGGTGCCGAGTGTTTTTATTTTCACTGCACCATGAAGCATTAAATGATTGAAAAATCAGAGGTAAAGTACACAAAATTCAATGCGCCCACAAGGGGAGGGAAGGAGTGCAGGGAGGGGAATACATTTCAATAGGTTATACATCACTAGTCAAAGTTCAGAAAAACATTGAGCATAAATACTCTAGTCAAATCATAATTAACATTGATCCACATAGGAGAGGTCAAAGAAAACGGCATATATCAAACAAAACATTTCACGTGAAAGAAACTCCTATAATGATTATTATATCAATCTGGGGTTAGGAGTTCTTGGTTGTAGATGTCTACGTTTCGACCCGGAGAATGTAGGATAGTGGATCCTTACTGCGTGGGTCTTCGTCAGGACGTGAAGGGAAGTGGGGGGTAGAGTGGGGCTTTTTTTCTACGCAAAAAAATATAAAAAACAACTCATTAATTAAACCGGTCTCCAAAGAGTCCCGAAATGCTAGAAAATAAAGTAACGGAAGGGCCCGTTAGTTAAAGGTAAAGATTGGGTGAAATTTAAAGGTTTCAAGGTAATTGGATTAAAAAGGAGGGAAAATACTGTGGATACACTAAAAGTTGAAAAATTCCATTAAGCAAATTACCTGGAGGAGCGGGAAAGGGGATTCCGTCAATAGGCGGTGCCTTGTCCTACGCTGTATTTTTATCAGGATCTGAAAGACCGTCATAGAAAAATATTATTGCGCCGCCCCTACGAAGAATGACTTACGCGTGGGTGCACAAAAGGTCGCTAGTAGGTGGCCTACCTTCTTATCAGGCCACAACTGTGTAGAAAACCACTTGTTCCTCGGTCAAAACAGGGTTGATTAGGGGTGATACCAAGCACTCGTGCCACATCTGAAAAACACCAAGATGTGAGGCGTTTCAGTTTGGGATATGTACAAGGTGACTGGATTTGGAAGAAGGAAGCGTGAAATCAGCACTCACCCGAAAGGATTACGAAAAATCAATGGGGGAACGCGTGGGCCAGCGTCTCATCGCTTCTCTTAAAAATCAGTACAAGAAACCAAGTCAACCTCCGTCATACCGGTGTTATGCTGAAAAATCCTCACAATGTTATTCGGTGCCACATCTGAAAGACACCAAAACGTGCAAGCGTATTAACACACGAGTTGGTCCCCGGTAACTAGATCCTCCAAGGAAAAAGCACCGCTAACTATCAAACTCACCCGAAGGGATGGCGAAGGTGGAGCGCGCGGGCCGGCGTCTCACCGCGTCTCATAAGATCAGGAAGTGCTACCCTGGTAACCGGGGAGGTTTACTGCCTCGCGATAGACAGACCGTTTACCGTTGCTAGGGGTGACACAGGAGCATCCATTAACTGGATCAGGGGAGAAGAAAGACTACTTTGGTGGTTTGTTATTACCTGAAGGGCCAAATAAATTAAAAATAATAATAATAAAAGGCCAAATGAAAAAGGGGATTATTCTAAACATGTATTTTCTAAAAGTGTAGAATAAATGTAGAATAAACCTCTGTATGCTCATCAAGGTTAACGTGGTGTGGTAAATAAATAATTAAATACCGGTACTATTTTTGAATACATTAACAATAACAGATAGCTCAATAAATAAGAGGCAGGATCCGAGGAATCTGAGTCGAACGGGTTTTATTCAGGCAAAAGGGAAGGGACAGGATCGGGACAGCCTGAAATAAAAGGGCATAGAAGGCAGCTGCAACGTTTCATCAACAGTACAAGGTATATATAGTAAAACATTAGGATTACATTGCATACAGTAGGCGTAACTAGTGACAAACGTAAGATAAGAACACATGGGCGTGAAAAGAAGGCGTGCACAGGGCGTGCACATAGACATGTGATGAAAACGTCACAGAAGTGTCATAAAGTGGGTGGATACATAGAGGGGGCCACCTGAGCAGCTGGAACCTTTAACCTAGTAGTGCGCGCAAACGGGCAATGACGTGTTACCGGGGAGAACTGGGGGCTATGACTTTTGCACTAGAAGAGGAGACTAAAGTCTGGGATGTCAGGACGACATGTACCTATAGCATATCTGGTATCTGGTGTTTGGAGTACATGTTGATAGAATCTAAAAGTTATCAGGGCAAAGGCTACTGGACACTAAGACTGGTGCATGCATATATTCTTCATGTATTGCGTGTACTATGAATCTTCTATGAATATTAATACAGTAATTCTCTTGCATGGAGACAGAAAGACTAGACTATAGCTGAAGCTGTTTATGCGGTTCGTTAGCTTAGGAATGTGAAGACGGAGAGCTGAACTGATAACTAGAGGCATAACATATTCTTGGCAGACAGGCAGGCAGAGCCAGGCCGGGCACCGCGCTGCGCGGCAGGAAGTAAGTGAAGGGTCAGGGATGCAGGTGGGGGCTGCATCGCTCCTCGGAGTGGGTTCAGGAGACTGGAGCTTGAATCTTGTGTCCGGGCCCTTTTGAGGCCTAGAAACGGGGACAATTCAATGCATTAACGTGCACACTGTAAAACGTGGGCAACATAGGCCTAATACTCGTTGCTTTCACGAGAGCTGGAGACTGGCATACTAACGTTGGACACAACTATAATTGCGTCTTTAATCGATCATAGGGGAACATATGCATATCGATCATGTATATATATCATAGGATGGGGAACACGTAGGCACATATGACAAGGCAAAATTCAATTTTCCTCATTCCCTCCTTGTGCCCTACGTTTCCATCAGGAAACATCAATATTCATGATACCATCTATCTGTTCATATAGCATCATTTGCTCGTCTCGAATTGTCTTGGAACGGGACTTAGGACTAGGAATACAAGAGGTAGCATACAAGCCGCAAATCGCAGGGCCACATTGTAAACAGAGGCAGCAACTGAATATGATCATTACTGCTATACCCAGGAATGACAATACTTTCCATCCCCAGGCAGATATTATACTCCAGAGCCAACCGGACCATGTCCAGGTGCCTGGATTCTGGTGTAACTGATGGGCAATTTAATGAAGTCTGGTTATAGCTGAATAAACAGACGGCGCGTTATTAGGAATGAAAATGCAGCAACTAGATCCGATGACTCTACAAGCTCCTCCCCTATCGGCCAGTATGACGTCAAGGACGAGACGATTTTGGAGCACGACAAATCTCATAGCAGATTGTTCTTCAGTTAAGTTACCTAGAGCGGAAGTAGTCTCATTCACTACTGCTTCAAGGGTTCTGGTTAGCCTACGTATTAATTTACTATTCTGGACAGGGCCTATGAAGAAAAAGAAACCTTTATTGAAGTCTTGATATTGTTCTAAGGCAGTTTCAGTTTGATCGACAATTGGGGACTCGATCTCCCTTATGTCTAACGTGTACTAGATGTGTGTTTCTGTGATAATCGGATGGGGCTAGGAAAACTGGTGGCAGTAGGAAGGCAATATAACATGTTCCATCCCAATCTAGGGGCAGACGTACATATGCGGTCTGACCGCACACAAAATAAGAATGACGTGAGGCTTTGAAAATAGATTTCCCACTGTCACTATACTTGACCATAGTAGTACAATCACTATGTCCTACATGTGCAGAACCATTCTTTCTGACACATAATTCGCCTTTAACTGGTAGAACTGAAATAGCAGGCAAATCTGGAGTAGTTTCGGACTGAACATTCAGAACCATGAAATTCGAGGAATAATTACCTAAATCATATACTTCATTTTCTAGATCTAACCCTGTTCTATGGGAAAGACCTTGCTTGTCTAGGAAACATGTTCGATTCAGAAGGGACATATCATTTGAGGATGACGTTAACGTGGACCATGCTCCACATGATCCATTGTGTGAAAACGGATAGGGAAAGAGTGGCAGAACTCCCTTCGATGTCTGAAAAGAGGGGAGTCGACCACACACCCAACAATTAGTGGCATTGCTGGTCTGGTGTGAATAGTGCAGCATTCGGATAAAAGTATTATTACGCATAGCAAGACGATATGATAACTCGTGAGGAGGCAGGTCACTAAATGTGTGCTCTACTGTAACATTAGAAAACATATGTACATGTGAAATAGGAAAACATAAATGTACAGCATAACTTATGCAAGTAACCATAAGACTCAGAAATAATAGAAAAAACAGAGTAATGATACATCTCTTAGAGTTTTGACTAACTCTCTCACTGTGTGGGTCTATCTCATACATGTCAGGAACCTGTCTAACCGTTTCACCCGAGAGGGACTTAGACAATTAAACTGGCTGACTTACTAGACCTCAACTTTGTTTTATACTCCTGCTGCAGAGTTTTCTCTAACAAGGGAAGTTTAGATTCAGTGTCTGGGCAGTCCTTGAGAACGGGGCAGTCTTTGAGAAAAGTTTTTGTTTTAAGTCCATGGAATTTCTTGACGTGGCTCACGTGTAGCCACCCTTTTCTGTTTTCGACTTTCACTGCTGTCCGGGTGGTGAGAAGAACAAGGCGGGGCTCCTTCCAGCGGGGCTCCAGCGGACTTGAACGATCAAAATTTCTCACAAGGACGAAGTCACCTGGAACGACCTCGTGCGGTTTCACTTCGGTGTTGTCTGGAAAAGCAGCGGCAACCTGTGAACGACAAGATTGTAGTGCAGACATCAAGGCGGCCAAATAATCTGTCAGCATATTACTGTCAACATCAATAATTGTACGTGGTCTAGGTGTACCCCACATATTTGGGGGACGACCAAACACTATCTCATATGGAGATAGACCTGAACGGGAATGAGCGACCATTCTCATATAAAAAAGGGCGACTGGCAGGGCTACCATCCAATCTACGCCTTTTTCTGCGCATACTTTGGCGATGCAGATTTTCAGAGCCTGGTTATGTCTCTCTACGAGACCGGCTGCTTCAGGATGGCGTACACAATGGAACTTCCACTGGTACCCTAACAGAAGGGACACTTGTTTCATGAGCTCGGATGAGAATGGCTGGCCGTTATCTGAATACACGACCCTAGGTAATCCATAGCGGGGGAAATACTCACGAACCAACTGCCTGGCAGTGGTCGCGGCTGTGTAATCTGGAACTGGATATGCTTCTGTCCACCTGGACAAAGCGCATACAACTACGAGAACATACTTGAAACCTCGACATCGCTCCATCTGAATATAATCCATCTGGAGGACTTCAAAAGGGTGGTCAGGAGGATGGAATCCACCTTGTTCCACCGGAATACCTTTACCTGGATTGAACTGACAACAGATCATGCAGGTACGCACTTTCTGTTTGGCTGCTGCTCGTAAATGCTTGTTGAACCAGAGGTTCTGAATACTGTCTAACATGGCTTTTTCTCCTAAATGTGCTGGACTATGTGCAGTGTTAATAATGACTTGAACCATAGAGTCGGGGAGAAACCATGTGGCTTTTCCCTTCGTCAACCATCCTTGATCTGTCTGGACCCCTCCTTGTTCAGACCATTTCTTGATTTCTTCTGGAGTGGCATGTAACTGTATATCTATTACGTCTTGTGTAGGGTCCTTAACGGTCATACAAGTAGTCTGATCTGGAATGTGTGTCGGTGTCGTGTTAACTGGAATGTCTGGAGTCTGGGCTGTGAGCTTGACTGTTCGATCTGCCAGGTCGTTACCCAGGGAAATGATGTCAGTGACTTTCGTATGTGCCTTGCACTTCATGATAGCGATAGCTGTCGGTAAATGTATTGCATCTAACAGAGCTTGAATGAGGGGGCCATGCTGAATCTTGGTTCCATGAGAAGTCATAAAACCTCTTTCTTGCCAGAGTACTCCAAAGTCGTGTACGACTCCGAATGCATAACGTGAATCTGTGTATATGTTAACTTTCAGGTTCTTGGCTCGTATGCAGGCTTGGGTCAGAGCGACGAGCTCTGCTGCTTGAGCAGACAGGGTGTCAATACGATGTGTTTCTATAACTTCAGTTTCAGTAGTCACTGCATACGCGGCTACTAGTTCTCCTGTACTTGTTCTCATACATGAACCATCCACATAAAGTGTCAGGTTGGGATCAGGTAATGCAATGTCTGTCAAGTCTTGTCTTGGCTTTGTCATGGTGTTAACAACTTCCACACAGTCATGTGTGGCAGAATTCGATGTACTCGAGGGTAACAGTGTAGCGGGATTTAAAATGTTGCAGCGTCTGATTTCTATGTGTGGCTGGAACAGCGTCAGTTCATATCCTGTTAAACGTGCAATAGTCAAGTGCTGGGTCTGTGTTCGGTTTAAAAGAACTTCCACGGAGTGTGGAACTTGTACTGTCAGGGAGTGTCCTAACACTATGGAATCACTTTGTCTGATAGCTAGAGCTGTGGCTGCAACTGACTTGAGGCACGCAGGCAGAGCCTGGGCCACTGGATCTAATGTGCTAGAAAAATAAGCACAGGGCTTGTATTGTCCTGCTTGATCTTGTGTGAGAACAGATAATGCAGTACCATCACGTTCAGTGACAAAAAGTGTAAAAGGCTTACTATAGTTTGGTGTTGCTAGAACAGGTGCTTGGCATAAGGCTTTCTTTAACTCATTGAAAACAAGTGTGTGTTCCTGGGTCCAAGGGAGGACAGTCGATACGGCTGCCTCCTGTGTCGTTAACTGTATCAGTGGCTTAGCTAGAAATGCATACTGAGGAATCCATTGTCTACAGTAAGAAGTGAGGCCGATAAAAGCTCGTACCTCCTTCTGTGTCTTGGGCTGTGGAAGATGTGCTATTACCTGGATACGGTCAGGTGTCAACTGCCTACCCCTCTTGGACAGTAAGTGTCCTAAGTAGACCACTTGCTGGACACAGAATTGCAATTTGGAAGGGGACACCTTGTGCCCCATCTCGGCCAGGAAATACAAGACCGTAAGTGACGCACGTTCGCAGTCACGTTCAGAACGGGCTGTGATCAATAGATCATCGACATACTGGAGCAGAGCAGTGTCAGTTGGCATGTGAATATTGTCTAGTTGTCTTTTAAGTGCTTGACTGTAAATACTAGGACTTTCTGTGAAACCTTGAGGAGCTCGTGTAAATTTATAGCTCCTTCCATTTAAACAGAATCCGAAAAGGAACTGACTGTCTGGATGAATGGGGACACTAAAGAATGCGTTCTTGAGATCAATAACGGTAAAGAATGTGGCTTCAGAATCAATGGCTGTCAATAGGGAAGAAATGTCTGGAACCACTGGGTACTGGGGTATGATACATTTATTAAGTTCTCGAAGGTCAATCACTAATCGATAAACTGGAGGTGCATTTGGATCAGTATGTTTCAGAATCGGAATGATAGGAGAATTACATACATTGGAGTCAGTTTCTACAACTACTCCTTGAGCAATAAGCTCGTCAATAATTATGGATAAGGCTGCTACAGCCTCAGAGGGCAATTTGTACTGTCGGATTCGTGGTAATACAACACCTTTCTTCAGAGTAACACGATAGGGTGTGATGTGCATACAACCAACATCAGTTGGACCTTGCGCCCATAAATGCTGTGGTACATTCAATAATCTTGGATCAAAATCACGTAATACATAATGACCTTTAAAATCTCGCAGAAACAGTCGCACCCCTTCTGGGGAGCAGCATATGACTGCTCCTAATTCTTTCAGAGTCTTTATACCAAGTAAGTTCTCTGGACAGGATTTCGTTAGTAACAAGTCTGTAGTTCGGGACAATGGACCAACTTCTAGAGTAACTGGTTTCGATATTTCATTAACAATAGGCTTTCCTGAAAATCCAAGGGAAACATTTCTAGAGCCTGAGAGCGGAGCCCCTGGAACCTCGTCATGACTGATGGTAGTCCTACTTGCCCCTGTATCAATCAGAAACTTTCTGTCTTTCCCTAATACTTGACTATGTACATAGGGACCCTCTTGATCTACAGGAATCTCGATGAGAGGCAAGCCAACCTCCCTCTCTAGGCTGTTTCATGAATACGGCTGATAATCTGGATACTCTGACTGTGCATATTGGTACATCTGCTGTGTAACGTGCTGTGTGGTAGCTATAGGCTGCGGTACTGTAACTGTCTGTTGTGCGTTCTGCGGTAGCTGGGAAGTCTGTGAAACTTGTTCTTGTCTAGGCGGACGTGGTCTTTCTTTCGTTTTACCAGTAGCTATGTTGTGTTTCAGAACTGCACATTCGTTTATATAATGACCTGGCTGTTTACAGTAATTGCATGTCCCTTTAACGGGAGATGCAGGATGACTAGCTTGATTCGGACCCCTCTTCTGACTGTCTTGCGGAACAGATTGTGCAACTAATACTTTCATTTTCGTGTCTTTCATACATCTCTTTTCGTGTTCCTGCTCCCTGATTCTGTTCTGGTGGTACTGTAGCATCTGGAGCATTTGTGACGGAGTATTAGCTTGCCAGGTACTTTCGACTTTCAGTACTCGATTTTTAACTTGTGGACTTGAATTCTCGACTAGTTTGGTAACAAAAAGATGTGGATAAGATTCACTACTTGTTTTCAGACCACTATTAATAATGAAACATTTCTCAAATCTAGAATAAAAATCACTGGTGTCTTCGTCTTGTTTCTGTTTACAGGCTGAGATGGCATCCCAATCTTCCTTTTTCATGGCTAGTAATCTTGGCAAAACTTGTATCAATAA
The DNA here is from genome assembly GCF_964261635.1 of Lissotriton helveticus. Lineage (NCBI taxonomy): Eukaryota > Metazoa > Chordata > Amphibia > Caudata > Salamandridae > Lissotriton > Lissotriton helveticus. The sequence continues at coordinate 529,235,003 of NC_136065.1, read as the reverse complement.
CTCGGGCAATGCTTTAGCTTTTTCCCCAAGACCGGTACCTGGAACTCGTGTGTTATCTTCAGTCTCTAATGCGGTCCAATCTATCTTTTTCTCTCCCACCTCCCATTCTTTTTCTTTAAGTTTTTCATATATGCCCGCAGGCAACAGGACCTTTAACATTTTAATGATATCAGGATACGTGTATTCTCCCATACGGAGCATGTCCTTTAATTCACGGTGGAACCCTGCTGGATCTTTATCGTGAAAGGGTATTAACTTTTTCATTTCCAGAAGTTCTATTTTCGTGATAGGGGTGTAAACAAATACTCGTTCTAGACCACCCCCCTCTCCCTTAACTGGATGTACTTCTCGTAACGGATTCTGTCTATCTATGTAGAATGATTTCCTTACTGGGGGTGGAACAGGAACAAAATGTGGATTCAAGAACGTTCTGTATTTGTGGCGCTGTTCTAGTATGGCACTAATGAAATCGGTACCTAGACCTTTCCATCTGTTTAGGAGTAACTCGTTCAGTACATCATGTAAAGGACCTGGATCAGAATGCTGATCCTCATACAGTGTAATGAGGTGCTGGATCATATACATACCCACCAGACGTTGCTCGGCTGGGGGCAGTTTCAGAAACATTTGGGCCACTATTTCATCTGGAAACGTGGTAGAATCACTAGTCCATCGGACTGCTGATCGGGCTAGTTCTTGATCATGCATTGTACTAAGCTCACTATAACCTATTCGTGATTTCAGAATTTTATCGGTAGCCTGGAATACTTGTTCAAGAGAACACTGTTCTGGTACTTGTGGAGGAAAAACTTTCTTGTAATCTAGGCGTGAATGTCGGTCGGAAAGTCTAGTTCTACCTACATACGCTATTCTGGAGGGATTCTCGCTGTCTACCTCTTCACTTGAAGAGTCATACTCTTTCTCGGTTGCTCTTTTTGCTTCCTCCTTCTTGTACATACTTTCTACACTACCTTGTGTTCTGTGCTTTCCCTCGGCTATATTGTCACTCCACTTAGTCAGACCTTTCATCTCGTCTTTATCTTTATCAGGATAATCTTGCTCTCTTATTAAACAGTTAATCAAGAACTGTAAAATCATATGTTGAGTCTCGACTTTTCTGTGTGCCATAGCTTCGTGAATACTTCCTGGATTCTCTCATGAATTGACAAAACGATATATTCTGTCTAGATGTTCCTTCATGTCGGGCAGGGTGACCAAAAAGTTGGCAACCCGTCTTAAACGTACTGAATATAATACCATGTGATCTTCGCCTGGGACTGGATCATATATACAGTCGGTAAGAAGTCTCTTGAGGTCTGCGTATGTAGCCACTTTTGGCGTACGCTGTAACGCTGCGTCTCGCGGCGTCAGTCGTCTTACTTGAGGCGGGGTGATAGGAGCACCTCCCCCCGCTCCTCCTGAACTAGAATTGTCGATTAATACTGTACGTGCTGGTAGAGTGGCTGGCAAAACGGGTACACCTAATGTGGGCTGGTCCGGGGGCACTGGCACATTAACTTGACCCCCGGGACCAGTGGCTGGAGGAACAGGAATTACATTATTTACAGGATGCGGAGGGTGAGCAGGCGGAATAGGATTTGCATATTCTGGGACTGTATCGTCCAAGTAGGACGAAAGAAAAATTTATGACGTAGCTTAATCGGGACCAATGGTGGCGGTAAATTACAGGGTGCTTCTGGGGTTGCCTTCGGCAAGCCCTCGGCAAGAAGAGGATACATACCTTTAATAAGGGCATTCCTCTGTCTGTCTGACTGTTCTGCTCTAACTCGTTCACCTTCTTCAATTAATTCCCTTTCTTGGGCTTTTTCTGAGGATTCCCTACTTAATTCTGCTTTTCTGAATTATTTTTCGGTTCTTTTATGAGATTCTTTGCGCCATAACTCGATGGCATCTTTCTGGGACTGTCTGGCTTTCTTTTTCCATAATGCTTCTTCTACTCGCATGATGCACTCGGCATCCCATGTACCTGATACAGGCCATCTATATTTCTCTTCAAGATCTTTCGTATAATCAACCCATAAGTCTAGATATAATATGGCATTTAAACCATGCTTGTGATACATAAAATGTCCAGGACTGTCCCTAGGAGGGACAGGAACTGATTCTTCGAGTAACCCCTTTCTGGTTCCGATCTGAGGTAATTTCGAGAACAGAGGCATGGCTGAATTATACTTGCGAACACAATACACAATAATCACAGTAATGAAATGGCAAACAAATCACTCATACCATGACATAGAAATACATTAATAACAGTTCGAACAGAATTCTACCTGATACACTGAAAACATAACACTTCAATTTCTCGAGAACGGACTTACTAGAATTACTGGATGCACTGCTAAAACAGTACAGAACCTACCGGTCTCATAAAGAGACACGTCATACCGTATCCACCTAGATGGACACGTCGGACTGGATCTGTGTACCCAAACCCATCTGACCAGGAACAAACTAATGAACCTGTCTAGATACTTCCCCCGCAACGGTACTCACCGGGAAGCAGAAACTGGAAGGCCTCGGACAGGACTGGACTGCTACGACGTCGGACTACGAACTTCGGATTTCGGACTTCAGAAACAGGTGGGCCTCCGGATACCTCGGACCTTGCTCTCTCGGCTTGGGCTCTGGTCGGGACGAACCGCATTCCACACCGCCTCGTCTGGATGCCGGACCGCAGTTTCCATCTCCTCCGTGGGCCTGAGGGAGACTTGAAGCAGAAATATCTGCACGTGCACGGTAGAGTTCCGTCACGGCTGTAGAAGGGTCAGGGGGCCTGCGTTACATCGCCGGCGCGTGGGGAAAGGGCACGTCCCTGTTCGGGCGCCATTATGTGGTAAATAAATAATTAAATACCGGTACTATTTTTGAATACATTAACAATAACAGATAGCTCAATAAATAAGAGGCAGGATCCGAGGAATCTGAGTCAAACGGGTTTTATTCAGGCAAAAGGGAAGGGACAGGATCGGGACAGCCTGAAATAAAAGGGCATAGAAGGCAGCTGCAACGTTTCATCAACAGTACAAGGTATATATAGTAAAACATTAGAATTACATTGCATACAGTAGGTGTAACTAGTGACAAACGTAAGATAAGAACACATGGGCGTGAAAAGAAGGCGTGCACAGGGCGTGCACGTAGACATGTGATGAAAACGTCACAGAAGTGTCATAAAGTGGGTGGATACATAGAGGGGGCCACCTGAGCAGCTGGAACCTTTAACCTAGTAGTGCGCGCAAACGGGCAATGACGTGTTACCGGGGAGAACTGGGGGCTATGACTTCTGCACTAGAAAAGGAGACTAAAGTCTGCGGTGTCAGGACGACATGTACCTATAGCATATCTGGTATCTGGTGTTTGGAGTACATGTTGATAGAATCTAAAAGTTATCAGGGCAAAGGCTACTGGACACTAAGACTGGTGCATGCATATATTCTTCATGTATTGCGTGTACTATGAATCTTCTATGAATATTAATACAGTAATTCTCTTGCATGGAGACAGAAAGACTAGACTATAGCTGAAGCTGTTTATGCGGTTCGTTAGCTTAGGAATGTGAAGACGGAGAGCTGAACTGATAACTAGAGGCATAACATATTCTTGGCAGACAGGCAGGCAGAGCCAGGCCGGGCACCGCGCTGCACGGCAGGAAGTAAGTGAAGGGTCAGGGATGCAGGTGGGGGCTGCATCGCTCCTCGGAGTGGGTTCAGGAGACTGGAGCTTGAATCTTGTGTCCGGGCCCTTTTGAGGCCTAGAAACGGGGACAATTCAATGCATTAACGTGCACACTGTAAAACGTGGGCAACATAGGCCTAATACTCGTTGCTTTCACGAGAGCTGGAGACTGGCATACTAACGTTGGACACAACTATAATTGCGTCTTTAATCGATCATAGGGGAACATATGCATATCGATCATGTATATATATCATAGGATGGGGAACACGTAGGCACATATGACAAGGCAAAATTCAATTTTCCTCAGTGGACCTGCTACACAGAGCGGTCAAAAACGCACCAAGACTCGCCATATATCAGGCGGTGGACAAATCTGGGAAAAATTATTATCCAAGGCTTCTGATGAACAAATAAACATTGGAATAAGGGTTGGTGTGTGTCTGCGCGGACCTGCCAGACAAGGCGGTCGGGCGCACATTGCTAAGGAGGGTTAAACTTGTCATCAAAGTATAAAGTAGTGATAGGTCATTGAACATAGAGATGATGGTTTTTTTTATCATAGGGCGACACAGCTCTCAACTCATCAGCTACCATTCACGCCATGATTGAATTGGGACGGCGCGAACCTGCCAAACATGGCGGTTAGGCGCTCAATTCCACTTCAGAAAAGATTAAAAACCAAATGGAAAATTGACCTTTTTGAAATCATCACACACCCTAATGCAAATGGGATGCAAGTAACATGAAACAGCCTTATGAACATAGTTCAGAGGATAGCCATTTGGGCAAAACTGCTCTCGGACTCATTCAAACCCCTACGTACTGAGTCAAAAAATCGGATCCATTTAATCTCCCTCACATTGAGGATGGGTTCTATGCTCCCGCCCCTTGGGCCTAGTCTGACCTGTTCCAAGATTGTCCACCTCAGGCTCTCAGGGGGGTGACTTTTTTCATTACAGGGGTCAACCAACGGGGCACCTACGACCTTGCATCTTACACGGCTGCAGTGCTGCAGAAATCGTACTTTGGCGCGTTGTTGTGTCTGTCCCACATAAATCAGTTCACAGGGGCATGTTATGCAGTACACCACATTGGTGGAGTTACAGTTGGTGTGTGACTTGAGTAGAACTTGTTGCTGTTTGTGAGTAAAGACTTTGGTCTGGATTGTCGCTGGACATGCTTTACACGAACCACATCGGTAGTGTCCCACAATAGGAGGCAGATTCCACATGGTTGTAATGGATGGTTCATCTGGGGTCGTTAAAAATGAGCGCACCACACTATCACGGATGTTCTTAGCTTTTTTGAAAGCGTGAAGGGGCGGCGAATTACTGTTGAGATCTTCTGATATCAGATTCCAATATTTGTTGATGGTTTTTTTCACCATATTACTTTTTGTTGAGAAGGTCGTTACACAGATAAGGCGTTCATCTTTGTTGCTCTGTTTTTCTCCAGATTGTAATAAGGTTTCTCTGGGGTTGAACCATGCTCTCTTCTTGGCTTTTTTGACCAATCGTCTCGGGTATCCGCGTTCAAGTAGTCTTTCCATGAGTATGGTTGATTGTTCCATATAGTCATCCTTCCTGCTGCAATTACGGCGGATCCGTAAAAACTGGCCAAAAGGGAGGTTATCACGGAGGCCCCTTGGGTGATGGCTGGAGTATAGGAGTAAGGAATTCCTCTCCGTGGGTTTTCTGAAAAGCGTGGTTTGTAGGGTCTCGTTTTCCACAAAGATTGTTAAATCCAAGAAGTCGATGGATTTCTTGTCAAATTTGATGGTGAATTTTATATCCGGAGATCTTGCATTGAGCCAGTTGAAAAAATTGGTGATTTCATCCTCAGTATCCGACCAGATGCAGATGATATCGTCAATGTATCTCATCCACATGTTTATCTTGGATCTAAAGGGGTTGGCATCAGTGAGTATGAAAGTGTCTTCATACATTGACATGAAGATAATGGCCAAGTCTGGGGCAAAGGCCGCCCCCTTGGTCTGGAGGTAGAAGCAATTCCGGAAGATGAAGAAATTCCTCATCATAGCAATCTTGAGTAATAGGATGATAAAAGATGTGGGTACCCGGATTGGTGCCTCCCGCTTGTCAAGTGCAATTGTCATTGCCACAAGGGCCTCCTCTTGGGGTATGCTGGTGTATAGTGACACAATGTCACAAGTTGCCAAAAGGTCTTGGGCAGAGTCATAAGGATGTCCTTCAATTAGATTGATGGTGTGTGTGGTATCCCTTAGATATGTTGTAGTAGCCTCTGCTAACGGTTTTAGGAAAAAGTCTATATACCTACACAGAGGTTCCAGCAGTGAGCCACATCCCGACACGATAGGGCGTCCTGGGGGCTGGTGGAGATCCTTGTGGACTTTGGGTAGAGTATAGATGGTAGGGAGTCGTGGGTGCTTCTGATTCAGATACTGAAATTCGTGTTCTGATAGAAACCCTTCTTGTAAACCATCCTGTGTGACCCTCAAAATCTCAGCAGTTAAGTCTTTGGATGGGTCCCCACCCAGTTGTTTGTAACTGATCCCGTCGTTCAATTGTCGCAAGATTTCCTTCGTGTAGTTGTCCAAGTCTTGGACGACAATAGCACCGCCCTTGTCAGCGGGTTTGACGACTATTTCCGTGTTGTCTCTTATCGCTTTGAGTGCGAATTTTTCTGCTTTGCTGATGTTGCATTTAACAAATTTTTTCTCTTCTAGAATTAACTTCACATCACGTAGCACAAGGCTTTCATATGCCAGGATGCGCTGGGTCATGGCATAGGTGGATGGTACAAAGGTAGATGGTATCCTCAGCTGATTTCACGCTTCCTTCTTCCAAATCCAGTCACCTTGTACATATCCCAAACTGAAACGCCTCACATCTTGGTGTTTTTCAGATGTGGCACGAGTACTTGGTATCACCCCTAATCAACCCTGTTTTGACCGAGGAACAAGTGGTTTTCTACACAGTTGTGGCCTCATAAGAAGGTAGGCCACCTACTAGCGACCTTTTGTGCACCCACGCGTAAGTCATTCTTCGTAGGGGCGGCGCAATAATATTTTTCTATGACGGTCTTTCAGATCCTGATAAAAATACAGCGTAGGACAAGGCACCGCCTATTGACGGAATCCCCTTTCCCGCTCCTCCAGGTAATTTGCTTAATGGAATTTTTCAACTTTTAGTGTATCCACAGTATTTTCCCTCCTTTTTAATCCAATTACCTTAAAACCTTTAAATTTCACCCAATCTTTACCTTTAACTAACGGGCCCTTCCGTTACTTTATTTTCTAGCATTTCGGGACTCTTTGGAGACTGGTTTAATTAATGAGTTGTTTTTTATATTTTTTTGCGTAGAAAAAAAGCCCCACTCTACCCCCCACTTCCCTTCACGTCCTGACGAAGACCCACGCAGTAAGGATCCACTATCCTACATTCTCCGGGTCGAAACGTAGACATCTACAACCAAGAACTCCTAACCCCAGATTGATATAATAATCATTATAGGAGTTTCTTTCACGTGAAATGTTTTGTTTGATATATGCCGTTTTCTTTGACCTCTCCTATGTGGATCAATGTTAATTATGATTTGACTAGAGTATTTATGCTCAATGTTTTTCTGAACTTTGACTAGTGATGTATAACCTATTGAAATGTATTCCCCTCCCTGCACTCCTTCCCTCCCCTTGTGGGCGCATTGAATTTTGTGTACTTTACCTCTGATTTTTCAATCATTTAATGCTTCATGGTGCAGTGAAAATAAAAACACCCTACAGATTTAGTGAGCATGAGCGGCACTATCATGTTGAATTCAACACCATGTCTGAGTGAAAAATACATCTGAATGTCTATTTTGGATGCAAGAGGAGATTTTAGCACTAAGAAATAACACTAATTCAGAATCACTTTTCTCATGCATTTTGCATTTTGTTCTTTTCCTCCTGCCTGCCAGTAATTAGCATTTCAATGGGTGAGAATGAGGAGCGAACTTGCTCTCAGGAGAAAACAATAGGCTAACCTGAATTGGGAAGGTGACCCATTTGAACCTGACAGAATATGCAAAAACAGCTTAGAGAATCCTCTTTGACTGTTAAAAGTGTCAAGTACAGCTTGAATGTCACATCCTGTTTCACAGGTCTGCAGGGATTCTTTCACATGACACTTGGATTGAACTTCGAAGCAGCTTCACCTGCCACAGGCAAATGTTAGTTGACACTTGCCTAGGGCTCTGTTATTGTCTTGCAGTCATCATCATCATCATCATCATAATCATCAAATAAACTTTGTTTTCGGATCAGTGAACCATAAAAGTGCACACTATAAAATGTACAATACTTAGAACATTTCATCAGACCATAATGACATTCCATACCAGTTTAAATATCACGATCTCAAAGACTATTCGATTCCCTTGCCCAGTATTGCACCACCAATACGCTCGAGATAAATGTGTCAAAAACCAAAGCTTCCGGAAAAACTAAAAAAATCATGTGGCTCGTCGAAGGGAAGAGATTGGAAACGGTTTCCGCCTATAAGTATCTGGGAGTGTGGATCGATCACAAAGGGTGAGCCTCTGCACATATAACTGAAATGCAGGCTGTTGCTCGCTCTCTGGAAGGGGCCTTTATAAGAACGAAAAGCGCTCTGCACTCCCAGGACCTAGTACCATTAATAAAACTGATCTCAGCAAAATTTCTTCCCACAATCTCCTTCGGTGCAATATCATTTAAAGACAAAATGAATAATTGGTTGGACAGAGCTCAATCGTCGTGCTATCGCAGGGTCTTCCGACTGCCAACTTCAACTGCTCACGCCCAAATCCGGAAAGAATTCTTATTGTCCTCCCAGAGATGGATAATGAGCGCACGCTACATCAGCTATTGCCTAAAGACTAAGCATGCTAGCCCTTATACCTTAAAGAGCTGTTTATGGTCAGTCTTCAGTAACCACAAAACCTCCTGGAGCAAATATTTGTCATCATGCCTTGAATCCCTCAAAGCGAAGGACATATGGTTATCTCCCGTCCCTATCGACGTGAAAACAAAACTCTTCACCAAACAAGCTAAAATTCTATCAAGCGGCTCTGATGAGCAATGTGTCGCCCAGCTCTCCCATGGTCCTCCAAATTATACGCCCCAAAAACTCTTCCGTCCTACCTTGCATCTTCTACGAAAGTCCGCACAAAACTTCAACTAATGCGACTTAGATTCAGCCTAATTCCGCTGATGGCCTACAAGTTCGTCCAAGGATACAAGAAAGAAGTATCATCGCAGTGCCGCTTTTGCAAGCTGGACGACGAAAACCTTATTCATATCCTGTGTATATGCCGAAAACTCCAGGCTCAAAGAAACTTCTGGCTGCATCCAATTTGGCTGCTTCTTAACTTGCCAAGAAGCATTAGACGCTTGCATGAGGGGCGACTCCCCGCAGTTGGCGGCGCGTTTTGTTAAGTTTATTTCAGAAATTAATTCCCCTAAGATTAAAAAACAATTTGGGAAATGAAAAACTACCCGATTATTGTTTTTTAATCTTTAAGGGATCCTGCACATGCCAAGCCCTCTCACACCTCCTTCTTAAATTCTATTTTCCACTATTCAATCACCATTTTATGTTTGCCCCACAAGGTTTTTGCTCATACTCTGTCACGCAAGATTGTATGTAGGGCCCTTTTAAGCTCCGTGAGCACTTTGGTACATTTCTTATTGAACCAGCGCACCATTGGAACTTGCTTTTGAGGGATTCTCTTTCCTGGCCGCAGGGAGATTTCGGTGCAAAGGGCCTCAAAGTCCCAAACGATTTCAAACGGGGTAGAGTCTAGCTTCAAACATTCATCTATAAGATTATAGTTACCTGAGATTAATTCTTGCTCAAATCTTTGGGGGTCTACCTGGTCCCATTTCAACCCTTATTGGGATTGTACTGGATCATTGGTTCTTCAGTGGTTCCCATCTGTGCATAAGAGTGGCTATGAGAAGGTTATGATCAGTTGAATAATTTAGTATAATTTTAAAATCCTGATCCAGGGAATTATAGTTCTTGGCCATTAACATAAAATGAAAAAAGCTTTTCTGTTCCCCACTAACAAAGGTTGGACACTGCTTAATAGATTTATAAACACAATAATTTAGAAAGGTTAAATAATTTGCTAACGGAATGGCATTTGGAGGTTCCCCCAAGCATTAGCGGCTAAAATAAGCCATGGACAGGCCATCGTTGCCTTCCATCCAACAAATGTGCTTGGTGCTGTAATTACTAAAAGTACAATTAAAATCTCCCTCCACAGGATACATAAGGGCTGACTCTGAGCAGAGACTTTAATAATTTCATCTTGCAGATCCTCTATTACTTATTTATTTATTTATTTATTTATTTATTATATTTATATAGCGCATTATCACCGATTGGTCTCTAAGCGCTTGTACTTGAAGAAAACCTGAACCATTCAGAGAGTAGACACCCCAGTTATATCATACCCCATGCTTCTCGAAAAAGCACTGTTTTTAAAGATCGACTGAAAGGCATTAGATTTGGTTCCTTCCTGAGACTTGATGGTAGCTTATTCCAGGCTAAGGGGAGAGTGGTTGAAAAAGCCCGTCCACCCAAGGTGGTCAGACGATAGCGTGGATTCACTAAAAGAGCGTCATCAGATGAACGTAAGGTTCTTCTAGGTGTATATTGCACCAACCTGGCTTTAATATAATTGGGTGAATTGCCATAAACCGCTTTGTGAGCGATGCACAGACCTTTAAATAAGATCCTCTGCCTAATCGGAAGCCAATGTAATTGGCGTAAGAGAGGAGAGGCATGAGTGTATCTGGGCTTTCCAAAAATCAATCTGGCTGCATAGTTCATCACGATTTGTAGTCTCGAAAGTTTCTGCTGGGGAAGCCCAATGTAGAGGGCATTCCCATAATCGAGACGTCCTAGAATCATTGCGGACACCACCGTCCTTCGTGTGGAAAATGAGAGCATTGGGAAAATTTTTCGGAGTTGTCTTAGGAGGCCAACGCAAGTGCCAACCACCGAAGACACTTGATTTTTCATGGATAGATTACCATCTATATGGATACCCAGGCTTTTCACCACTTTTGCAGGTGTCGGTGTCCTACCCAACTCCTGAGGCCAGAGAAGATCGTTCCAAGGATTGCTTGAGGTGGTAATAGGCAGTACTTCGGTCTTCTCTGGATTAATCTTCAGGGAGTTGGTGGACATCCAGTTAGTCGTGTATTTTAAGATGTTATGTAACCTAGCCTGGGTATCAGATGACTCCTCAATTTGTATGATAATCTGTGTGTCATCGGCGTAGTTAAAAATTTGACACTCCATTTGATTTAGAGCAGAAATCAGTGGCTGTAGGCAATGTTCCCTCTAATTTCTTTCCTCTGTGTGCGGCATTGGAGGGTCTCTGTGCGCTACAACCATGGCTATGTGCGCCAGGAACCAGACCGCGCACACGTACAGCGACAAATGTCACTCCAAACGTTTACTTAAAAAAGTGAAAAGATGGTAAATTTTCACATACAGCTCCACGTTAAGGGTCTTAAGGCCAGTTTGCAAATTGGATAAACACACCATTACATGAATTGGTTATGCAGTCAAGTACATTTCAGGTTTAGAAGAGCACAAGACTCCAACTGGTAGATTGGGGAGGAGCGGGTAGATTGGGTGAATTTGAGTGTAATAGATTGGGGTGGGGTGGGGTAGAGTATTGTGGGGTAAGTGGTGTGGAGGGGAGTGAGGTGTCATGGCATGTTGTGGAGTGCCTTGGAGTGGAGTAGCATGTTGTACAGTGTAGTGGCATTGAATGGAGTGGCGTGTCAGAGTGGAAGGGCATAGAGCGAAGTGGAGTGGTATAAAGTGGAGTATGCATGGTGTGGTAGCGAACTACCATTACAGACAACACATTTTCAATTTAAATGAGCATTACATTTATACCAAAATAGGGTAAAACTCAAACAATAATGTGTGCATAAGTCATCACCTAGTGTTTTGATGTGATTTTATCATAATCAAATATTTGTTTCCAGCACACTTTAGAATAACAAAATAAATTGTTTCATTTGTACTGATAATGATCTATTTTGAAAAATCAGCACAGTTCCGTTTTTTTATGCGCTAGGAAAAAAAATCCTACACCCTCTCCTCTTACATGGATGCTCAGCAGGATTGTCGCAGCCATTCACTCACTATGAAGTTAGCGAAAAAAAGTAAAAACCAAGTCCCCTCTGAAGAGAGAGCTTGACTTTCAACCTCTGCCTTTGAATGCACAGCAAATGTGACAACGTAAGACCAAGATGTAAAGGCCTGTTTACAGAAAGTGAGTTTGCGGAATAATACAGTAATCTAAATTTGGGCAACAGGAGGGACGAACTCAAGCAGAACAGCCTAAAGCAAATAAAGCCAGCTAATAGAAAGCATGAAAATGTGAGTTACAAACCCCTAAGCCAATGGTAAGCAATGGGCACAATGCATTTCTAGGTCAGCTTTCTAAAATGAAAGCTGGCAGGAAAACGACACATTGCTGCAGGTAGGCAGGGACGAAGTTCAGTGACAGACCAGGAGATGACAGAACGGGCAACCTTGCTACAAGTGGGTAGGGAAGTAGTGCAGTCACAGATCAGGAGGTGGCAGAAATGGAAAACCTTGGTGCAAGGGGGCGGGGAAGAAAAAAACTTGCTGGGGTAGAGAATAACAACAGCAGTGAAAGTGGCTGGGAAGGGTGCATGGTTAGCACTGAACACTCAGTTAGGCTACCTTAAAGCAAATCATGTTACACCTCAGGGTTTAGTTTATGGATTAAAGCATATTCAGAAGATGCAATCCTTTTATGCAAAACAGAATACCATCAGAGTGGGTGAGGAAAGAGCATATTTGTAAGAGACAAGCTTGAATTTCACCTCAAAACAGTTTGGGAAAATAAATAAATAAGTAAAACCAATGCTTCCCCCCCCCTCTTCAAAACACAGAGAACCAGTGCCTTTAGCACACTGTAGCTGAGAGAGACTCTGATACAGAGAGTTTTGGTGCATTGCTGACCCGCTTGTCTAGCCTTGGTGCTCTTGTGAGGAATTGTTCTTTCACTTCCTCTGAATACAGCAGAGGGCTTCTACTTTTTACACAGTTTATTATTAATGCAGTTGTTGATTAAGACTATTAGTCTTGTGGCTTAAATGCTATGCAGGCCTGGAAGGTAGATTGTCAAGGGAAAGAAATTCCCAGAGCCCATCATAAAGCTGGGTTGCTGGAAGTACCATGTCTTTCCCCATGGTGGAATGAAAGCAAGAACGACTGAACTGGCCAGACCAGTAAATGGGCCACTTAGAACATTTCCACAAACCAGGACTGCAAATGATCCAGCCAATGAAAGTTACTGTGTTAAAAGAAAAAGAGTTATTTATTGTGATGCCCTAATTTATTAACCTTTTTGATGATGATGTATTTCACTCTGCTCTTTGTAATGACAATTTTGTTTATTTCAATAAAATTTTATTGAACTTAAAAAAAAAAAGAAAAAGAGTTGCAATAAGAAAAAACCTGGACCCCTGCCAAGTTTCTGAGGCGGCACGGACAGGTACATTTTCTTTTTCTTTTATTCTAAACACCACCACCACCCCCACCCCCCGCGACAGGTACATTTTTCCTTTTCTTTTATTCTAAACACCCCCCCCCCCCACCACCACCCCCACCCCACCCCTGCGAGTATTGCGAGCCACCCAAGGTACATGAACCAGAAGGAAGCACAAAGTCAACCAGGCACCATTGGCGCGAGTCTTTAATGGCCCCTGTGTGCACACAGGTGCATGCTTCTCGTAAATCTGGACATTTAGCGGTCTGGATGGTGCCAATAATTTGAGGACTCTGCACACACCAAGTAGAATCTGTATGGACATAACAGCCTTTCACTTGTGAGGCAGTGCTGGTTTTCAATGTCACACCCATCCTAGTGACACATGAAAACACGAACGGGTATCATCACTTCATCAGTAAAGAAAACAAAAAGCATCGGCTAACTAGGGCAGTCTGGGCGTTCAGTCTCATGTAAACATTCTATTTCTAGGGGACAGTTAAGTGCGTCGCACAGAACACACTATTCAAAGGCAGCAGACAGATTAAAAGCCAGTTGAGGTGGGAGGGACTTGTGCTGAGGTGCAAATGGCTCTGTGGGCTCAGTTCCTAGACTCAGCATGGACTGGTGTGCAGCCTGTGGTTTATTCATACCATACACAGACACTTCCGGTGCCTCAAGAGCCTAAGATTCTGGGAAAATCACTCAATCCAACAGTGTCTGAAACTCTGTGTAATTTAACTTGTGCCCATGTAAAGCTCTTCAATATGTTCGGGTCACGTTTACGCTGTAAAGAAGTGCTGTTACCTCCAGATGAAGCTTCTGTAAATTGTCTGTTAATCGGACCCTGGTGTCACATGTTGTACTTGTGATTTAATTCCCTCTCCGTGTGGTGCTCTGTAATACTGTCTTTCAGGCGCGCAACACCCATTGGGCTCACCGGGCTTCAGCCCCCCCCGTCGTGTGTGTCAGCCCGGGCTGACACAGCTTCGCGGCTGGCGACGTTTTAATTGCAGCCGCACCAGAGTACTTCACAGGTCTGTAAAAGACCATTTAAATGTAAATGAAGCTTTTGTTATGTTTTTAGCCCTTCTTACATCCACTCTGGTTACGGCTGGAAGAATAGCCCCCCCCATCCCCCCCACTCTAGTTGCCCGCCTGCCTCCTGTAGTCGCCTCCACCCACACACCTCTGCTGATTATTTAAAGCAGGATTGGCTGGGATTCGGTATTCTCTGGTGCACTGTAAACCCAGCCTGATGGCGTGAAGCGAGACTTTATTTGCTGGGAGGTGTGAAGGTTTTAACGTGACAGTGGAAAGAAAAAAAAATGTGACTACCCAGAATCGTGAATGTCCTGAAAGCTGTCTCGTAGTAAATAGGCAATAGGCGTTACGTGAATAAGGAAATTATGCAGTATTCTGCTTCAAGTTAAACAGGTCAAATTTGCTTGATGATGCTGAATCTATTTTGTTCTAAAAATAAACATTCCCTTGTGTTCAGGTTCTTAATAGCAAAGGTTGCTTAATCAAGGGGTTTCATCTCTGGCCAGAGCAACAGTTCTTAAGGCTACAGACTACACTATTTAGTGCGCCTTTTACTGGAAGTAGTGCGTACCTAAACATATAGATAAGAGGTTATAGGACGACATATTGTAGATGGTAATATGACATTTCAAGTACCATCCCAATTATTTCCGCAGACTAAAAACATATAATGGACAGGGTGCAACAGTTGCTGAAAGAATGCAAGTTGTGGGATAGGGGTGGGAGGTTACACTTCCTTACCCACATATGACACAGGCGTGCATCCTTCAGCCATAGCCTGTTTGGAATTCTCCTTTGACGGGACAGATCAGTCCTACCAATTCTGACACTTTTCATCAATAGTTGAGATACGTTAATGCAGAGAGCAGGTACAGTCCTCACATAGTCATTGTGTTCCAAGAGAGACACACAATGCAGGGCGTATTATATTGTATTTGTAGAGCACTTACTACCCCTATGTGCGATGCTGAAGCACTTGTCCATGCGGGTAGCAGGTTACACCTTATGCTTGTATGGTTGGAAGAGTGTTGTCTTTGCTTTGAGCCTCTGTGGAAAGCGTCTCCATGCGGTGCATGATGAATACCAAGGTGCAGTTTTGTATTGCAGAATCGCCACTTCTGTTTCTCAGGTTGGCCTGAGCATTACCTGATCCTGATTGTCTGCCATTTTAGCTCCGCCCCCTTGATTACCTTTAGCCACGCCCCTTATTTGCTATGTTAGCCACCCCCGAAGTTAAGACCTAGTTGCGCCCCTGCTGTCTTTACTATAACAATTTTGTCTTTCCTTTCATGACGGGGCAGACGCTGCACTCGCTCGCCGCTGTTCTTGGTGCACCTAATGCCTCTGTGCACACTGACTCTCGTGGCATGGCCCTTAGCAAACCTCGCTGAGGCTGAATAGTGTTTTCTCGTCGCTTCTATACCCGGAATCCAGAGTCTGGCATTGCGGAGTCTCGCCCTGCCACAGAAACCAGTGCTGGCTTCTCTGAGCAGTGGGCTGAATGAGTTAACTTGATTTATGTGCAAGATATTATCTGCAACACCGCGCTGCAATGGAGAAGCATCAGCGGGAGACAGAAATTCGGAGCAGTTGAGGCCCTTTTAAACCTAAGCGTGTAGTGCATTTGCCACTGGCGCTACTGTGCAGGTAAATGCTAGTATGCCTCACTAATCCAAAATAGGGGAAAAATACTGGTTCAAGTCGATTGCTCACTCAGAGCAATTTATTATGCATGTTTTCACCCCACTACTTAGTACATTCACCAGCCGCCGCAGACTTGCTGTATTCTTGTGTTAGTAAAGCGAGGCTGCGGGGGAGATGGTGCGCTTTTGTTTTAAAGTATTCATGTTAATCGCAGTTTGTAAAGGGGCTGCAATTATCATAAATACTTAAATTAAAGCAGACCATCTCCCCCGCAGCCTTGCTTTACTAATGAACAATGCATGCGATTTAGGTCAATCGAAAAGCACACGCGGCAGGTCTCACTACTGGGGAAAGAAACAAAAGACAGCAAGTGCCCTCATTGTAAAACTTACCTGCCGCTCCCGAGTGTTCACTTCAAGGTGGTCACTTTCGCCGTACTCCGCAATCAGGAAATCCCTGTTTTTCGCGCCGCTCGCCTTTTAAAAGGGGCGGCGCGAATACTCTCGTTGGATGTGCTATGTGTGCGCGCTCCACACATTGCACTGCGCGCACAGCGGTACAGATTTGCGCGGCCGCTCACGCGCGCGGCTTATTGGGAACAGTGGCTGTAGGTATATATTAAAAAGGAGCGGTGAGAGGGCAGATCCTTGCGGCACTCCGCATGTTATTGCCGCAGATGTAGAGACCAAGTCTGACAGCTGGACCCTCTGCGATCTTCCCTGCAGGAATGATGTTAACCAGCCCAGCGCGGTCCCCCCGATGCCCAGATCTCTCACGCGTCCCAACAGTAGGTTGCGATTCACTGTGTCAAATGCGGCTGAGAGATCTAAGAGCACCAGGGCCCCCGGGATCTTTTTGTCACCTCTACATCTTAGTTCGTCTAAAATGGATACCATCACCAGCTCCGTGCTGTGATTTTTTCGAAAACCAGCCTGATTATGCTCTAATAGGGCATTGGTCTCCAAGTGTTTTGAAAGATGACTCAAAACATGCTGCTCAATCATTTTAGCCAGAAAAGGTAATTGAGAAATGGGCCTGTAATTTTTATAATCTTTAACATCGGCCCCTGGCTTCTTAAGAAGCGGGATCAGCCTTGCCTGCTTAAAAGACACCGGGACCTGTCCCGTCTCAAGGGATCTATTAAAGAGGGTAAGCACATCCTCTTCCACTCCTGACATCTCGAGCTTAAAAACACTGGGTGGGCAAGGATCTACCTGCGAACCCGAGTTTACTCTCTCCGTCAGGGTGGCCAGAATTTCCTTAGTAATCAAGGGCAGATTGTTTATAGGATACCGTACATCAGGAGGGTCCTGCATGATATGTAATGGGCAGTCAAAACTTTGCATCTGGGAAATTTCTCCCAGGAGGTTATTGATTTTCCTGATAAAGAAATCCTGAAAGTTCTGGCAGTCTTCCTGTGAGAATTCAGGTTTCTGTTCTTTGGTATTTTGCAGTTCCTTGAGTACTTTAAAAATGTCTTTCTGTGGCAGCTGAGCAGTCTTTATTCTATTCTCAAAGAAATCTGCTTTCCGGGCCAATATGGCCTTTTTATATTGTACAAGCTCCTGTATATACAGGTTCCGAGTATTACCATTATAATCCCTCCTCCAGGCTCTCTCCACCTTACGGAGCGCCTGTTTCTTTGCTCTTAGAGTTTCATCAAACCAAGGAGCTCCCCTCCCCCTGTCCACCCATTTCACCCTTTTTTCTGGAGCAACGACATCGATGGCATTTTTTAGTTTATCAAATAATTTTTGACTGCTAAGCTCAACATTCTCAGAGGTTATATTTACCTCCTTTGTGTTTAATAAGTGTCCAACCAGCTCCTCCTGGTTAATGTTACCCCATTTCCTTACCATTTTCCACGTAGTTCTTTGTTTATTCCCCACCCAGTTGCTTTTCTGCTGACCAATAATTAAATAGTGGTCTGACCAAGCGCATGGTGTGGTACTGATGGAATGTGGCAGGGAGTCTAGGCACCATACCAGATCTAAAGTATGGCCTTTCTCATGGGTGGGGCCGGTCACTATTTGACGCATACCCAGAGTCATTAGAGCCTCTTCAAGAAGAAGGGCTTGTCCTACCTTTGGGGAAAGCTCCCAATGGAAATTAAAATCTCCAATGGTCATGAGGTTATCATAACGAGACCTAAGGTCGTGTATGAGCTCTAGTAGGTGATCCAGAAAGATTGATTCAGCCCAGGGGGGACGATATAACAATAAGATAACCCAACAGATAGTACCCCTCTCAAATTTCACTCCAAGGGTCTCTGCTCCACCCAAAGTTTCTGCGCATATCCTTTCCGGTTTCCAACTGTTGTTATATAAAAACGCTACTCCCCCTCCTCTCTTAGTACCTGTACGGTTAAGACAGATAGCCTCGAAGCCTGGGGGGAGAGAGGCGACCAAATCCGGGGTTGAGAATTCCTCAAGCCACGTTTCTGTGACCCCGAGGATGTCAATATCGCCATCCTGTAATAAAGAGAAAACTTCTAAATTATGTCTCTGTAAAGAGCGAGTGTTTAACAACCCATAGTTCAGGATATTATCCATCGTGCGAGGTTTTGTTCCCTCCTTCGACTGTATATGTTTGCATAGGCCCTTATGTCGTAATATGGCTTTGCATTCTTGGGGGGGTTCTACATTAGCCCGATTAAGTTGTAAAAGCGCAGTTCTACTGTATGTAACAAATTGGCCAGGGGTTGTACCCCCTAGTCCCGGTTGGGCGCGGATGGGCGTAGATGGGCTCGCCTCTGGCGCGCCCACGGCGCGCTCTCTGCGCGTCATCGCTGCGCGCTGACATGTACCTGGTTGAAATAGACGTGCTACACTAGCCGCCTGACAGCTAGAACGCTGCCCCGAAATGGCGCCTAAACCACGTCCCCACTATCCCCAAGAAGGCGGTGTTAGTGGCAAGAGACCCGCAAAGCAGCGGTGAGGTCACGATTTAAAGTGCAGGTAAGCGGGCATGCTATTAAGAGTATAGCGAGTATACCGTGAAACACACAGTATCCCACCAATTAAAACTTCAAAGCTGTTTGAAGCCTAAAAAGATGCCTAGCAAAAACGCGCTGCGAGCAGATACAAAGCGCTGCTAATTTAAGTTGTATACTGCAATACAAGTTGAATACAAGTTAGAGGTGTATACTTCACTGCGAAGCCTTCTCTGTGCGATTCAGTTCCAGACAAGCACGGGACTTAATTACCAGTGCGACCGTCTTAAATAGACGTGCTACACTAGCCGCCTGACAGCTAGAACGCTGCCCCGAAATGGCGCCTAAACCACGTCCCCACTATCCCCAAGATGGCGGTGTTAGTGGCAAGAGACCCGCAAAGCAGCATTGAGGTCACGATTTAAAGTGCAGGTAAGCGGGCATGCTATTAAAAGTATAGCGAGTATACCGTGAAACACACAGTATCCCACCAATTAAAACTTCAAAGCTGTTTGAAGCCTAAAAAGATGCCTAGCAAAAACGTGCTGCGAGCAGATACAAAGCGCTGCTAATTTAAGTTGTATACTGCAATACAAGTTGAATACAAGTTAGAGGTGTATTACTTGAGAATTCCCTTATCAAAAATGTTATAATGTAGTTTCACCAATAGCAAATCGATCTGGACCAAGCATGAGAACACTAGTATTTGATACCAGGGCGAAGAACATATGCATATGACTTTTACAGATGCATATTTTACTGGAATAAGCACCACAATGCCACTCTTGGCCCTTCCATATGTAGATGGAATCGTTGGGACACAAAAAGAGTGATACCCATTTATAAAAAAATCATTTGGGGACCAAGTTTCCTGAGGCAAAATAAATCACAGCCTCCAACAAACCCTTTTTTTCCCAATTTTTCAAAAACCTTTATTGGGAAAAATGGGACAGCTCATCTACAGAGTTCCATGATATCAAAGGATTCAGCACATCAATGCAATGCAGCACAGCAGAAGGGTTCTCAACCAAGTGACACTTAGAGACGATGTCATGGGAAGTTGTCATAAAACCACAAGAGAGGTGAAAGCCTACGACAGAAAAAGGCACCATGAGTGAAGGAGAGAGGCAGTGAGGATGAAGAGGGGTGTGAACAAAGTAAAAGCTGCTCATGGACTTACACCGGCGGCTGTCGCAGGTGGGGTGCCGGCAGGGAGCGCGGGAGAAGTCACAGGATGCTGGGAATCATGGCTTGAAAGGTAGGTGACAAGCGGGCCCCATATGTCAAGTGGGCGAGACTTGGCTGGTAAAAGGTTTCAGAACTCAGACAGGAGGGTTTGGCAGCGGATTGCATCCTCGAGCCAGAGTGCTACTGTTAGACCTGGCATCTTTGACGTCGTTTCCCCCTATCTTTTTGCCTCTACCTCCTGTATTTTTGATGCTGTGCCGGATTTCGTTTTTGCTGGTTTAGATGCTTTGGGCACTTTGCCACTGCTGTTCAGTGTCAAAGTGCAAGTTCTCCCTGTGTAAATTGATATTGTGATTGGTTATCCATGATTGGCATATTTGTGTCACCAAGAACTCCCTAGTAAAGTGCACTGAGTGTACCAGGGCTGGTGATAACAAATGCTACTAGTGGGCCTGCAGGACTGATAGTGCCACCAACATGAGTAGCCCTAAAATGGTGTCTCAGGCCTGCCAACGCAGTACCTGTGGGCAGTCTGTAAACTGCCATGTCCTGAGTCCTCCTGGGCAGTGTCCCCACTGGTCAGTGTCCCCACTGGCTAGGCCTAACCCTTCCCTTTCTGTACCCATTGGTCACTCCTATTGAAGGCCCAAGGTACCCCCTTAGGCAGAGTACAGTGTATGTGAAAGGTAGAGCATGTACTTGTGCAGGTGACATGCTCTAATTGTGAATTACAGCCATTTTTGTTTTCACTATGTTAAGGCTATTTTGCCCTGTAGTCTATCATGGGGGATGCTGGCTACAGTGGCTAACAGCATATCTTCCCATAGGAGCAAGATAGGACATAAAAGTCTGGTATCCCTGAACTCAGAATTTAATAACACATCTTTTAGGAAAGGTTGTTTTTAAATCCTGTGTTTGAGAACAGCACTTTTAGAAAGTTGCTGTTCTCTTGTCTGACCTTTCTGTGTGCCTTGACTGTCTGGTTTGTGAGTAACAGGGGGTGGGTGGCTCCCAGAGTCTGAATGGGCCATCCCTGGCTGAATGGCTCCATCTGCATCTAGAGTAGTGGGAGGGGGAAGCACCTGGGCATGAAGAGGGCTGTGCCTGCCTTCCACAATGCTGGCTCCACCTCCTGCTGGGCGACTGACGACCCTGCCCCTCTCCCTGAAAGGAAAGGAGAGGCCACAAAAACAAAGTGCTCAAGGAACACCCAGAACTGGTTCAGACCGGGCTCAGAGCCCTCCTGCACAAAGGGATCAAATACTTTTAGGGGTATAAGTACAGGAGTCCTGACTACAGACAATTAGATCATCCTGGAAAGAAGAAGGAACCTCTGCCAAGGAGAAAGCTATAAGACTGAAGAAGAAGGACTGCCCTGCTGTGTGATGCTGGACTGACCAGCTGTTGCTTTGCTGCCTAGGACAGAGGAAGGACTTTGTTGTTGCTTTGTCCCCTTACTGGAAGGAATCCCCAAGGGCCTGTGTGAGCTGGCTCCCTGTTTTGAAGTCCCAGGAACAAAATAACTTCACCCCAGCTTCCCTGAGCTCTGCTGAGAGAGCCCTGTCCTTCCTAGTGTGCTTAGGTCAGTTGTGGTGCCTCTTCAAATTGTACCTGTGCTGGGAAGCTTGAAACTAAGATTTGAGAGACTTTGCTTCAGAAAAGTTATCACATCGCTTGCTTGCGGAGTGCATCTCCAACAGCGCAAGGAAATTCCTGCCGCTATGAAGGCCAAGATGGTTGCAGCGCCTGTTGCCACTGCCAGAGACGTTGCATCCTTTGTTTGCGGGAAGATCACCATCACTGCGAGCATCGTCGCAGAGCCTTTCATCGCTGGGTGAGATCGTTGCACTCCCTGCTTGCCGGCCGCATCACATTGCTGCGAACATCGTCACAGAGCCATCGCATCGAGGAGCTGCGAGAGGAAGATCGCCACTGGATCACGCATCGTCGCCCCGGAGATCGTCGCAGCCCCTACAGATCATCGCATCGTGCCTTTGCAAGAACAAACTTCCTACGGAACCTATGCACCGAATCCATACAAGTCATCGCCTTCCTCCCCATAAAGACCGGACTCGTCGCAACACGCCCGCTGCTGCAGCAGGACTGTCGCCAACGGCTCCCCATGGTCTCAGTACCAATGTATCGCTTGTTTTCCACTGCACCAGCTTCTGCTGGAACTTTGTTGGATTTAAAGGTACTGTTGGCTAAATGTGACACAACTGTGAACTTTTTACGCAACTGTGGATTATTTGATCGCAACTTTAAGAACTCTTTCGCAACCATATTCTTGAACTGTGTAGGTTGGTTTTTTGCTGTTTTGGTCTTGTGTAGTTTAGATTAAATACCTTTATTTTTCTAAACTGTTGTGGAGTCAGTTTGTGGTGTTTTCACTGTGTTACTGTGAGTGTTGGTACAAATACTTTACACATTGACTTTGGATAAGCCTCACTGCTTGTGCCAAGCTAAAAAAGGGGTGAGCAGAGGTTATCTAAAGAGTGTTTCCTCCTTACCCTGAATAGAAGCAAGGGTCCCTATTTGGACAGTGGTACCTACCTCTGCCAACTAGAGACCCCAGTTCTAACAGCTACATTGGGTGCAGGCCTGCGACCCCAGCACATGGAGACCCTATGCCGCACGAGTACCAGCAGCATAGCGGTCAAACGACAGGAGGCATCCTTGCAAATCTTAATGAAGCCTAAGAGGCAGATCACGGGGTCAGGTTGAAGCGGTGACGAGGTAATTTACCAGATAATAGCGCAAACCTCACACCAATATGCCGAGATCTGGTGCCCAGCCAGGCAAGATGAGAGAAATCAGCCGCGGGTGTGGAGCAGCGCAAGCATCTGTCACTTGCTACAAGACCTAACTTATGAAGTTGGGAAGGAGTTCGATGCAGCCTGTGTATGTATTTCAAGTGTATAAGGCGCAGATGATAGTTGGGGGAAAGGCGTTTGATCTGAGTGCAACAGTACAGCCAATCAGCTTGAGAAATCTCGATCCCCGGGTTCTCACCCTATGCAAAAGGTGCACGGTCAGTGGCGATGGAAGATTCAGCTAGCGTGTAAGCCTAGATTTTAGTAACCAATTTCTTGGGAGAAGAGCAGGCATAAAGAAGATCAAGAGTGGCCAGCAATGGAGGGGGCTCGGGAAGGGAGGAGTGAAGCTTCCTACAAACAGCCCGGAGTTGGTAGTACAACAGTGTGTCCATGGGACCTGAATCGGTGGCAAGCGAGAAGGATGTGTCCCCCGGGTACAAATCCGATACTGTGGAGAGGCCCACACAAGTGGCATGTTTAACCATCCCGGACGAGTGGAGCGGAGGAAAAGCAGGGTGGTGAGCGATGGGCATCTTGTTCGCAGAAAGTATATCAGAGCCAGAAATGTTTTGGATCCCATCCCAGGCCCAGCGCAAGGTTTCGAATGTGTCCATTTCAGCGCATTGGAGTTTCACCGGGGCGAATAGAGCAGTCCTGAGTGGCCACGGGCCAGCAAGGTCAGTTTCCACCACGACATGAAGCTGGAATGGAGTGGGGTTGAGCCGTAAATGGAGAAAACTGGCCTGAACACTGAGGGCATAGAGCTTGAAGCCTGGGGCGCCCAGCCCACCACGCGACATCAGAAGAGTCAGGATGTTATACGCAATCTGGTGTTACCATCCGGCGCAAATCAGGGTAAAAAGCAGAGAGCGAACCTTACGAAAAAAATGTGAGGTGAGGGAGATGGGGATGTTAACAAAGATATAAAAGAACTTCAGAAGAACCACCATTTTGGCGATAGCTATGCGCCCGGCCAGAGAGAGAGGCAGCCGGTTACAAAGTGGTAGTTTGTATTCTAACCAGTACACTGAGCGACCAAAGTTAACTCTAAAGAGTTCATCCACATCCCTGCTTAGCAAGATACCCAAATTCCTAGTGGGCTCCGAAGCCCACACAAAGGGATAATCGGGATCAAAGGGGATTGTGGCATCCGTGAGGGGAAATAGTTCAGATTTATTCCAATTAACCTGAATGCCGTAGTAGCCACCGAACCGTATTACCTCGCGGACTAGTGGACTAAGATTCTCCTGGGGATGACGGACATAAAGAGTGATGTTGTCCACGTACATGGAAAATAGTAGAGTGGGAGCCGCAAATCCAATGCCTCTCTGGGCATGATGTTGTCAGAGACGAGCTGCGAGAGGTTCCATGGCGACTGCGAAAAGCATTGTGGACAGCCCTGTCGAGTACCGCGCCCAATAGGAATAGGCTCGGAGATCTGTCTGTTAATGCAGAGACATGCGGTAGGAAGGGTGTACAGAAGTAGCACCTTGTGTAGAAAGATTTGGCTAAAGCCCAGGCAGGGAAGAAGATAAAACAGGAATGGTCGTTCCACGGTGTCGAAGGCCTTAGTGGCATCAAACAGTGCTGTCACTGCAGGAAGCGACAGGTTAATTTGATGGAGAACAGAGAAAATGGTCCAGAGGTTGTGGGAGGTGGCACGGCCGGGAATAAAACCTGACTGGTCTGGGCGAGCTGTGAGTCGCATGAGAGGAAGGAGACGGGAAGCAAGCAGCTTAGCAAAAATGTTGCTGTCTGTGTTGATGAGGGAAAGGGGACAGTAGGAATCACGTTGCTCGGGTAACTGGTCCGGCTTAAGAAGTAAGGTTAACAATGCCTCACACAACGATGGGGGGAACTGGCCCATTTCGAAGGATTAGTTATACATGACAGCTAAATCAGGGATCAAAAGCGGGGCGAATGCCATGTAAAAGGAGGCCAGTAGGCCATCAGAGCCATGGGCCTTGTTACCAGGCATAATGTCAATTGCCGCAATAATCTCCTCATTAGAGAAGGACTCATCCAGGAATTTCCAATGTGAAATACCAAGCCAGAGGAAATGGAGAGTGTTGAAATATTGTTCGAGAACTTCGCACAGTGGTACCGATCCGCCCGTTTATAGTTGTTTGTAAAACGCAGTGAAGCGTGCTTTAATTTCGTCAGGGGAGGTAGTGCGGGCAGGTCCGCCATCCTGAAGGGCAGTGATGTACGATGCTGTTCGAGGCTGGTGAAGGAGATTAGCAAGGGCTTTTCCAGGGCAATCACCCTCACCAAAGCGGCGCGCCTGCGCCTCTCTGATTCGATTAGATTTTTTGATTTATACAGCGCATGAATACCCAAGGGCATCTTGACGCTAGAGTCAGTAGGAAAGTGTATTTTTAATGCAAATTATGTGCCATGTCTGTTTGTGAAGAGCCAGGTCTTCAATGCTCTTTTAAGGCATAAGCGAAGTACTGCTCTTGATAGAGATTGGGAGGAGGTTCCAGATTTTAATTGTTCCCACTAGGAAACTCCTTCCTCCCCACCGGACCTGATTGAACTTGGGTGTTTGTAACAATTTAGAGTGAGCCGATCTTAGGGTCCTACCTAGTAAATACCATTTCAGATGCGTCTTCAAAAACTGCAGGCCAGTGCCTTTTAATGATTTAAAGGCCAGATCTTGGGATTTGAAAATGATTCTTTTTGTCACTGGGAGCCAATGTAGGGCTTCTAGTCTATGGGCGACAGGCTCATGTCTAGGGATGTCAAGTATCAATTTAGCTGCTGCATTCTGCAATCTATGCAGCTTCAATACCAGCTGTAATTGCATCCCTACATAAAGGCCATTGCCATAGTCCAGTCTGGAAAGGGCCAGAGCTTTAACTAGTGTCTTTAATGCCTCAGGAGGGATGAAAGGGCGAATATTCCTAATACATGTTATGATGAGCAAAAAGGTAGAAGTTAGCTTATTGAACTGAGCATTAAATGTTAGTTTATCATCAAAAACAAACCCCAGGTTCTTGACCTTAGAGACCTTAGAGGTTGGACAGTTGCCCAGACTATCAGGCCACCATCTCGGTGACCAGAAGGAAAGGTTGGATCCCAGCAGCATTACTTCCATTTTTTCAACGTTTAGCTTCAAGCATTTGGACTGCATCCATTCATTTACCTGTGTCATGCAGTGATTGAAACAGTCAGCTGTCTCTTCCGTAATATTGAGACCGAGAGAGCTGAAAACCCACACTGTCTGATAATGGAGGCCGAGAAAGGCCAGTTCTCTAAGTGCCTCATCATCTAAATTCAGTCAGTTTCCCACGTATCTGAGCGAGTGTATCAGTGTGCTGTTGGATCTCCCTTTCAATTCTGAATGAATGAATGAATGAATGGCTTAAATTCGACATATAAAATATCATATAAGCAGAGGTACAGCATATTAAAAACAATAAAAGCAATCACATTCTGTTTGTACAATAAAAAGACGTAAGTACAAATAATACAAGCATTAAATAGCCAAGGAAAGCCTATTCAAACGGGTTAACCATAACCATTTTAAAAATGGACACCCTGCAAGCAACTAAAGTGCGTGTAGCAGATTTTAAAATGCAGAGCGCCTCTCTGTGCTGCCGGGTGCCTAGTAGTCTACATAGAGGTTTAAGCCATCTCCGCCTCGGCAATGCATATGCTGGACACTCAAAGAAAATGTGAGCGACCGATTCTACGCGAGTTGGACAGGTCACACAAACGGAGGAGGACAGGCGGGATGATTGCCAATGAGCGGTGAATTCGCCTATGGGTAGTGTTCCCACTCTGAATTTGAAATACAGGGCTCTATCTGTTGGATTAGAAATGATGTCAAGATAGGGTTCATATGCCACCACATCCTTAGTTCTCAGGAATTCATCGGTGGATTTACAATGATTCGGATCGGTGGAGTTTTTGCAGTGAACCCAACTCCAATAGAGTTTCTTTAAAGCAGCTTTGGGGGGGGGGGGGGCGGTCCTGACTTCCCACGCATCCCCAAGGCCCAAAGCCCCTAACAGCCATTTGACATCCCTCAACCACTTGATCTTAGACCAGCCCTCCAAAGACATGACCTCATCCAAGGCTTTTGCATATGAGATCAACTCGGGGACACGCCGCAGATGCGCCCAAAGCAATAGAGGGCGAATTCGGGCTTGGTCCCTGATCGATCTGCAACCCAAATCCATTACACAGGTACAGATGGGGTACTCTGCGGAAGAGCCATGAGGTCTTTCAAAAATTTCCTCTTTGATCTGGCTAGCACATCAAGGTTATCCATACCCCACAATTCCGCCCCGTACAAGGCGGTGCTAACCCCTCTAGCTTTATAAATCTCCAAAACTGGGGCAATAGGCTTGAGTGTAGAAGAACGTTGCTCCTTAAATAGTGCACCCTTTTGTGGCTCAATAGCATCTTTTAAAAGTGTGAGTTCCAGTGCATTGAGTACAAGAGACGGATGCCTAAATAATCGAATTCAGACACCCTCTTCAGAGGCACGGAATTCAGCACCGGGGGCGGACAATTTTTTTGGGCGGGTTCAAAACCTGGAACTTTGTTTTGTTGGGGTTAATTATCAAGCCCCGTTGTGAGCAGAACTCCTGGTAGCTATTTAGGAGACTCTGCAAGCCCACGGGGGTCTTAGAAATAAGCAGGGTGTCATCTGCAAAGAGCAAAGTGGGGATGCGCTTGCCCGCCAGGGAGGGTGCATCTGCAGGGTGTTTAAGCAGGTGCTCCACCACTCCATTCACATAAAGTGAGAAAAGAATGGGAGCAAGCACACATCCCTGGCGGACACCCCTTTCAACCGGGATCCTATCAGTTTTTTCACCCCGCTTACCCCACCGCACCTGTGCGAAATTATCAGCATGAAGCCTAACTAAGAGGGACAGGATATACGGGGGCAACCCCATCTCGGACAGGACTCTCCACAACCCCTCCCGTGGTACTAGGTCAAAGGCAGTCTTCAGATCTATAAAGGCCAGGTAGAGACTGCCTTTGCCCAGCACCACCACCTTCCAGTAGAGAAGAACCAGTCTGAAGGCCTGTTCTATAGTCCCTGTCCCCAGGCGAAATCCGGCCTGGAGGTCCGATAAGATGTCATTCTCATCTATCCACTGGAGGACCCTACCCAGAATTACTTTGCCAACTACCTTTTGAGTAGTGTCAATTAAACTTATGGGCCTGTAGTTGGCTGGGTCGTCCCGACACCCCCTCTTAAATATCGGGACTACTTCCACCCCTTTCCAGGATTCTGGGACAGATGCGCCATTGTTAATAGCGTTTAGAAAAGATGAGATCAGCTTCCCCCAGCCCCTTTTGTTGGCACGCAATAGGTCTCCCGGTATCCCATCAGGTCCAGCTGCTTTGAGGGGCACCAGCGATTTTATTGCGCTTTCAACCTCTCTTGGGGTAAACAGGTCGCCCAATAGGTCCCCCGGGCAATGGGCAAATGAAAGGCCACTATTGGTAGGCACCTGTGTATTCCCCCGTACAGGAATAGAGGGACAGGAAGTGGTTGTACCAATCATGGGCTGGAATATTGCACGTAATGAGGGTACAATCTGGGCGGTTCCTTGACCTTATCAAATTCCAGAACCCTCTCGCATCTCTACCTTCACTTGCTTCCATTAAGTCAGTCCAATACCTGTCATCCCATTCGTTCTTTGCTGCATTGGTGGTCAATTTGTACTCCTTCCTAGCAAGCCTAATCTCCACCAGGGATTTACCTTTGACCGCTGAGATCAAGGCAGATTTAGACTCCCTGCATTTCTTGGTAAATCAACCTAGTTGGTTCTTGGTGCTGTTTGCACCGCCCGCTGTGCAGTTCCTGTTTTGAAGCACACAAAGATTGCCCAGGGCTTTGATTGTGTTACAGAAAAGGCCTGAGACTTCACTATTCGTCAAGGGCGAGGAATCCAGAGTGGACAGAGAAGCTACCAGAATTGCCCCCATAGCCGTCATTTTCTCCTCATCCATAGCTACTTTGTTCCACTTCAGCCACCTCCCACAATTGGAGGTACGCACTTCTGGAATTGAAGCCAAATTTGGCTGTATTTGCACTCCCTTGACCCCACCCCACAAGGGGAGCAGAGCCAAAAAAAGACGGTTATGGTCGCTATCGACTGATGGGAAGACTACCATGTCGTGCAGAAAAGACCAGAGCCCAAAGTCGAGGAGAATATAATCTATTCTCGACGTATGATTTGACCTATTATAGGTATGGGCTCTGGAAGGTTCGGAGGACGTCCTCCCGTTCGCTGCCCTCAGGTCAAATTACAGTGCTAGGGAGTTGAGTTGTACGACCCGTTGAGACCACTTCCGAATGGGCAGGATGGTTAAAACGGGTATTCCTCTCTTGACATCTTCGTCGGCAGTGTCCAAGATGTCCTCCATCTCCAGGGGCTCAAACTTGCAGTTAAAGTCCCCAGCGACCAGGACGTGTGATCTAGTGGGGCACTGCCTAAGAAGATCCTCCAGACCTGCAATTGTTGGCGACTGGGAGCCTCCCTTGGTGCCCCTGGCATAGATGTTAAAAATGTCCAGGGTAAGCCCTCTCCTAGGCCCCTTGAGAAGGATTCTAAGCAAGTCAGGGGAGTTGCTCTCCTGCTGCACAATTTCGCACCCAAGAGTGACATCAACCCATATGAGAAGGTCTCCTGAGGGGCGGCCCTTCCCTGAGGAGGGGGAGACTGCTGGTTTGAAGAATGACGGATAACCCACCTTGTGGCAGGGCTCCTTACTCTAGGTTTCTTGGAATATGCAGATAGAGTAACCCTCTATCAAAGAATTCCAGTCGGGCATGTCCAGCTTTCTTGCGATACCTGCGACATTCCAGCTGAGAATCCTAAGCACAGAAGCCTCCCCTGTCAGGCCCCCTCGAAGCTCAATCCCTGGGTCGCCCTCCCTCCCTGGGGTAACTGCGAGTGGGCCCTCCCTCGTGTGCCCTCTATTGTAGGTTGTGCACAAGGCGGGTGCTGGATCCGGTAACTGCCTAGTGCTGAGATTTGTCGAAGTCAGTGTACTACCTAGATCGGACTGGTAAAGAATGTTTGGGGTGGTCACTTCACACAACGGCGCTATTGGAATGGTAAGAGGAAGATCATTAGACAGGGAGTCCTTGTTACATATTTCCACCCCATGGATGATAGTCTGTCTCTTCTTATCCAAACCCTTGGGGCTGCACAGGGCCCGTCCACTTGTGCCGACCATTCCAGCCTTAAATGGACAGGCTCGTGCATAGCCCAAATTGGGTTTCATCACCTGGATGGAGTGGCCTGCACTTGCCTGGAGTCAGTCGACTCCCTCTAGGCCTTAGAGGGACTGAAACCGGTTAAATAAAAGAGGAAATTGCAAGGAGTGAGTCGCCCTCTCAAGAGGAGGCCCTCTTGAGTTGCTGCTCCTTTTAGGCCCATGTGGATAGCGGGGGGGAACACTGCTACTTTGGGGGTAAAAATAGGAAAGATCTAGAGTTTTAACCTTGCCCACTCTACCAAATCGGGGTTCTCTTCAAATAAAGTCAATCACCCATGGGTCCCTGAAATTTATAATGACGCAGTCGCCCTCCAAGTCTTTAGGGCAGTATCCCACCCATCCAACTCTTCTAACATTTATGATCTCTGTTTTGGACTGGTGGGGGAGAGCTCTATTCTTGTTTAGCCAAAAAGTAACTTTATACTTTAAGTCCCTAAAAGACTCTGTTTTCCCCTCCCCGATGGGTGTGACTCCCGTCAGGATGATGGTATAGGGGGCAGACTCGGGGGGTAGGTTGACACACGGCAATCTCTGCTTAGCTATTTCGTTACCCCGCGATCCCTTCCTCAAGGCCTGTATGTTGTGAGCTTGTGCAATAGGGGCTGGCTTGACCCGGCAGTGCTACACCTTCCTTGGACAACCTTCCCTTTGCAGACTTCAGATGGTTACTTTCCTCAGAGTGTTTCCCCATTTGTAGGTGTTTTGACAATACGGTCGAGGGATTATTAGTGGCAGCACTCGCGTCCAGCCTTGGTGTAACAAAAGGCCCCTTTGGCTGGCGATCTATGGGCTTCACCATTATGTTGTCGGAGGCTTTTGCTAATTTATCCAACGCAATCGAAATGGCTGTAGCCAAATTCTCTAGCTGGTCCAATTCGGAATTTATCAACCTCGTGCGTTCCAAAGGGGATAACATCAGCGATTTAACGAGGATTTCTATCTTGCCCAAAAGCTCGTCATCCATATTATGGGTCGGACGCTGGCCATGTGGATCTGTGTGATCCGTGATGGGATTTAGTGAACTAGGTGGAACAAGAGGGGGCGGGACTGTGTTTTTTTTTTTTAAAGATCTTTGCATTTCCCCCTTGCTGTAAAGTGTCCCCTCTTTTCCGTTTACTTGACTTAGGATTTGTTTGACCCCCTCAGTTGCAAGTCCAGATGGAGGGCTGGATGGCTTGGGTGATACGCCCGTGCCGTCTAGTGAGCTGTTGGGGGAGGAACAGATTGTGGAATCTTTGTCTGACCTACCACTCTCTGCATCCAGATTCGCAAGCGCCAAAACAGGACTTAGTTGATGATTTTCGGTCAAGGCTGGGTAGCTCGAGAGTGGGGGAGATGCTGCTGACCCAATTTTGCCCAAAGACGAATGCTTACCCGATTTAAGATCAATGGATAGGCGCTTCTCGGCAAAAGCAATTTCCTTTTCAAGGATACCTGTAGCCCTCTTAAAGAAATGATCAAGGGTTCTGGATACCACCCCACTTTTAGTAGAAACATGTACAGTTTGTTCTTTCCCAGAGCGTAAGGACATTGTTGCTGCAAGGCACAGAATTACACACCGCAAAATTGAGCTTACTTAGCGGGGTAGTGTGGATGTCCTGAACCCCCCTTTGGCACAAGAGTCAAAAGTCAAGAGTCAATCAGCTTAGTCCTTGCTTCAGATGTAAGAGGGAGGGCCCGGCCCGACCACGTATGGCCACGGACGCCCACAGACGGTCCCGCCCTTGTCCCGGGCTTCTCCCGGGACGCTCCCGCGCAGCGTTGGAAGAAGCGAAATAAATAGTGTTAGCAGTGGGTGGCGCTCAAGCCCCGCTGCAGGTGTGGACCTCGGAGTGACCCCTGGGAGATGGAGTCCCGATGTTTACACAAAGTGCCTCACACTCACGCTGGGTCCCAGTCCCCTTCGTAGATGCAGGGCAGCTCCTCCGTGGTCACAAAACTCTCCTCAAGATGCATGGCACGAACCTCCGTGGACAGGCAACAAAGCTACAAGGTACACCTAACGCTGCGGCACCTTTCAATTCTGTCCAGGCTGCTGCAGATGGAGCGTAGGACACCAGACTCCTTGGAGATACATTCCCCATGGATGACAGTTTTAAACCCCTCCCAGAGCGTGGATGGGGAAGCCACTGAACCCTAGTTGAGCTCAAAATAGTTCACGATTGCGGTTTGTGTCTTGTCGCAAAAGACCGAGTCATGTAGTGCATTCAGGGGAAGCCGCCAGGAGATGGCTCAACAGGGAGAATGTAGAAGACGGGGGGATAAGCGACCAGGAGCGTGGTCAGAGAGAGTGCACACCACATGATCAACTGAGATTAGCTAGATCACAACGTCCGGAGTAGTGCTCCATAAGTTCGGTCGGGACCAACAGCCACGAAAACCGGGAACACATGTGCCCTCTCGCGCAGGGGGGTGGGTGTGACGCCATGCATCATACAGGGAGTTTTTTCTAGAGGATGGAGCTGAGGAGTCAAGCCGGGCGCGGGTGGGGAATATGGGAGACAGACCGGTCTAAAGTGGCGGACAGTGTCACATTAAAATACCCCCCCAGAGGACAGCGGGGGGCCAAAGGAGAAGATGTGGTGCCAGACTTGTGCAAAGCAGTCCAGGTCGTCGCAGTTAGGGCCGTATTGCGCAG
The DNA here is from genome assembly GCF_964261635.1 of Lissotriton helveticus. Classification (NCBI taxonomy): domain Eukaryota; kingdom Metazoa; phylum Chordata; class Amphibia; order Caudata; family Salamandridae; genus Lissotriton; species Lissotriton helveticus. The sequence goes on along the minus strand of NC_136065.1, from coordinate 529,202,236 downwards.
CTAGCGTCAGCGGCTGGGCCTGCAGGGTGCCATGAAGTATAACTAACCCCTCCCCGGGTCAGTGAGCACTGGAGAGGTCTGCCATGGGAGCCCTTTGCGCAGCAGTATGGACACCCCCGAGAGTAATTGGAATAGAAGGAGGAGTGGATTTCCCCCCAGTGTCGCAAAAGGAGTTTAGAGACTGTGGCCGGTAGAAGATGGGTCTCTTATAAAAAACAGATGTCCACCTTGTGAAGAATGATTTGGGCATGAACCAAACGTGCCTTGCTGTGGTCATAGAGCCCACGGACATTCCATGACCAAAGTGTAGTGGCAGTCATGGTGCTGCAAAAAAGGAGGGAATGTCCAGAAAGGGTGAAAGAGAAGGCAGGAGCTGCGTTCAACAATAGTGATAAGTGCAATGAAAAATGAGGAAGTAGGGCAGTGTAATAACCATGGAAGCTTATTGACATGGAACAAACAAAGATACAACATAGTCCCCAGGAGAGGCCAGCAATACAAACAAAATACAATCCACTGAGCAAGCATCTGGATTGCATAGGAAGGGAATCTGGTCACGAAAAGACCTGAATCTAGAGACTGTACAAAAGAGAACAACATGGCCTCATAAGGAGGTGGCAAACCCCTAACCCCAAACCCGCACCCCCCAGAGCCCACCCCCAAAACAAAAAGCCCCAGGAAGTTTCACCACCCCCACCCCTGCACCCACACCAACCCTCCAATTAGGCTGAGATACCACCCATACCCACCGTGGGAACCCACAACTAAGAAGGGAAAAACCTGTGTCCGTGATGGGAGTTATTCCATGGGGGCATGGAGACACCCAGCATACACCCCTGCCAGAGAGACTGGGTGGCTAAGCCGTAAATAGGGGTGGGCGGAATTTGCGTAATCCTGTTACGCAAATCTCGGCGAAATGGTAAAAAATCTCCGCGAACACACAGTAATTGCGCGAACACGCGGAATAGCTTGTTCGCGATACTTTTTTTCCTGTTGGCAATTGCTGTTTGTGTGCTCGGGGGGAAATATCTCGCGAACACACATTTTGGGAACGCGGACAGGCAAAACATTTCGCGAAGTCGCAGAATGCAGAATTTTGGGCAATTTTGCGTTCTCCGCGGAACGCGAAATTACCCAAATTCCGCGAGCGGAACGGAATTTACCGCCCAGGCCTAGCCGTAAATAACAGCAAACAATAGGAATGAAAATCAAGGAGTGAGAAACACCATGTCAAAGGTAAAGCGATGAGCATGAATGTCCTAGGAGGCAACGTGAACCCAAAGGTCTCAATGCAAATAACAAGCCTGAATAAGACACAGTGCAAAAAACATAACATCTAGGCTGTAGAACAGGTCATTGTCGTAGAGCTTATTATCAGCGGTAGCTTGGGAGTTGGCAGGAGAGGAGCGATGTGACCTGTCAAGTTTTTTGGCAAACACCAACGCCTCTCTAGGATCAGGAAAAGTAAGAGTCTTGGAGCCTTGTTTAATGCGCAGTTTAGCCGGGTACGCCAGTGAGTAGAAGTACCCGTTTAGCCCATAAGAACTCACGGCGTGCCGCCTGAAATGCAATGGTGTGGTCAGGGGAAATTCGCCCTGGTGGCAAATTTCCCCTTTGTCTCTGGCCGCCCGAAGGATGGCATCACGGTCCCTGAAACTCAAGATTTTGGCTATGATGGGGCGGGCCGGCAGGCCAGGGCCAGGATGAAAACCGAGGGAATGGTGGGCCTGCTCAACAATAAAAACAGATGAAAGGACATCGCCAAAGAGCTCACAAGCCAATTGTTCCACGTAGTCCTCCATGCGAGAGATGTTGGTGGATTAGGGCACTCCTGTGATGCGGAGGTTGCTCCTACGGGAGCGCGCCTCCAAATACTCATTCTTATTTTGGATGACGTCTACTATCTTGTCTATCTACAGCAGTTTCTGGTGGTATCCTCTGCGTCGGACACCCTGGTCTCAAAATGAAGAAGGGGGCATCGTGGGAGTCAACCTGAGCCTTTGCCGCATCCAGGCGGGCCGACAGACGGTCCAGCTGAGCCACAATACTGGTGACAGTGGACTTGACGCCCAGATTGATGGCCTTCAGATCGTCCTCACAAGACTGTGCCATTTCAGATGGAGCCAGAGGGTCTCCCCCGTCCGCGCAAGCTCCCACCTGGCGCATCTGGCGGTGCTGATCAAAGGTGATTTTGGGCTGCTTGGGGTTGGTTCTCCCCATGGCAGGAGGACGCCGGCGAGAGGGCTAGCCAGGCAGCAGAGGAGAGGCCACATGTATGGAGCGAGGACCAATGTAACCAAAGGGTGGCGGACAAGCAAAAGAGAAAGCGGAGGCTCGAGCCCAACAGGCAGTTGCAACAACATTTATTTATTTATTTTTACAATTTATAGAGCGCAACGTATGCCCATAGGCGTCTTGGCGCTATGACTCAAATTTATGTCTCAAAGTACAGAAACGAATTCTAAATGTGATGATAGTGAACAGGGAGATTACTGGTCGAACAACCAGGTCTTCAACAATTTCCTAAACTGAAACAATGAAGAAGTTGATCTAATTACCAGCGGAAGGGAGTTCCATGCGGAGGCAGAGTACAGGTGGGCCGGTTGTAGGGGAGGCGTGAAGACTGCAGACGCCATTTCCAGCACCAGTTGACCGCAGCTGATGGCCTGCCGACACACCTACACGAAGAGAGGTTGCAAAGTCCAGCTTGAGGTAGGTGGGCCAGAACAGTGTGGCGGCAAACTATGTGGGTAGTGAGCAGGGCCGCCGGAGAAGCAGAAGGCGCAGCAGTACCAGCCCAGCCGCAATTGTTGCCAGGAGAGCTCAGGCTAAAGGGAGCAGCAGCGCAGCACAGGCAGGAAGCACCACGCAGGGCCCAGGCGGCTAGGACACAGGAGGAAGGCCAACCAGGTAAGATGGGCTCTGGTCTGATTAAAATTGCAGGATAACTCTGTGCAGATGTCCACAGCCCAGGGTAGCAGTGGCAGCGGGATCCAGCAGAGGGCGGCCGTGGGGTGCAGCATGATGAAACACTCCTAGGCCAGACTTGAGATGATGGCAACCAGGTGCTGTAGAGGAGGCACTACGGCCGGCTTGGGCCCAGGAGGACGGGCGCCAGGCAGTGGAGATTGCTGGCAGCACCCCCAGGTAGTGCCAGCAGATGGCCGGCGAAGAGTCGTCGAGCGGGTGCACAGTGCTTGGATCGACTCCAGGGGAGCATTCCGTCCAGGAGGTCAGGACGCTGCAGCCATTGGGCCGATATACTAGCGGTACCGACCCAGCAGCCTCTAGAGGATACCCCAGGGAGCCTGGGGCCGCAGCAGGAGGGGGGCAGCATGCAGCGGGAGGTCAAGCGGGAGAACGCGCTGCCAGCGTCGCCAGGCCCGATGGGGCCGGCCTGAGCAGCGGACGTCTAGGAATGGAGAGTGGTGCCCGAGAGTGTGCAGGCCGGGGCGGGCGGTATGACAGGCGAGCCCCCAGTCCTGCCACAGTGCGCCCCCACAGTAGCTGCACCTACCGACTCAGATGGTTGCGGAGAGGAGGTGCCACGTAGAGTAGAGGGCAAGTCACCAATCAGGCACACATAGTCGGCTCTGAGGAAGCCGGGACAGCAGCGCTCACCGCGGGGCCCAGGCCCTGGGCTCTCACAGTGGCAGAACTCGGCCCAGCGATGTCCCAGGAGGTCAGGAGTGGGCTCAGATCTTGCCCCAGGGTCAGGTGAGTGGCGATAGCATCGTTCTGAGTGGCGATGAATGTTGCGTCTGCAGAATGGTGAAGGATTTTTGGCTTGGCCGGCAGAGCTCACTCAAGGTGCGGCCATTTTGCAGACGGCTAAGCCACGCCCCCAGCATCCAACAAAACGTAACCAATTATTGGTCCCTAATTTTGTGCTGAGTCCTGCTATCTTCCTAGACATGATTCTTAAAGGAGTGGTCATATTTCCTTAAAGTACTTGTCCTGTGTTAACAGACATATCAGCAGCACAGGTGGGAAATAATGCCATTTCTTTGGCTGCCCCCTCAAGGTTCGTTATCAGTGAGGTGTTACTTCTTTGATCTGTGCCACCCACATGAACCTTCTCTCATTCCAGGCATGCTGTGGCCAACTGTCAATCTATATCTGCCAAACAAGAAAGAACTTCAAAGCAATTTATCTGATCAATAGGCTCTACAGAGGGAAAATTAGTCTGTTTGGTCTGATTGTGGGCCTGCCTCTGGTAAAGGCTAGGACCTGTAGGGGGAGAATAGTAGAAACCTACAGTCCCCCTTATAGAGCCAGTCAGGCATGTTAGCAAAAAGTGCATTCACATGGGATCTTTAAAATTTACGACTACACAATCTCCCTCCACCCATTTTGCCTAACAATCTTACTCTACGTGCCATAATAATATTCTCTATTATTTTCGCTAGTCAACCCATTTTTCTAATACACCACTGGGCTGATTTATTAATAAAACTTTGACCATCCTCATATTGGTCTATTAACAATGGTGGAATTTCTGTTAATATCAGTGTGTATGGAGTGCAATCTGGGTGTAGGTTAGGCAGAACGTACGCCCTCTTCCATCGGGAGTGCAAGTGTTTTATGTTTTTGATTAGTGGCAGATTGTCTGCCATAGTGCAGGTCATGGTCAAGGAGGTGAGCCTGATCTTTACCTTCCCCCACCCTGGTTTTTGTTGGCAGATCTCAGACATTTTGGGGACTGAAGGTGGTGGGGGGGAATTACCCTTTTTGAATGGGCAGCTTCCTGTTTGCTAGTATAGGCAGTTTGGGCAGCAGGAGCAATATAACCCCTCCTTATTTTACAGCTCATACTACATTCAGATGTCTCCTTTAAGTCATTTGCAACAAGGTGGGAGTTGCTCTTCAATGCGGCATAAACAAGCTAAAATGGGCTTCGAAGCGTCAGATATAAATTGGTTACCTGAATAAAAAAGGAATCCTTATGATCAGAAAGTGCCACCCTCCCCTCCCCTGGACCTGATAATACCCTTGGGCTGAGTATTTTTCCTCACAGAGCACTGCCCTTGGATTTTGTGGCTGCCTCTGTCTGTTTTCTTTCCTCCGATGCATTCTGGGGGACCAAGTCCCACCCCAGAGAAAATTGCAGAGATTGGCATCTCGGGTCTCTGCTCATCCCGTGTAGCAGCACATCCCCCGCTGCGGGAGTCTCCTGGCCCTGAAAAGGGATCACAGGAGGCTCCTCCTCCTCCTGGGCTGTTTGTGGTGATGCAATCTGGCGGCCGGATTCCACCCCAGAGAAAACTGCTGAGGTGGGCATCATGGGCCACCGCTCATCCCCTACTACAGCGCATCTTGCAGTCATTCAGGAACCAATAGGACTCTCTTTGACATTACTTTGCCAAAGTATGTTTTTTAGGTCTGCTGAGTTTACATATAGCATTTGGGGCACCTTAAAAGGATAGAAACAGCATGCAGCTTTGTGTGTATCCAGTGTCTGTTTGATGAAAGCTCAGCTTTGATTTTACCAAACTTCTGTCTCTGAATTTGTTGAGGGTACAGGTACTGCCTACAAATTGATTTGGTCTTAGATTTGGGGGACACTAGGGTTACCATAGCACCTTCCCCAATCACAACCCCAGCCTCTCTCAGAGCCCAGGTTGAGTATGGCTGAAGACTTCAACCATATCCAAAATGTCCAAAGTGGGTACGGTTAACCCCAGGAATCCTTCCCCCATAAGTTAAGGGGTCATCACAGGTATTTCCCACCCACTAGCTGGTTCCATGAATACATGTATAAATCTGGCACCTCCAGGTATCCACTTCAGAACACTCTCTGGACCTGAGAGAAACAGAAGAAGGACTGAGATGCTGTCCATGTCCTGAGAAGATCCCTGAAGACTGGACCAGGTTTCCCTCTTGTACCCAGGACAAAATAGTGGACTCCAACTTTCATATGTCAGACCTTGTGTTAAAGGTACAGGGACAAAAGAAGAGGCCTTTTCCTGTAACTGTCCAGCTGACCAGTGACATGTGGATCTAGACAGTATCCTGCTCTCTACCTGGCACTCTGCATGTCCCTTAGTCCCTCCCCTGCGGCCCTGGGTCTTTAGAATTGTATTCCAGTGGTGGATTGTGACTTAAAGGAACAAAATCAAAGGGTAAAATATTTGACCAGGATAATCCTGGTAAATCCTTCTGACCTGCATTCCCTCACGGTCAGTGTCAAATTGCATCTAAGTCTTGTCCTACTACGACCATTGACTTATTGACACTGTGTTTCTTTGTGCTATTTTTACTTGAAAAGAATCAAAACACTGTTTCGTAATAGTAGATTATTGTCATTTTTGTTTCATTTTTTTTATAACATTTGACTCTATTTTTCGAAATTGTTAGTGTTTTTGCTTTGCAACTTTATTACTGTTTTAGTACTGTATAAATACTTCACTCATCAGCTCTAAGTTCAGCCTACTTTTGTGCCAAGGCACCAGAGGATTAGGCACATATTTATTTACTGACTTTGGTAGTTCACCCTGACAAAGAATGTGTTTATTATCTGAGGAGCGTTCTCACCCCTTCAACTAATACCCCAATTTCTTAGACATGGTTTTGCCAAACAATCCAGAAATGAAAGATATTCCACTAGACAATTTATAAGTCAATTTTGCTTTGGCATGTGAAAGCTCTGTAAACCATAATGTTGAGCATTGCTGCTGTGTAAAATTAGTAAGTTGCTTAATACTGTACATTATAAGGCAAGGAAATGATGTGAGGCAATATTTTGATTCGGACCTTGTATAACGGTAATGGAAGTACTTCATTACCGCTCTGGAAATTGCAAAAGAAAAAAGAAATCGAGACAATTTCAAGAACAATAGTCAAATCAGGAACTCTGCAAACAGTTGTAGTTTAATGAATAAGAGCAAAAATATCCACCAATGATTGATGAATGTATTTCAGCTTGAGGCAGTCAAGGGCACGGAAGTAACCTTACAATATGTCTGTGTTGACAATTGGAAAATGCATGTTTGTATTAATTGCAAGCATTTTTTAAACGTTTTTAAAGAGAAATATATAAAAATATTAGTTTAATGTATGTTTTAGAAAAAATGGTTTCAAAGATATCATCAGAATTTGTACATCCTTTAGCCATGTTTAATTGTGAGTTTTAAGTACATCTTTACTACTTAGCGGCTTTTTCTAATACTGAAAGTTCTCTAATATTACAATAGGTGTTATATGATCTGAATTAGCAATGATAATCATCATTTTTAACTGTGCGGTAAATTACTTAACATTTTAATTAATGTCAAGAATAGAGATTTACATAAGCTCACATCTGTTCTATTGTAAATGGCACTCGTGATATTAGAGTATAATGGGCTTGCATTGCCACCTAGTACGTTGATGGTTCATTATTCTTCTAATTGGATGATCTTGGCTCTGATACGTGAGATTATGCGATTTGAAAACTAAGCATGTGATGAAGCAGCATGCTGATCTGTATTGTAATTATAACTGAAGTGACGTTTCCCGTAGTTTATCTGTTCTTCTTATAATTAAGTTTATTACCATAGATTTCATAAAAATGCAGCTATGTTTTTAGAGTCCTGAAAGTATTTTTTGTTAGGATTTTTGTTAAATGCATATTTACACCACAAGTTGCAGCAAGGATACATTTTAAGCTAAAACATAGTGCGAAATGACAAATTCATATTTTGTATAACTGCCAAAATTGTAGGTAATTACGCAAACGCAAATTGCACCAGTGTCTCAATCCCCTACCTAAAATACTCTCCCCTCCTCAGGGGTATGCTCAGCCAAGCCCTCAGGGGAAGGAAATCTCCAACCAAGCGGAGTTATATAATCAACTCCACCTTTCCATGGGAATCCGTGGGCCAGAACTTCCCTATCTCTATCTAAAATAAAGGCTTAACCCTTACTATGGAACTATCTTTCAAGTGCCTAAAGCAGGTTGAGACCTTAGTCTAAACTAGTGAGTTTAACACATCAAGTAGACTAGTATTGTGAGCTGAATCAGTGTAGGTACCTTAGGTGTGGCCCGTGCTAAGGAGGCCCACAACCATACTGTAGGCTGCCTAGTTCCCAGTCCTTCTAATGAGCGAGAGGGTCAAATCACTGAGCTCTTTGGCCTGGCCACTGTAAAACCCACTCCATCTATAAGAATCTTGTATATCAATAATTATATGAAATGTATGGTAGTATGTCTGCAAAGGGGTCTTGTAGGTTATGTCTCCAGTTGACCTTGTGTTGTGCTCCCTGATTTCCTCTTAGGATCTATAGAGTTTGGGGGACAGGTCATCACGTCTTTTGGTGTACTGGACTGAGTTCCTTCCAGGTGTGCAGCTAAATGACAATGGATTCGGGCATCTTGGTGGTCCTCCAGTATACCTTGGTACCTGTGTGTCTGAAGTAGGCCTGTTTGGAACTTACGGGACCAAGTGCTGGTAGGCATTGTCTGGCCCAACTTTCCCATCTACAGCTTGGTTTGGTGTTATACTATTCCCTTCACTGTATAATTCCCTGAACCAGGTAGAGGCCACCAGTATGTGAGCTATTCCAAGAATTCCTCTTTTAGTAAGATAAGAAACAAAAACACTGCTGTAACTCCTTTCCTTTAGCTTTACATCCCACTGTTCTCAAAAATAATGTATTAAAAGGCATGGGATCTACCCCCCCCTTCCCAACCTCCTTCTGGAACCAGTCCCCAGTACCAGATACCTGCCTTTGTGTCTTTCTGTTTAACCCCAAACAAATGGCCATAGTGATTGCTATCAATGATAAAGTGAGGTACGGATGCAAAGCAGACAGGGGCTCTTTCAGAGCGTGTCAAAATGTATAGAAAACTCATTGGTTATCAGGCTGTGCTGATCCACAAAAGTGGGAGGAGATGATGGTTGGCAGTGCAAGAACTTACCCCTTTGTTTCCCCACCTCCTTCAAGTCTGCTAATTCACAAGTGGAGATGGCAGTCTTTTTACTACCATTCACTGTCTTTGCCGCATTCTTCTGACCTCAGCTCAGAATGTTAGCGGTAGGTGCCGGTTCAGAGCCGGTTCGTCCACCATTTGAAACTGGTGATGGCTTTTTAACCAGTTGCTTGGTAAATAATGAATTTTCTCTGCTATTTCCCCAGACTTCAAATAAATTGGAGATATTATTTACAAAGGAAAGTCACTATTTATCCCACGGCTGGCAAACTTTTAGAGAATATGCACACTTTATGAGTTATTATTCTCTGCGAAAATTTCACAGCCACTAACCACCAGGATGACCTGCAAATAAGGAGTGATACAATTGGGACCTAACTGTTTAGCAAATTATCATTAAAACAGGATTAAATACAATTTGCACATGAGTAGAACTACCACAAAGGTCTAGAAAGACAAATCACAGAAAGAAGAGAATGTTTCCAAGATAATTTAACATACATTGTATGGAATACCACAGTTTTTCCACAAGGGTCAAGGCACAGTGACTTGGGAGGGTATTGTGGAACAGCCTCTTACTCCACAAATATCTCTCTCTGCTCTTTGAAGTGTATCTGAAGAGGTGGCTAATGATACAGATGATCCGGGCGTTTGCAAGACTAGAAGGAACTGTTTACTCTTGTAATGCTGTTCGCTCGTTGTTTACTCTTCTCAAGTTGTTTTTTGTTTTCACTCACAAAGTTATGGAAATGTACCAGGGCTAGATAAAGGCTTAATAAATTGGCTCCATATTATCAGGACACCTCTTTCCAGCCCAGACTTGTCATTTAGCTAAATCGATGACTCCCGTAAATTGTAGTACTAATGCAGTTCGTTTAAAGAAATTGGACATAAGTTCCTAAAAACAAAGATTTGTAAACAGTCCAAAATGGAAATGTATGCTAGTGAAGTGGTAATCACTTGGACGTCATTCCAATTCATTTTTTTTTGCACACTATGCCTCCTCAGTTTGACCCAGCTATATCAGTCTTGACCCTGCTCCAACATGAGGAGTCCAGCCCAACGCGCCAAGCCATTTCCCCCTGGACCAGAACACAAGCAACTCAATTCTGGTATTGCCCTAGTCTGGGCTCATCAGCCGCGTTCAGCTTGGCTCAAAACTTGGGTCCAAACTGAGGTTGCATGGTGGCTGAAAAATAATGGCTTGGGATGTGGTCCGACTGATTGCAAGTGGCTGAGAGTAATTCCAGCATTCCATCCATCACTTTGTTGTTGTGGCATTTGGCACCTTAATTGGTCTGTGTATGCCCATACGTGGGTCCTGTGTTCACTGTGGCACTGGAAGCAAGCTATACCTCGCCACGCTCCATTATTTAAAACTCACACCTTGCCTATGAACTGCTTGTACCCTATCTGAATTAGCATGTTTAATCATAGCATTTATAAGCACACTCTTGCCATCTAAAATTAGATCATTTATGAGACCAGGGTATATGGTAGCGGGCAAAGTTACACATGTGATTCCTCAAAAAACCTAAAGAATGTCCAAGAAGGTTAGTTATGATCTGAAATGGGCAGACATCTAAGTTTTATAGCAGTTTGATTTTTTGGAAGTAGTGATGAAATGCCCTTAGCTTCATAATTGATGCACGTCTGATATTACAAATAGGAGTGCATTTATATTCATATACGGGGTTGTGTCTTTATTTTTTTGTCCTGTAAGTCTTCAACAGATTTTATTTTATTTTGTGTTCTTGCCCTACTACATTTCCATGTTAGACTTCATAACACCAGCCTTCATTTATGACTAAAAGCACAGAATTATTCTATTGATGGGAAATTTTCTTCATGAAGTAAGGTTCAGTGATTGATGCATGTGTCCGATTTTCCTGAAAAATGTTACACAAGTTTAGCCTTGATAGTTGCTTCTTTATAGGTGGAAATTAAACATGCAAGGCTTTTGACATGATTTACTATGACAATGAAGAGTTTTGTTTCATATGAAAAGCTTTTTCTACTACATGTCTAACATGTTGTTTATGTATACATTTGTCTTTCTCATTATGAAAAGTGTTTGAAGCACAATTTTCAGGACACCTGTTTTATAATGATTTGCAGTTATACTCCTAATGTTGGCTCTTCTTGAGAAAATGTATATTTTTCTTGAATAGTCAGCATTTTCTTTGTCGGAATGACTTACTCTTAAAGGTAGAATCTTTCTTATCTACTTATTGCTAACTATTTTACTACAGATGTAGCTGGGGTCTGGTGTCGTATTTTAAAAAGGAAAATTGTCTTGATGTAGCTGAATATTAATATTTTTTTATTCATGAATTGGATCTGGGCTAGCTAGGATGTCTATATGGGTTATTACTTGGTTTTTCGATTATCAGTATGTGTCTGCGTGTCTGTATGGTTCAGTGGGGGGTATTACTTAGTGCATACATGCATGAATGAATGAGTCACTATTTGTATGTGTTGAAGACAGTATGTGTGTAGGACTGTATGGGTGGATGAGTGTGTGTGTATGGGTGTGTTAGTGAGTGAATGACTGTCTCAATAGTGCCTTTATAAGTAACAACATATATTTTAAACTAGTATATGTGAATATTGGTGTATATAAGTGAGTATATGTGAGAGTGAGAGATTGGAAGAGTTCCTGTTTGAATAGGTACGTGTTTCTATAAGTGATTGTTCAAAAGAGTAAGTATGTGTAAGTTGTTGTAGAAGTAAGTGTGTTGGTGTGTGTATAACTGTATATGCAAGTAAATGGATGTTTGATTCTTTATTAACATGAGTGACTATGTGTGTGAGTAACTCTATGGATGAGTGGCAGTGTATAACAGGATGTATAGGTGTATGGACACATATGATGAGTAGGGCTGGGCGTAGTTTGCGTAGCACCACTACGCACACTACGCAGAATTTTGGATAAAATGCGTGGAAAACGAGGGCACGTCCTAAGGGTCCGTGTGCAAGGGACAGGGGTCCCTCATGCCTGGGCAGACTCCCTGATCCCCCCTGGCTTGGTTGGGTTGGAAAGGAGGGACCGGCCCCGGGGCCTGGGTTTGGGAGCCCCCATTCTTTGGCCTGCCAAGAGTCCATCTGCCCGGGACAAGGGTCCCTGGTGCAGAGCCCCGGAGATCTGCAAGGCTCCTGGGCAGTACTCCCCCGGGTGGCTGGGCCCCAGGAGCACTTGCAGGCCTCCCCATGCCTGAGGCCCAAAGTGGGGTTTCGGAGCCCCCCTGAACCCTGTAGCCATGGATCCCCGCAACCCCCGAGCCCTGCAGCCCCGTAGCCCTGCAGCCCCTGAGCCCTGCAGCCCACGAGCAATGCAGCCCACGAGCCCTGCAGCCCCAGAGCCCTTCAGCCCTGGAGCCTACAAGGGCAGGCGGGGTGGGAGCCCTCCTGTGAAGGCTCGGGTGGGCAGCTGGGAGTCCTTTCGATGCCGGCCATCTGGTCGCACCTTTCCCCTTAGCCATCTGGTTGCACGCAATGCGTTCCAAAGGGGCGACCAGATGGCCGGGCTTCCCTTGAAGTCCTGATGAGGTGCCATTTGCCTCTCCGATCCCAGCGAGGGCTCCAGGAGGTTGGGCGCATCCGCGCCCTGAGTCCCCTCCATCACTCGGTGCACGCGCTTTCCAAGAAAGAGGGTAGCCTTACTCCGGATTACTAGGGGCAGGGTATGCCCAGACACTCCTCCCGAGCTGGCGGTTCTCTGCTGGGGACCAGATGGGCTATGCCTGGGCAGCACCTCCCTAGCCATCCAGGGCTCCCTCCTTCAGGGCCAACAGCATGGCGGAGTGCCCGAGACGGGCTCCATGGGTCCCGGGCTGTCCTCCCCCGGGCGTCCGGGGCTCCCTCCCCCAGGGCCAACATCATGGCCGAGTGACCGGGATGGGCTCCATGGGTCCCGGGCAGTCCTCCCCCTCCTCCTCCAGGCCAACGGCGGGGCAAAGTGCCCAGGACGGGCTCCATGGGTCACAGGCAGTCCTACCCCGGCCGTCTGGGCCAGAGAGCTTCGGTAGACCTCCCTGTGCCTGAGGCCCCGCCGGGTTCCCCGATCCCCCGGGAAGCGGAGCCTCTGAATCTTGCCCTGCCCTGCCCTATGTAGGCAGGTGGGAGCTGCTGGGAGTCCTTTCGGTCCCAGCCATCTGGTCGCACCTTTCCCCTCGGCCATCTGGTCGCACGCAATGCTTTCCAATGGGGCGACCAGATGGCTGGTCTTTCCTGGATGTCCCTATGAGGTGCCATTTGCCTCCCCGATCCCAGCCAGGGCTCCAGGAGGTTGGGCACATTCGCTTCCTGGGTCCCCTCTTTCACTATGTGCGCGCGGGTTCCTAGAAAGAGGGGTATCCTACCTCTGGATTACTAGGGGCAGGGTACTCTGTGACCCCTCTCGACCTAGTCTCAGCCGGCAGCTGGACGGGTCGGGATGCCGCATCAGCACTGGGTCCGTCCCTTGGCCTGCCGCGTGGCAGGCTGCCCTGGATGGGTTCTGGCGTGCTCGGGGAGACTCCTACTGATGGCCAGGGTCACGGGGCCCCGGGGAGGGCGGCCTCCCCACCCGGGGCTCCGGCCTCTGTCCTGCCATGTGGCAAGGTGCCCGGGCAGGATCCAGAGGGCCCGGGGAGGCTTCCCCTGCACATCTGGACCTGGGAGCCCCGGCTGGGGCCAGGGGCCCCGGCCAGGCCCCAGGTTGGGTGCTCCGGCCCTGTGCCCAGTCCCCTGGCCTGCCGCACTGCCAAAGGCCCTGGACGGGGGATCCGTTGTGCCCGGGGAGTCTCCCCTTGCTCGGCTGGATTCAGTAGCTCCACCCGGGACCCCTGAGGGCCCCAGGGAGGGTGGCCTCCCCACCCCGGGCTCCATCCTAGATCCTGCCACGTGGCAGGGTGCCCGAGACGGTGTCCGGCAGGCCCAGAGAGGCTTTGCCTGCGCCTCCGGGCCTGGGAGCCCCGGCTGGGTCCAGGGGCCCCGCCGGGCACCGGGTTGGGTGCTCCATCCCTGGGTTGGGCACTCCGGCCCTGGGCCCTGGGTCATTTGCTCCAGCCCTGGGCCCTGTCCCCTGGGCTGCCGCACTGCCAAAGGCCCAGGACGGGGTTCCGTTGTGCCCGGGGAGCCTCTCCTTGCTTGGCTGGGTTCAGAAGCTCCATCTGGGGCCCCTGAGGACCCCGGTGAGGGTGGCCTTCTCACCCCGGGCTCCTTCCTTGGTTCTGCCACGTCGCAGGGTACCTGGGACGGTGTCTGGCAGGCCCGGGGTGGCTTCCCCTGTGCCTCCAGGCCTGGGAGCCCTGGCTGGGTCCAGGGGCCCTGACCAGGCCCCAGGTCGGGTGCTCTGGCCCTGAGCCCAGTCCCCTGGCCTGCCGCACTGCCAAATGCCCAGGACGGGGGTTTTGTTGTGCCTGGGGAGCCTCCCCTTGCTAGGCTGGGTGCAGGAGTTCCATTCGGGGCCCCTGAGGGCCCCAGGGAGGGTGGCCTCCCCACCCCTGGCTCTGTCCTCGGTCCTGCCGTGTAGCAAGGTGCCCGGGAAAGTGTCCTGCAGGCCCGGGGAGGATTTGCCTGCGCCTCATGGCCTTGGAGCCCCGGCTGGGACCAGGGGCCCCGCCGGGCCCCAGGTTGGGTGCTCCGGCCCTGGGGCCAGTCCCCCGGGATGCCGCACTGCCAAAGGCCCAGGACGGGGTTCCGTTGTGCCCAGGGAGCCTCCCCTTGCTTGGCTGGGTTCAAGAGGGGCCCCGGGGAGGGTGACCTCCCCTCCCCGGGCTCCGTCCGCAGTCCTGCTGCGTGGCAGGGTGCCCTGGATGGTGTCCGGTAGGCCTGGCGAGGCTTCCCCTGTTCTTCCGGGCCTGGGAGCCCCGGATGGGTCCAGAGGCCCTGCCGGGCCCCGGGTCGGGTGCTCCGGCCCGGGCTCAGGTGCTCCGGCCCTGGGCCCTGTCCCCCTGGCTGCCGCACTACCAAAGGCCCAGGACAGTGTTTCGTTGTGTCCGGGGAGCCTCCCCTTGTATGCCTGGGTTCGGGAGTTCCATCCGGAGCCCCTGAGGGCCCTGGAGAGGATGGCCTCCCCTCCCCAGGCTCCGTCCTTGGTCCTCCCGTGTGGCAGGGTGCCCAGGACGGTGTCAGGCAGGCCCGGGGTGGCTTCCCATGCGCCTCCGGGCCTGGAAGCCCCTGCTGGGGCGGGGCCCCCTGGACGCCGGGTCGGGTGCTCTGGCCCAGGATGGGGTCCGTCGGTCCCGGGCAGTCCTCCCCTGTTTGTCCGGGTGTCCGCTGGCCCTGGGTCAGAGGGCCTGTCAGTTCCCCTCACAGCCTCCATGGCTGGGGCCCAGCTGGGGCCCTGGGCCTCCGGTCCCCCATGCCCTGGCGCCCGCTCGCTCTTTCGTTGGGGCACAGAGCGACCAGATGGCTTCCTTTTCGTGCCCGGCCATCTAGTCGCATCTATCCTTTCGGCCATCTGATCGCACCCAATGCTTTCCTATGGGGCGACCAGATGGCCGAGCTTCCCTGGAAGTCCCGATGAGGTTCCATTTGCCTCCCCGATACCAGGACCGGCTCCAGGAGGTCGGATACTTTCGCGCCTTGGGTCCTCTCCTTCAACTCGAGTGTACAAATTACACGAAAGGGGGTAATTCTCCTCCGGATTACTAGGGAGAGGGTCAGTCAGACCTCCGTGAGGTCTGGCGATTCTGACACAGGGCAAGGCAGCAACCGGGCCTGCCCGCCGAAGCCCCCAGGGGCCCGGGTACATACCTGCCTCTCAGCCCCTTGCCGATGGTTCTCTTTCTCCGAGTTTGCTCAGGCAGACCTCCGTGAGGTCCGGCCATGCTGAGACTGGGAAGGCAGTACTTGGGCCCGCCCGCCGGGGCCCCAGGGGCCCGGGTACGCACCTGCCTCTCAGCCACTTGCCAATGATCCTTTTTCTACGAGTTTGCTCAGGCAGACCTCCGTGAGGTCCTGCCATACTGAGATGGGGAAGGCAGTACCTGGGCCAGCCCGCCGGGGCCCCCAGGGGCCCGGGTATGCACCGGCCTCTCAGTACCTTGCCGATGGTCCTTTTTCTCCGAGTTTACTCAGGCAGACCTCCGTGAGGTCCGGCCATGCTGATACGGTGAAGGCAGTACCCGGGCCAGCCCGCCGGGGCCCCCAGGGGCCCAAGTACGCACCTGCCTCTCAGCCCCTTCCCAATGGCCCTTTCTCTCCAAGTTTGCTCAGGCAGACCTTTGTGAGGTCTGGCCATGCTGAGATGGGGAAGGCAGTACCCGGGCCCGCCCGCCAGGGCCCCCAGGGGCCCGGTTACGCACCTGCCTCACAGCCCCTTGCCGATGGTCCTTTTTCTCCTAGTTTGCTCAGGCAGACCTCCGTGAAGTCTGGCCATGCTGAGACGGGGAATGCAGCACCCGGGCCTGCCTGCCTTGGGCACCCACAGGGCTGGGTACGCACCTGCCCCTGGGCCCCTTCCCCATGGTCCTTTTTCCTTGAGTCTGCTTGTCCTGGTAGCAGGCAGGCAGGGGATGCTTAGCCAGCATACCCCCTGCGCAGGGCGGCCTGCCAGG